>NC_090413.1:27732261-28089761 GCF_036365525.1 Heterodontus francisci | reverse complement strand
CAGATCCCTCTGTTCTTTTACCCCATTTAGACTCATTATCCAAGCAGTATGTGGCCTCCTTAACCTTCCAACCAAAATGTAATACCTCACACATCTATATTGAAATTCATTTGCCATAGAAATGCATCTATCTGATGGGACAGATACCCTATTGTGTCACCCCACTAATTTCCACATTAAATATTTTCTCTCTCCCCACAGACACAGTGAAGCAAACGGGGGACGATTGCAGTATCGTCGGGAAGAATATTCCTTTTAACAATGATGCAGACTGATGAAGATCCGTAGGCTTAGGTTCCCTATCACTGTTTAAAGATGTTCATATTGAGCCAGTGTAGGAGATAGAGTAAGCTCAGCTCCATCTTCAAATTCAGTCCATCTATAGGAGGAAAAAAACACAAAAAAAAAAACATGGAGGGGGAAAAAGTGAAAAATTCAGGGTAATACTTTCTTTGTTTTTATTTTAAATATAGATCACTCGGCTTTTAGTTTAAGATAGTTGAACATTCCAGACAATGTACGGTTTTGAAATCAAATCCATTACACTGAAAATGGCTGCTGGTCTGTTTTTGCATCTTGTTGTCTGTTTAAGGTTTAAAAAAAACAAAATGTAAGCTTGGTTTTTACTTTTTACCGCTCGTTTTACACTTCACAATAAATGATATTAAAACAGTGGCTCTAATAGTATGTTCCTCTTTCAGACATTGAGCTTGTTCCCTGCCAGTTTGTTTTATTTTAATTCGCTTTCTTTCCTGAAGGTGCTGGAGCTTCCTGAGGAATCATCAACAGACAACAGCAGCTAACCAACACCTCTCTCAGTGGCTGTGTCCTTGGTTTTGGGCAGGGGAGAGGAGGAGGAGTAAGGGTCTCAGTTGAGCCTGGTCCTGGCCACTGAGTGAGGGGTGGGGGTGGTTTGGAGTCGAAACTTAAGTGGAATGCAGATTGACCTGTGGCTCATAAGGACAGTTATGGCTCCCCCCACTCATTGCATATCTGGAGAGCTTTGTCATTTTGGCTTTGAACCTATATCCGCTGGTTTGGTCAGGTTCTTTCATTGTGTAATTGATTGGAGCCTGGTTACAATCCAGCAGATTGAAACTAATTATAAATAAAAACTTTGCACAGATCAGAATTTGAAGCTGGGGTCGTCATGTTGTCTGGCACAGCATTAACCACATTTACCCCCCAAGTCAGGAGACTCATTCAGTTTGGGCCCTATGTCTGCTGAGTCTCACCTGCTCTGAAAATTAGCTTCAATTCCACCCTGAGGCCACCATACTGCCCATGATACTGTGCTAATGGATGCAGGTCTGGTCAGCATTCAGAGTGAGAGTTCCTGCCTCATTCATGGTCTAGTCCGCATGCAGGAGCGTAGGAGGACATGTAGGATGTACAAAGAGGAGATAGCCATTCGGCCCCTAGTGCTTGTTCTGCCATTCAGTTAGATCATGGTTGATCTGTATGTAAATTCTATCTAGCCCACCCCCTTGTTTCCTTATTCCTTAATATGCTTGCCTAACAAAAATCTTCGCAATTTGTTTTGAAATTTGCAGTTGACCTCCTGCCTCAACAACAATTTGGGGGGAGAATGTTGTACATTTCTACAGATTTATTCGTGTGAAGAAGTAATTCCTGACCACTCCTTGAACAGCCACGTTCTAATTTTATGATGTGCCAGTGTACTGGATTCTCCCACTTGAGGAAATGGTTTCTGTCTCTACCCTGTCAACTCCTTTATTCAACTTAACCATTTCAGGTATATTTCCTGTGCTTGAAAGAATACAACCAAAGTCCATACAACCTATTCTCCCAGTTTTAACCCCTTTAGACATGGTATCAGTCTGGTAAACTTGCACTGCAACCCTTCCAAGACCAATGTATCCTTGAGGGGAGAGTGTGGGCCTGAAAGAGTTCCTTCATTGTACAGGATACCTGCCTCCAAATTGTAATTCCAAATGGAATAGTAACCCATTTAAGTTCAGTCTCATGTTGTACGGTTACAATGTTTTAGTGTGGCTGAGCACGTGCAATTTGAACCCATTCAGGACTTTGGAGTCAATGACATCTTTGACTCGATTCTAGCTAAAATGATCCCTGGCACAGTGTATAGATACATTAACAGGCCATTCAGCCCCTCAAGCCTCTGTTTCCAGTTTTGGTGGGCTCCAGTCGCAACACTAAACCTCAGCAGACTTCAAGTTCTGCAACTTTCTACCAGCAGGTGTAGCTGTTTCACACTATTGGAACAGCTCTGCCATCTGCTGCTGAAACAAAAGTAACTCCATTCCAGCTAAAATGAACCCTAGTATTGTGTATAGATACACTAACAGGCCATTCAGCACCTCAAGCCTGTTCTGCCTGCCATTCATGTAGATCATGTAAGCTTGTGTGCATTTCCAGTTTACATTTGTGACTTTTTGAAAGATAAAGAAAACAGCTGCTCATTCTGTTGTTGCAATAAGCATGATGGAGAGAGAGATCCCAAAATCAAACAACTACTAGAGACATGACTAGAAGTCCTGATCTCTCTCAAATTCTGTTTGTTTTGTGCAAGAGTTGAAGATCATCTGTGCTGTGTTGTGGGATAGTTCCTTTTTTTTTTGCCTCATGCCAGTGTCGAGCACTCCCAGGTCCGGCAAAGCACAGGTTGAATAATAGATTTATTGTAGCAATCGTGTTCCTCAGCTCATGCATCAGAAGTGAGACACCGTTTTGTGCCTGCCCCCATCCTGGAAACAGACCACGAGGCAAGAGGTGATCATCCATGAATCTGGACTCCATTCAGGCTCAGGTCCCAATGAAAGGTCAGTACCTACCTATCTGTTGCACAATCAAGTAACCGCGGTGTGGAGATTATGATTGAAGGGCAGCTCTCTTGTTAAGTTCTCATTCTATGCCGTGGATATAAGATCTCTTTATTTCAGAAGGGGACTGGATGCTATGATTTGGATCTGGGTTTATTCAGCCCTGATAAATATCTCCACTCAGTATTGGCTGTAGAATTACTTCTTGGATTGAACTTCGGCTCCAGTTCCAAGTGGGAACAGATCTATATCACAAAACAGCCACAGTTTGGCACAAGTTGGCATTAAACTGGCTCTCTGGTTCAGGGAGATGTGACAAATGGAAGGTCGTCTGGTGCTGTACAGGGTGCCCTCTCCTTGTGTTGGAATTGAGATACATTTCTGGACTGTACACACGTCATTGCACCTACTTGTTCAGATGGAGTAAACAGAATGGACTAATCTATTCTCTACACACTCATCTTCCAATTTGATCAATCTAAATATTCGCTAGTAAGTTAGAAACATGTATATATTCAAACAATTTCAACTTGTGGGTACAAACAAAATACTGTGGATGCTGGAAATCTGAAATAAAAACCAAACGCGCTGTAAACACTCAGCGAGTCGGGCCGCATCTGTGGAGAAAGAGTTGATGTTTCAGGTCTAACTATTCTCCTCCGCAGTTTCATTTCATCCTTTGACTTAACTGACGCATTTGCAAAAAACTTTTTTTTTCTTCCTTTCAGATGTTAAGGAATGCAAGCTCCAGCAGCTGATGGGGACTAATGCCCCTCCAGATCCTTCCTTCCCTTCACTTCCCTCTGACCCCATCCCTTCTGATCTGACCCTTTGCCGTGTATTCACTATACCCTCTGACATTCTCCTTTCTGATGCTGCACAATCTACTCAACAAAGAACTCCGTTTTATCCCCTTTCGTCCCCACCTCAATGAATTTTGCATTCGGCATGATGTTGATCTCCTCTTTCACCTCTGGGCTCACTTTTTTGACCAGGAGTCCTTCCCCCAACCAGCAGACTCATTCACCTGCCTCCAGCATTCTCCCTCCCTCTGGCCTCTTACCCGCTCTTGCTCTTTTCATTGAAAACTGTCGGCAAGACATTGGCCATCTCAATTTCTCTGTTCCCCTTACTCATTCTAACCTGTCTCCCTGTGAACTTGAGGCACTCCATTCTCTCAGGTCTAACCCTGACATTGTCATCAAACCTGCAGACAAGGGTGGTGTTGTTGTCTTGCGTACCAACCTCTACCTTGCAGAGGCTGAGCGCCAACTCTCTGACACTTCTTCCGACTTCCCCTTGGACTATGACCCCACCACCGAACATCAAGCTCCTGTCCACAGGACTGTCACTGACCTCATCTCCGGAGAGCTTCCCTCTGCAGCATCCAACCTCATTGTCCCGCAACCCCAGACAGCCCGCTTCTACCTCCTTCCCAAAATCCACAAACAGGACTGTCCCGGCAGACCCATTATTTGAGCCTATTCCTGCCCCAAAATGCTGTGGATTTATTTCTTCCTATCGTAACTTTCTCTTTTCTCCCCTGGTCCAGTCTCTTCCCGCCTACTTCTGTGACTCTTCTGACGCCCTTCCTCATTTTGACATTCCAGTTTCCTGGCCCAAACCACCACCTCTTCACTATGGATGTCCAATCTCTACATCTCCATCTCCCACCATGATGGTTTGAGGGCTCTCCGCTTCTTCCTTGAACAGAGGCCCAACCAGTCTCCATCCACCGCCTGGCTGAACTTGTTCTCACATTGAACAACTTCTCCATCTCCACTCACTTCCTTCAAGTAAAAGGTGTTGCTGTGGATACCCACATGGGTCCTAGTTATGCCAGTCTTTTTATGGGATATGTCGAACATTCCTTATTCCAGTCTTACTCAGGCCCCCTCCCCCAACTTTTTTTTCCCGCTACGTATCGGTGCCGTTTCCTGCTCCCGCCCCAAACTGGAAAGCTTTTTCAACTTTGCTTCCAATTTCCACCCTTCTCTCACCTTTTACATGGTCCATCTCCGACACTTCCCTTCCCTGCCTCGACTTCTCTATCTCCATCTCTGGGGATAGGCTGTCTACTAATACTCATTATAAGCCCACCGACTCCATCAGCTACCTCGACTACGTGCCTTCATACCCTGTCTCCTGTAAGGACTCCATTCCATTTTCCCAGTTTCTCCGTCTGATACATCTGCTCTGATGATGCAACCTTCCACAACAACACTTCTGATATGTCTTCCTTTTTCCTCAACTGAGGATTCCCCCCACCCCCCCCACTGTGGTTGACTGGGCCCTCAACCGTGTCCAGCCTATTTCCCGCACCTCTACCCTCACCCCTTCCCAGAACCATGACAGGGTTCCCCTTGTCCTCACTTTACACCCCACCAGCCTCTGCATCCAAAGGATCATCCTCCGCCATTTCTGCCACATCTAGCGTGATGCCACTACCAAACGCTTCTTCCCCGCCCCTCCTCTGTCAGCATTCCGAAGGGATTGTTCGTTCTGCGACACCCTGGTCCACTCCTCCATTACCCCTAACAGCTCGTCCCCTTCCAACCGCACCTTCCCATGTAATTGCAGGAGGTATAATACCTGACCATTTACCACCACCTCACCATTCAAGGCCCCAAACACTCCTTTCAGGTGAAGCAGTGATTTATTTGTACTACTTTCGATGTAGTATACTGTATTCGCTAATCACAATGCGGTCTCTTCTATATTGGGGAGACCAAGTGCAGATTGGGTGACTGCTTTGCACAACACCTTCGCTCGGTCTGAGAGCATGACCCCGAGCTTCCGGTTGCTTGCCATTTCAACACTCCCTCCTGCTCTCATGCCCACATTTCTGTCCTGGGCTTGTTGCACTGTTCCAGTGAACGTCAACGCAAGCTCGAGGAACAGCATCTCATTTACCGATTAGGCACACGACAGCTTACCGGACTGAACATTGAGTTCAATAATTTCAGAGCATGATGGGCCCCCCTTTATTTTTGTTTTTATTTTTTTATTTTAATTTGTTTCATCATTCATTTTTTTACCATGTGCCTGCCCACTATTTTTTTCATGCTTGTGCCTAAGACCAGAGCTGTTTATTTGTCTGGCGATTAACACCCTCTCTGCACTAACTCTTTGTATTTCACCACACCATTAACATACCGTTTGCCTTTGCTTCATGACCTTCTGGTCAGTTATTCTGTGACCCTGTCCTATCTACACCTCCTTTGTTATCACTTGCCCCACCCCTGCTTTATTTGCTTAAAACCCATTACTTTTCTAACCTTTGCCAGTTCTGATTTAAGGTCACGGACTTGAAACGTTAAATCTGCTTCTCTCTCCACAGATGCTGCCAGACCTGCTGAGCATTTCCAGAATTTTTTTTTCAGATTTCCAGCATCTGCAGTATTTTGCTTTTATTTTAATGTTTCAGGTCTATGATCTTTAATCAGAACAAGACTTGAAATGTGAACTGTTTCTCTTTCCATAGATGCTGCCAGACCTGGTGAGTGTTTCCAGCATTTTGTGTTTTTATTGTAAACTTGTAGGTTGCCAGTGTAGGGCCCATACTGCTGGTCCTGCCCATGTTCTGGGTGCAGACTGTTTGTGACCTGCTCTGTTACACAGCCTGCAGCTGTTTGGGTTGGCAAGGGCAATGCATCGCCTCGAGGTTCGCAATGGCAGATGTGCAAACCTGCATGTCTACGTGACTCATGTCCCATTCAAACCAAGAGGAGATTCAAATGTGAGCAAGTCCATATTACTCCCCTGAAAGAGCAACAGCCCAGAAGGCATTTGATAAGGTGCCACATCAAAGGTTACTGCAGAAAATAAAAGCCCAGGTGTAGGGGGTAACATGTAGGGGGCATGGATAGAAGATTGGCTAGCTAACAGTAAACAGAGTAGGCATCAATAGGTCATTTTCTGGTTGGCAAGATGTAACGAGTGGTGTGCCACAGGGATCTGTGCTGGGACCTCAACTTTTTACAATTTATTTAAATGACTTGGATGAAGGGACCGAAGGTATGGTTACTGAATTTGCTGATGACACAAAGGTCAGAAAGTAACTTGTGAAGAGGACATAAGGAGGCTACAAAGGGATATAGATAGGTTAAGTGAGTGGGAAAAACCTGGCAAATGGAGTATAATGTGGGAAAGTGTGAAATTGTCCACTTTGGCAGGAAGAATAAAAAAGAAGCATATCTAAATGGTGAGAGATTGCAGAGCTCTGAGATGCAGAGGAGATCTGGGTATCCTAGTGCATGAATCGCAAAAGGTTAGCATGCAGGTACAGCAAGTAATTAGGAAAGCTAATAGAATGTTATCATTTATTGCGAGGGGAATTGAATACAAAAGTAGGGAGGTTATGCTTCAGCTGTACAGGGCATTGGTCAGACGACATCTGGAGTACTGTGTACAGTATGGTCTCCTTATTTAAGGAAGGATGTAAATGCATTGGAGGCAGTACAGAGAAGGTTTACTAGACTAATACCTGCAATGGGTGGCCTGTCTTAGGAGGAAAGATTGGACAAACAGGCTTGTATCCACTGGAATTTAGAAGAGTAAGAGGCAATTTGATAGAAACATATAAGATTCTGAGGGGTCTTGACAGGGTGGATGTGGAAACGATGTTTCCCCTTGTGGGAGAATCTCAAACTAGGGGTCGTCCATTTAAGGCAGATGAAAATTTTTTTCTGTCAGAGGGTCGTGTATTTTTGGAATTCTCTTCCTCAAAAGGCGGTGGAAGCAGAGTCTTTCAATATTTTTAAGGTAGAGGTCGATAAATTCTTGATAAGCAAAGGGGTGGAAGGTTATCGGGGGTAGGTGGAAATGTGGAGTAATCAGTTCAGCCATGAACTTATTGAATGGTGGAGCAGGCTTGAAGGGCTGAGTGGCCTACTCCTGCTCCTAATTTGTATGTTTGTATGCATGTAGTCTGGGCTCCTGCAGCTGACTATACCTGTCTCAGCTCACCCCTGAGGGCTGTTGTCAAATTATGCCAATGTCCAATTTCCAGAGTGTGTGCAACCAGACAAATCATTTCCAATCTACACTGCAAGCTGTACGGTTGCTATACATTATTTCCAAACAAAATCTATTAAAAAATCTTGCGTTTGTGTTTATAACATAAAAGCAAAATACAGCAGATACTGGAAATCTGAAATAAAAACGAGAAATGCTGGAAATATTCAGGTCTGGCAGCATCTGTGGAGAGAGAAGCAGAGTTAATGTTTCAGGTCAGTGACCCTTCATCAGACCTGGCAAAGGTTAGAAATGTAAAAGGTTTTAAGCAAATAAAGTGGGGGTGGGGCAAGAGATAACAAAGGTGAAGGTGTTGATAGGACAGGGTCACAGAGAGTAACTGACCAGAAGGTCATGGAGCAAAGGCAAACAGTATGTTAATGGTGTGTTGAAAGACAATGCGTTAGTGCAGAGGGGGTGTTAATCGTCAGAACAATGAACAGCTCTGGCCCAAAGCACAAGCATGAAAAAAAAACAGTGGGCAGGCACATGGTAAGAAAAATGAATTTTGAAGCAAACTAAAATTTTAAAAAAAACTGAAAATAAAAGGGGTGGGGGGCTGTCATGCTCTGAAATTATTGAATTCGAAGTTCAGTCCGGCAGGCTGTAGTGTGCCTAATTGGTAAATGAGGTGCTGTTCCTTGAGCTTGCGTTGTGTTTGTAACTTGCCTTTCTCAACCTCGGGTTGGTCCAAAGTGCTTCAACAAAATTCTTTGTGTTGTCAGTTAGAGAAACCCAACATAATTCAAAGAATTTCTCCAGAGCAATATCCCAAAAAACAATGGGATACATGCCCAGGTAATTCATCTCTCTTTGTGCGAGGTGAGGACACTGGGAAAACTCCCCGCTGTTCAAATAGTGCCAGGGAATCTTGCATCCCCTGACAGGGCAAACAAGGTTTCGGTTTAAGTTTTTGTCTGAAAGACAGCACTCCCTCAGTACTGCTGTTATGTCCTCAAGTCTCTAGAAGGGGGTCTGAACTCAATCTTTGGCTCAGCCATAAGAGTGCTACCCACTGTGCCGCTGTTATTGTGTGCATGTCTGAGAAATTTATATTTATCAACTGCCTGTAGGTGGTTGAGTTACGAGTGCAATGAAATAAATTCTGACTAAGATGTTTTAGAACACTTTTTTTTATTGTCACAGATTTGTTCAAGAAAAATCAGCTTTAAACAAATAATCACAAAATCCCCCCCACCTTAAACCAGACAAATTTTATTTCAAGTTTAGAGTCTTAAAAAATGCAATGTGCCTTGCCCTGTGCATTTCATGAAGATTATAAGAATCAGCTGCTTATGGGAGCTGAGCTCTAACAGCATTATTTTTGTCTTTAGTATTGATGAGAACTGATTCTCTCTTGTTGCTTGTTTCTCTCTTGTTGCTTGTTTCCCTGGCTGCCATTGTACCACATGCAAGCTTACATTATCAGTCCAATGGGCTGATATCCTGCCCTCCAGCACACAGCAGAGATTCCCTGGCAGCAGCTGGAGGAGCATGGGTGTCTGTGTAATTCAGCGCCTTGGGGCCTCAGTCACAGCCCCGTTGGGTGGCTTTAGGCAATTAGCAACTTCAGTTTTCTCCCCTTCTCTCCTGAAGCTGTGGTACTGGTTCACAGGCAAGAGCAACCTCACCCGCCTGACCATCTGTAAATGGAAGCAGGCTGTTCGTCCTTGGGAGGCACCATTTGTTTTGGAAGGATCGTAGGTGAAGCCAATTCTGTCCTCATCCTACTTGCCCTATCCAGCAAGATCCTCCACACCGGGTGGTGGGGGGGGGGGGCTCATTTTGTACCCCACGTCTAGCCACTGGGTGTAAATTAAAGCAATTTGGCTGGAGGGATCAGCTACGTTTGGGGGTTGGGGTCAAATGTGGAACATTCCTGCTTTTCATGGCTGGGTACCACAGGGACACATTTACTCAGAGGAGATCACAATATTTTTAGTTTACAAATTTGGCAGGAAGCTTTTATTTTGGAGTCCACATTTCTTATTCATGGGCTGTTGTGATGGGTCAGTTTCTCTACTTCTCTTGCTGTTTTATTATTGACGTCCAGGCTCGAAGAGTAAGTGCTGTGGATTAGATACAGGATAACACTCATTATAATACACAGCCCAATGCGTGCTAAATTCACATATGCAGGATAACAGGTACACTTCAGTGTGTATATGGGATACTACAGCTTGCAATCTGTTATGAGGTATTACACAGCCTGCAGTGTGATATATACACACACACACTGGCTTAGCGGCTGCCTGCAACATATCTTGCATGTAATATAATGCAGAGGCTACTATGTGTTATAACCAGGATAATGCACATCAAAGAGTTTTATGCAGAATAACACACTAGTCCAGTGTGACTGGTTAACATACCTGTTGTACTGTTATACACAAAATGAAGCACAGATCAGAGTGTGTTACACAATGGCTAACACACACAGGAGTGTTACTAACTGGATTAGGACCCATTTATTTGAAGCCTCTTGTTGAGGACCCCTAGTTACAATTAACACAGTCGTTTGGAAGAAAGCAGGATATTGAGCCTCTATCCAATGTATCAGGTATATTGTGTACCTGGCCCCTGGTTTTGGTGCTGCTCTGGGGCTAAGTCATGTTACAAGAATTAGAATGGAGCCTTGCGTTGCTCCTTGATCAGATCTCAGCTCAGGACAATTGATGTGGGTAAATATAAGATCTTTTGTTTAAAAAGAAAAGATTCTGTAATTCATCCCTCCTGTTTATAATGAACGTATACACACAAAATCACTGGCATAGAACATTAGTTTCTAAATGGCTGTGGGTGAAAGTTATCTAGGAGTTTTTAAACCCTCATTTTATTGGTGCTGTGGATCCTGGTAAATCCTTCTAAGCAGCCACGGAATAAAAAACTCGATGCAAACTGTGAGTAATCTGATCCCAGGGTGGCACTTGCAGGATTTCTCGACTACAGTCTCAGCTGCTAAAGCTCATCGATAATCGCAGTGATATTTTGGAAAACATCATCTTCTGTTCCTTCTCCTTGAATCTAGAACATGAAGATAAAGACAAGACATAATCCGTGTTGAGGTCACTGGCTTAAAACATGCGAACATATGAATTAGGAGCAGGAGTAGGCCACTCGGCCCCTTGAGCCTGCTCCGCCATTCAATAAGTTCATGGCTGAACTGGTTACTCCACATTTTCACCGACCCCCGATAACCTTCCACCCCCTTGCTTATCAAGAATCTATTTACCTCTGCTTTAAAAATATTCAAAGACTCTGCTTCCACTGCCTTTTGAGGAAGAGAATTCCAAAGACTCACGACCCTGAGAGAAGAAATTTCTCCTCATCTCTGTCTTAAATGGGCGACTCATTTTTAAATAGTGACTTCTAGTTCTAAATTCTCCCACAAGGGGAAACATCCTTTCCACATCCACCCTGTCAAGACCCCTCAGGATCTTATATGTTTCAATCAAGTCGCCTCTTACTCTTCTAAATTCCAGCGGATACAAGCCTAGCCTGTCCAATCTTTCCTCATAAGACAGCCCACCCATTCCAGGTATTAGACTAGTAAAATAAAAGCAAAATACTGCGGATGCTGGAAATGTAAAGTAAAATCAAGAAACACTGGAAATACTTAGCAGATCTGTGGAGAAAGAAGCAGAGTTAACGTTTCAGATCAGTGACCCTGCTTCTCTGCTTCTTTCTCCACAGATGCTGCCAGACCTGCTGAGTATTTCCAGTGTTTCTTGTTTTTATATCAGTCTAGTAAACCTTTGAACTGCTTCCTTAAATAAGGTGACCAGTACTGTACACAGTACTCCAGATGTGGTCTCACCAATGCCCTGAATAGCTGAAGCATAACCTTCCTACTTTTGTATTCAATTCCCCTCGCAATAAAGGCTAACATTCTATTAGCTTTCCTAATTACTTGCTGTACCTGCATACTAACCTTTTGTGATTCATGCACTAGGACACCCAGATCCTTCTGTGTCTCAGAGCTCCGCAATCTCTCACCATTTAGGTAATATGCTTTTTTATTCTTCCTGCCAAAATGGACAACTTGGCATTTTCCCACATTATACTCAATCTGCCAGATTTTTGCCCACTCACTTAACCTATCTATATCCCTTTGTAGCCTCATGCCCTCTTCACAAACTACTTTCCTACCTATCTTTTTGTCATCAGCAAATTTAGCAACCATACCTTCAGTCTCTTCATCGAAGTCGTTTATATAAATTGTAAAAGGTTGAGGCCCCAGCGCAGATCCCTGTGGCACAACACTCGTTACATCTTGCCAACCGGAAAATGACCCATTTAGATTAGAGATACAGCACTGAAACAGGCCCTTCGGCCCACCGAGTCTGTGCCGAACATCAACCACCCATTTATACTAATCCTACACTAATCCCATATTCCTACCAAACATCCCCACCTGTCCCTATATTTCCCTACCACCTACCTAAACTAGTGACAATTTATAATGGCCAATTTACCTATCAACCTGCAAGTCTTTTGGCTTGTGGGAGGAAACCGGAGCACCCGCAGAAAACCCACGCAGACACAGGGAGAACTTGCAAACTCCACACAGGCAGTACCCGGAATCGAACCTGGGTCCCTGGAGCTGTGAGGCTGCGGTGCTAACCACTGCGCCACTGTGCCGTCCCTGTGTTCTCCCAGTGTCCTGGCCAATATTTATTCCCTAACGAACATCAATAAAATACGTTATCTGGTCATTAATCTGTTGCCAACCAGAAAATGACCTATTTATGCCTACTGTTTCCTGTTAGCTAGTCAATCTTCTATCCATGCCAATATGTTACCCCTACACCATCAGCTTTTATTTTGTTGCAATAACCTTTGATATGGCACCTTATCAAATGCTTTCTAAGTACAATACATCCACCAGTTCCCCTTCATCTACAGCACATGTAACTCCCTCAAAAAACTCCAATAAATTGGTTAAACATGATTTCCCTTTAACAAAACCATGTTGACTCTGCTTGATTACCTTGAATTTTTCTAAATGCCCTGCTGTAATGTCTTTAATAATGGCATCTAATATTTTCCCTAAGACAGATGTTAAGCTAACTGGTCTGTGGTTTCCTGCTTTTTGTCTCTCTTTTTCAATAAAGGAGTTACATTTGGGTAATGGGTAATGAACCCGGCCAGGTGTTAGATTTAGATGTAGGTGAGCACTTTGGTGATAGTTTAGTTTAGTTTAGAGATACAGCACTTTAACAGGCCCTTCGGCCCACCGAGTCTGTGCCGACCATCAAACACCCATTTATACTAATCCTACACTAATCCCGTATTCCTATCACATCCCCACCTGTCCCTATATATTTCCCTACCAACTACCTATACTAGGGGCAATTTATAATGGCCAATTAACCTATCAACCTGCAAGTCTTTGGCATGTGGGAGGAAACCGGAGCACCCGGAGGAAACCCACGCAGACACAGGGAGAACGTGCAAACTCCGCACAGGCAGTACCCGGAATTGAACCCGGGTCCCTGGAGCTGTGAGGCTGCAGTGCTAACCACTGCGCCACTGTGCCGCCACTGTGTTCCTCATCTCCTTCCTGGAGCCATCACCTATTTTCTGTTGCCATTGATATTATTACAGCCACATGGTCTGACGTCGGTGGTTCTCACTGTTCAACTCCCCACTTGACCGCAGTAAGTGTATTTGTATTAAGAGTTTAGTCCCTGGAGTATTTTTCAAATAACCAGTGAGCGAAAGGTTTTCTTGTAGGTTTTAATAGTGATCACAATTCGGTTAGGTTTACCTTAGCGATGGGCAGGGACAGGTATATACCGCAGGGCAAGAATTATAGCTGGGGGAAAGGAAATTATGATGCGATTAGGCAAGATTTAGGATGGGGAAGGAAACTGCAGGGGATGGGCATAATTGAAATGTGGAGCTTATTCAAGGAGCAGCTACTGCGTGTCCTTGATAAGTATGTACCTGTGAGGCAGGGAGGAAGTTGTCGAGCGAGGGAGCCGTGGTTTACTAAAGAAGTTGAAGCGCTTGTCAAGAGGAAGAAGAAGGCTTATATTAGGATGAGACGTGAAGGATCAGTTAGGGCGCTTGAGCGTTACAAGCTAGCCAGGAAGGATCTAAAGGGAGAGCTTAGAAGAGCGAGGAGAGGACACGAGAAGTCATTGGCGGATAGGATCAAGGAAAACCCTAAGGTTTTCTATAGGTATATCAGGAATAAAAGAATGACTGGAGTTAGATTAGGGCCAATCAAGGATAGTAGTGGGAAGTTGTGTGTGGAATCAGAGGAGATAGGGGAAGCGTTAAATGAATATTTTTCGTCAGTATTTACAGTAGAGAAAGAAAATGTTGTCGAGGAGATTACTGAGATACAGACTACTAGGCTCGATGGGATTGAGGTTCACAAGGAGGAGGTGTTAGCAATTTTGGAAAGTGAAAATAGATAAGTCCCCTGGGCCAGATGGGATTTATCCTAGGATTCTCTGGGACGCCAGGGAGGAGATTGCAGAGCCTTTGTCCTTGATCTTTATGTTGTCATTGTCGACAGGAATAGTTCCGGAAGACTGAAGGATAGCAAATGTTGTCCCCTTGTTCAAGAAGGGGAGTAGAGACAGCCCTGGTAATTATAGACCTGTGAGCCTTACTTCGGTTGTGGGTAAAATGTTGGAAAAGGTTATAAGAGATAGGATTTATAATCATCTTGAAAAGAATGTTCATTAGCGATAGTCAGCACGGTTTTGTGAAGGGTAGGTCGTGCCTCACAAACCTTATTGAGTTTTTCGAGAAGGTGACCAAACAGGTGGATGAGGGTAAAGCAGTGGATGTGGTGTATATGGATTTCAGTAAGGCGTTTGATAAGGTTCCCCACGGTAGGCTATTGCAGAAAATACGGAAGTATGGGATTGAAGGTGACTTAGAGCTTTGGATCAGAAATTGGCTAGCTGAAAGAAGACAGAGGGTGGTGGTTGATGGCAAATGTTCATCCTGGAGTTTAGTTACTAGTGGTGTACCGCAAGGATCTGTTTTGGGGCCACTGCTGTTTGTCATTTTTATAAATGACCTGGATGAGGGTGTAGAAGGGTGGGTTAGTAAATTTGCGGATGACACGAAGGTTGGTGGAGTTGTGGATAGTGCCGAAGGATGTTGTAGGTTACAGAGGGACATAGATAGGCTGCAGAGCTGGGCTGAGAGATGGCAAATGGAGTTTAATGCGGAAAAGTGTGAGGTGATTCACTTTGGAAGGAGTAACAGGAATGCAGAGTACTGGGCTAATGGGAAGATTCTTGGTAGTGTAGATGAGCAGAGAGATCTTGGTGTCCAGGTACATAAATCCCTGAAAGTTGCCACCCAGGTTAATAGGGCTGTTAAGAAGGCATATGGTGTGTTAGCTTTTATTAGTAGGGGGATCGAGTTTCGGAGCCACGAGGTCATGCTGCAGCTGTACAAAACTCTGGTGCGGCCGCACCTGGAGTATTGCGTGCAGTTCTGGTCACTGCATTATAGGAAGGATGTGGAAGCTTTGGAAAGGGTGCAGAGGAGATTTACTAGGATGTTGCCTGGTATGGAGGGAAGATCTTACGAGGAAAGGCTGAGGGACTTGAGGTTGTTTTCGTTAGAGAGAAGGAGGAGGAGAGGTGACTTAATAGAGACATATAAGATAATCAGAGGGTTAGATAGGGTGGATAGTGAGAGTCTTTTTCCTCGGATGGTGATGGCAAACACGAGGGGACATAGCTTTAAGTTGAGGGGTGATAGATATAGGACAGATGTCAGAGGTAGTTTCTTTACTCAGTAGTAGGGGCGTGGAACGCCCTGCCTGCAACAGTAGTAGACTCGCCAACTTTAAGGGCATTTAAGTGGTCATTGGATAGACATATGGATGAAAATGGAATAGTGTAGGTCAGATGGTTTCACAGGTTGGCGCAACATCGAGGGCCGAAGGGCCTGTACTGCGCTGTAATGTTCTATGTTCTATTTGCTATTTTCCAGTCTAGCAGAACCTTCCCTGAATCTAGGGAATTTTGGAAAATTAAAACTAACGCATCAACTATCTCACTAGCCGCTTCTTTTAAGACTCAGTCTATCAGGACCCGGGGACTTGTCAGCCTGCAGATCCAACAATTTGTTCAGTACCACTTCCCTGGTGATTGTAATTTTCTTGAGTTCCTCCCTCCCATCCATTTCCTGACTTACAGCTGATACTGGGATGTTACTTGTATCCTCAATAGTGAAGACTGATGCAAAATATCTGTTCAATTCATCTGCCATCTCTTTATTATCCATTATTAATTTCCCAGATTCATTTTCTATAGGACCAATGCTCACTTTAACTTTTCTTTTTAAAATTTCTATAGAAACTCTTACTATATTTATTTAGAGATACAGCACTGAAACAGGCCCTTCAGCCCACCGAGTCTGTGCCGACCAACAACCACCCATTTTTTACACTAACCCTGCAGTAATCCCATATTCCCCACCACCTACCTACACTAGGGGCAATTTATAATGGCCAATTTACCGATAAACCTGCAAGTATTTGGCTGTGGGAGGAAACTGGAGCACCCGGCAGAAACCCAAGCGATCACAGGGAGAACTTGCAATCTCCGCACCGGCTGTACCCAGAATCGAACCCAGGTCGCTGGAGCTGTGAGGCTGCAGTGCTAACCACTGCGCCACTGTGTCTTTATATTTTTAGCTAACTTTCTCTCGTACTCTAATTTTACCTTCCTTATCAATCTTTTAGTCATTCTTTGCTGTTTTTTATATTCTGTCTAATCTTCTGACCTGCTTCCTATCTTTGCACAATTATTGGCTTTTTCTTTAAGTTTGATACTATCGTTAACTATCTTCATTAAACAGTCATTGAGCATATTCCGGGTTGAGGTTGATTAGATTTTTGGGCTCTATGCGAATCGAGGGATAGGGCAGGAAGATGGAGTTGAGATAAAACATAGACTAATTATTCAACACATTGTGTGAAGTGGCCTCTGTATTTTATTCTTCCTAGTCCCGCCCCCTCCCCAGAAAACTTGCTGTCTCTTCCTCGTGGCGCCTTCATGTTGCCTTTTAATTCATATGCAAGTGTAACTACCCTGCTCTTCAGGACCCCGTGTTACTAGCAACACCTACATCCTGAGAATGAATTCAAGTGTGGGTGTTCTGGGAGGAGCTGTTCCCACCGAGCAGAAAGGACATTGATCTCTGAACTGACTGTCTGAGCAGAGCAGAGTTTGAACCTCTTGCTGCGCTCCACAATTAACCCAACTATGATCAGTTTGTAAAGTGACCCCACACACACCGTCCACTTTGGCTAAAATCCCACCAATGTGGCTGCTGTTTCCCCTAGTTGGAGAGTCTAGAACTGGAGCTCGTTGTCTCAGGATAAGTGGGTCGGCCGTTTCAGACTGAAATTTATCACCTGCCCCTTCAATGGGCCAAGTGCTGGCAATTGCCTCCCTGAGCAAGGCACTGGCCTTGGTTTCATGCCCCACCTGAAGGGCAGTACCTGTGATGGTGCAGAACTCCCTCCATCAACTTCCTGACTCGGGACTGTGCTAAATTCACTGCACTGACTGTTCGCTCCCTCTCCCAGCACTCAAATCTTTCACCAAAATGATTTGACGGGAAGAACATAAATGTGTTACTACCTTCTTTAAGAGTCCTTTAGACTCATAATGTTTCACAACCGGTACAGAGTCGATGAAATAAGATTCCACCCGCTTGCCTATAGTCACTTCATTGTCATCAAACCTCCCGCTGGTTTGTCCGCGGTTTATCAGACGCTCCTTCATAACTTCGGGACTGCAGTCAATGAGCAGCACGATGTTGGGAAGAGTGAACTGCAGAGAGAGAGAGAGTTCCTTCGGGTTAATCCATCTCTCCAAGGCCATTTCATCTACCTGACTTTTCCCCCCAGCACCATCTCATTCAGAGACCTATCACCTAGCCAATGGGTCTACTGGTAAGTGTGGAAATTAAGGATTAGATTTGGCCCAGCTTTCTCGCAATACTCTTCCTTTCGCGTGGTCACTCAGGCCAGGGACCAGTACGAGGGTCATCACATCCCAACAAGAATTGGGAATGAGAAAAGGAACTTGCATTTCTATAGCACCTTTCAGAACATCCCAAAATGCCTTACAGCCAATGAAATACTTTTAAACTGTAGTTACTGTTGTAATGTCGGAAACATGGCAACCAATTGCACACAGCAAGATCCCACAAACAGCAATGTGATGATGACCAATTTGTCAGTTTTTAATGTAGTTAATTGAGGGATAAATATTGTCCAGGACCTAGAGAAGAAATCCCCTGCTTTTCTTCAAAATAGTACTATGGGATCTTTTATGTTCACTTGAGAGGGCAGACAGGGACCCGGTTTAACGTCTCATCTGAAAGACGGCACCTCAGACACTCGTGCCCCTTCAGTACTGCCCCTCCGATAGTGCAGCAGTCCCTCGTTACTGCCCCTTGGACACTACGGTGTCCCCTCAGTATTGCCCCTCAGACAGTGTGGCCCTCCCTCAGTGCTGCCCCTCAGACAGTGCGGCCCTCCCTCAGTGTTCAGCAGGGAGGGACAAAGCGCAGAAGAGCAATAGTTATAGGGGATTCTATAGTCAGGGGCACAGATAGGCGCTTCTGTGGACGTGAAACAGACTCCAGGACGGTATGTTGCCTCCCTGGTGCCAGGATCAAGGATGTCTCTGAACGGACAGGGGGCATTCTGA
Source organism: Heterodontus francisci (assembly GCF_036365525.1). Classification (NCBI taxonomy): domain Eukaryota; kingdom Metazoa; phylum Chordata; class Chondrichthyes; order Heterodontiformes; family Heterodontidae; genus Heterodontus; species Heterodontus francisci. The sequence goes on along the minus strand of NC_090413.1, from coordinate 28,071,235 downwards.
AGGGGGAGGGTGAACAGCCAGAGGTTGTGGTAGACATCGGTACCAACAACAAAGGCAGGAAGAGTGACGAGGTCCTGCAGAGGGAGTTAGGTAGAAAGTTAAAAGACAGGACCTCTAGGGTTGTAATCTCGGGATTACTCCCTGTGCCACGTGCCAGTGAGGCGAGAAATAGGTAGATAGTGCAGCTAAACACGTGGCTGAACAGCTGGTGTAGAAGGGAGGGTTTCAGATATCTGGACCATTGGGATCTCTTCAGGGACAGGTGGGACCTGTACAAGAAGGACGGGTTGCATCTAAACTGGAGGGGCACAAATATCCTGGCTGCGAGGTTTGCTAGCGTCACTCGGGAGGGTTTAAACTAGTGTGGCAGGGGGGTGGGAACCAGAGCAGTAGGACAGCAGGTGAAATAAATGAGGGGGAACTAGTAAATAAGGCCAGTAAGACTAAGAGGAAGAGCAGGCAGGGAGATGTTGCGGAGCACAGCGGGACTGGTGGTCTGAAGTGCATTTGTTTCAATGCGAGAAGTATAACAGGTAAGGCAGATGAACTTGGAGCTTGGATTAGTACTTGGAAATATGATGTTGTTGCTATTACAGAGACTTGGTTGAGGGAAGGACAGGATTGGCAGCTAAATGTTCCAGGATTTAGAAGCTTCAGGCGGGATAGAGGGGGATGTAAAAGGGAGAGTTGCATTACTGGTTAAGGAGAATATCACAGCTGTACTGCGGGAGGACACCTCGGAGGGGTCGTGCAGCGAGGCAATATGGGTGGAGCTCAGGAATAGGAAGGGTGCAGTCACGATGTTGGGGGTTTACTACAGGCCTCCCAACAGCCAGTGGGAAGAGGAGCAGATATGTAGACAGTTTTGGAAAGATGTAAAGGTAACAGGGTTGTAGTGGTGGGTGACTTTAACTTCCCCTATATTGACTGGGACTCACTTAGTATTAGGGGCTTGGATGGGGCAGAATTTGTGAGGAGCATCCAGGAGGGCTTCTTGAAACAGTATATAGATAGTCCAACTCGGGATGGGGCCATTCTGGACCTGGTATTGGGGAATGAGCCTGGCCAGATGGTCGAAGTTTCAGTAGGGGAGCATTTCGGGAACAGTGACCATAATTCCATAAGTTTTAAGGTACTTGTGGATAAGAATAAGAGTAGTCCTCGGGTGAAGGTGCTAAATTGGGGAAAGGCTAATTATAACAATATTAGGCAGGAACTGAAGAATTTAGATTGGGGGCGGCTGTTTGAGGGTAAATCGACATCTGACAAGTGGGAGTCTTTCAAACGTCAGTTGATTAGAATCCAGGACCAGCATGTTCCTGTGAGGAAGAAGGATAAGTTTGGCAAGTTTCGGGAACCTTGGATAACGCGGGATATTGTGAGCCTCATCAAAAAGAAAAAGGAAGCATTCGTAAGGGCTGGAAGGTTAGGAACAGACGAAGCCCTTGAGGAATATAAAGATAGTAGGAAGGAATTTAAGCAAGGAGTCAGGAGGGCTAAAAGGGGTCATGAAAAGTCATTGGCAAACAGGATTAAGGAAAATCCCAAGGTTTCTTATACGTATATAAAGAGCAAGAGGGTAACCAGGGAAAGGGTAGGCCCATTCAAGGACAGAGGAGGGAATCTATGTGTGGAGCCAGAGGAAATGGGTGAGGTACTAAATGAGTACTTTGCATCAGTATTCACCAAAGAGAAGGACTTGGTGGATGATGAGTCTAGGGAAGGGAGTGTAGATAGTCTCGGTCATGTTGTTATCAAAAAGGAGGAGGTGTTGGGCATCTTGCAAAGCATTAAGGTAGATAAGTCCCCAGGGCCTGATGGGATCTACCCCAGAATACTGAGGGAGGCAAGGGGAGAAATTGCTGGGGCCTTGACAGAAATCTTTGCATCCTCATTGGCTACAGGTGAGGTCCCAGAGGACTGGAGAATAGCCAATGTTGTTCCTTTGTTTAAGAAGGGTAGCAAGGATAATCCAGGAAATTATAGGCCGGTGAGCCTTACGTCAGGGGTAGGGAAATTATTAGAGAGGATTCATCGGGACAGGATTTACTCCCTTTTGGAAACAAATGAATTTATTAGCGAGAGGCAACACGGTTTTGTGAAGGGGAGGTCGTGTCTCACTAACTTGATTGAGTTTTTTGAGGAAGTGACGAAGATGATTGATGAAGGAAGGGCAGTGGATGTTATCTATATGGACTTCAGTAAAGCCTTTGACAAGGTCCCTCATGGCAGACTGGTACAAAAGGTGAAGTCACACGGGATCAGAGGGGAGCTGGCAAGATGGATACAGAACTGGCTCGGTCATAGAAGACAGAGGGTAGCAGTGGAAGAGTGCTTTTCTGAATGGAGGGATGTGACTAGTGGTGTTCCGCAGGCATCAGTGCTGGGACCTTTGCTGTTTGTAGTATATATAAATGATTTGGAGGAAAATGTAGCTGGTCTGATTAGTAAGTTTGCGGATGACACAAAGGTTGGTGGAGTTGCGGATAATGATTAGGATTGTCAGAGGATACAGCTGGATATAGATCGGTTGGAGACTTGGGCGGAGAAATGGCAGATGGAGTTTAATCCGGACAAATGTGAGGTAATGCACATTTATTGGGGCGGCGCAGTGGTTAGCACTGCAGCCTCACAGCTCCAGCGACCCGGGTTCAATTCTGGGTACTGCCTGTGTGGAGTTTGCAAGTTCTCCCTGTGTCTGCGTGGGTTTCCTCCGGGTGCTCCGGTTTCCTCCCACATGCCAAAGACTTGCAGGTTGATAGGTTAATTGGCCATTATAAATTGCCCCTAGTATAGGTAGGTGGTAGGGCAATATAGGGACAGGTGGGGATGTGGTAGGAAGATGGGATTAGTGTAGGATTAGTATAAATGGGTGGTTGATGGTCGGCACAGACTCAGTGGGCCGAAGGGCCTGTTTCAGTGCTGTATCTCTAAACTAAAAATGCATTTTGGAAGATCTAATGCAGGTGGGAAGTACACAGTAAATGGCAGAACCCTTAGGAGTATTAACAGGCAGAGAGATCTGGGCGTACAGGTCCACAGGTCACTGAAAGTGGCAACGCAGGTGGATAAGGTAGTCAAGAAGGCATACGGCATGCTTGCCTTCATCGGTCGGGGCATAGAATATAAAAATTGGCAAATCATGCTGCAGCTGTACAGAACTTTAGTTAGGCCACACTTAGAATATTGCATGCAATTCTGATCGCCACACTACCAGAAGGATGTGGAGGCTTTGGAGAGGGTACAGAAGAGGTTTACCAGGATGTTGCCTGGTCTGGAGGGCATTAGCTATGAGGAGAAGTTGGATAAACTCGGATTGTTTTCACTGGAACGACGGAGGTGGAGGGGCGACATGATAGAGGTTTACAAAGTTATGAGTGGCATGGACAGAGTGGATAGTCAGAAGCTTTTTCCCAGGGTGGAAGAGTCAGTTACTACGGGACATAGGTTTACGGTGCGAGGAGCAAAGTTTAGAGAGGATGTGCAAGGCAAGTTCTTTACACAGAGGGTGGTGAGTGCCTGGAACTTGTTGCCGGGGGAGGTGGTGGAAGCAGGTACGATAGCGACATTTAAGAGGCATTTTGACAAATACATGAATAGGATGGGAATAGAGGGATACGGACCCCGGAAGTGCAGAAGGTTCTAGTTTAGGCAGGCATCAAGATCAGCGCAGGCTTGGAGGGCCGAATGGACTGTTCCTGTGCTGTCCTGTTCTTTGTACTGCCCCTCAGACAGTGTGGCCCTCCCCCAGTACTACCCACTGAGCCATGGCTGCACTAGGCCAGGAAGAAATCTGAAGAGAAAATTGAACAAAAACACCCACAGCAAGATATTTTTTCCAGCCTCTGTATTTATGCTGATGGTGAATGTTCCACTTTAAACTTCTTTCTTAAATAGAGGACCCATAGTTTTTAGTGAGCCATTGATGGTAATACCTTTCACTGTGTAAGGGTATAATTATTGACCATTCGTACTTTGCTTGGCCATTATTTCAGGGCAAGTGATGGAGGGAGGTTTGAGGTTAAGCGACAATGGACGATGCAGTTGGAGTTAAAACCATTGAGAGCTCAAAATATCAGAGCTGCCAGACACCTGGAGCTGGCCTGCAATATTATCAAGGCTTTCCCCTATGTGGCATGGGACCAGTATTCCGGGGGGAAAATAATAGGAATGTATCTTCTTTCAAATCATTGTTTAAATGTGTTACTAAGTAGGTGTTCAAACACATGGACAAATCTGAGCAGACATGGAGACGTGCACAAGTAAACAGGAACACACGTGTACACACACATGTAACCAAATACACGAAGACACAACATGCACACATGGAGACAACTATAAGCACCACACAGACCAAAACATAGGAGATATACACAGGTACACCCAGAAAAGTATGACTGACATACAGACACAAACAGACAGACAGACACACACGCCTGAGGTGCCTCGGACTATATGGTTTGTGCTGTCATACGAGACCTCACTCGAGTGACTTTCTCCAAACGTGAGAGCCTCGGTAGTGTCTGGAAGGACCATGGAGAGCGACACTGGCTCGGGTCTGCAAATGAAACTTGACCTGAGCCCAACAGAACCACAGACCCGACCCGGCCCGCGTCCTTTCATTTTTTTCCCGCGCCCGACCCGACCACCGGAATGTTCAGTTAACCTAACTTCCGTTTTTCACTTTTTAAGCTTGTGCAACAAAAACTGTAACTGGACTTGAAAGGTTGTTTAAAAAGTACGTTAAGATTGGAGCCACGTACTGGAGGTGGTGATAGTGTCCGACCCAGCCCAACCCAACCCGAGCCCGAAAGCCGGACCCGGAACAGCGACCCAACCCGAACCTGACAAGTCATTGGGTCCCGTCGGGTTCGGGTCAGGTAGCCATGCTCTACCCATCCTCACTCTATCAGCACACTCACTGGGAATGTCTAAGGACCATGGAGAGCAACCCTGATCCGATCCTCCTCCATCAACACACTCGCCAGCTAACAGTCTGTCTGTGGCAGCATCATCTGGAGGGGGAAATCTCTCCCCCTGTTGCAGCAGAGGTGTTGAGGTCAGTACCAGGGCTCCTGGGATACTGAAATACTTCGGTCCAAACATCCCCCACATCCCCCACCCCCGCCCGCGATGGAGATGAGGTTTACTTTATGATTGGTTCAAAAATTTGAACGAGAACCACTTGTGAACTGATCAATAAATAATTACGCAGCATCCACTTACAGTCGGAACCTCTAGCTCACCAATAGACCACCAAAAAATCTATAGATGACATTTACCCTGTTTATGCTGGAGGAATAGTGAGAGGCTCCTGCACAAAGCTCGGGACTCTTCAGTCAGGAGGGGGGGGGAAGCAGTAGGAAGAGGTGAGGTTATTTGAGATTCTGTTCCAGAATGTTCCAACCACATGTCCTAACGTTGGGAAGTTATGAGAGGGTATTGAGTTTGTGGGGTAGGGGAGAGGGGGAGGGGGAAGGCGGAACATTGGGAGTGATCCGGACCTCCAGACTTACAGATTTATCAAAGGCCTCAGCCTGTTTTAAAGTCCGAGGATATCCATCAATCATGAAGCCTTTTGTCTCCTGCAGATTCTCCAACATGGCATCCTTCAGAATCTCTAAAGTTGTTCCCTAAACAAACACAAGGCAAGTTGGAAGAATAGTACGACTGAGAAAGACAAATGTTTGCAGTCCCCAGTGACCAGACAGCAGTCGCTGTAATTTCCCACATATTCTGTCCCTTCAAATATATATTTCATTGGCTGCTTTATTTGATTTTGCCGAGAGATCTTCTGAACATGAGCTGCAATGTTCTGGCTGGGGTCTGGGGTTCCAGCTCTGGTTGGACATATCCCTGGAGATTTTAATCACATGATTTTCTGCTGCCAACTGCCCACCCCCGTACTCCCATCATTGGCCACCCGACACATCAATCATCACATGTCCCGCCTTCCCATGGCCAATTGGGAAGTGGCCTCAGTGACTTCATTACCTGATTGGATGATTCTTAACTGTCTTATTTTCTTTATTCCCCACTCCCCCGCTTTCCCAATATTTTTGTTAATAAAAATGGAAATGAAAAAAATGTAATGCCCCAATGATGGAATTAGAAGGAGGCCATTTGGCCCTTCATGCCTATGCTAGCTCTCTGTGCCACTCCCCTGCCTGTTAGCCCTGGGTTTGTTTGCAGTAGTGAGCTGGAGATTAGTCCTCAATTCCTGGAGACTCCAAGCCAATGCGGGAGGTTTGACAGCTCCAGTCCTAACCCCTGGATTTTAGAATAGCTGAGGAAAAGGAAGAGGAGTATCTCCAGCCCTCACTGAGGAGCAGATTTTACATCGTCTGAGGAAAGACGAGAGAAACTTCAACTATTTCACTTTGAAAGACAGAGATTGGTGAAGGAAATAAAAAGTTAGGGAAACAGCAAATCAGGAATGTCACTTTGAATTAAATTCCTGAGCTGAACAAGTGAATTAGTAACAGCTAAATCTAGGACTGATTTTTATTTATTTATTTAGAAATACAGCACTGAAACAGGCCCTTCGGCCCACCGAGTCTGTGCCGACCAACAACCACCCATTTATACTAATCCTACGTTAATCCCATATTCCCTACCACATCCCCACCATTCTCCTACCACTTACCTACACTAGGGGCAATTTACAATGGCAAATTTACCTATCAACCTGCAAGTTTTTGGCTGTGGGAGGAAACCGGAGCACCCGGAGGAAACCCACGCAGACACAGGGAGCACTTTCAAACTCCACACAGACAGTACCCAGAATTGAACCCGGGTCGCTGGAGCTGTGAGGCTGCGGTGCTAATCACTGTGCCAACCTAATGCTGGGAAGATCTTTACACACACAATGATCAGAAAAGCATTCTGGAAAAAGTTGTGTAATGGGAGAGACGTTGGTCAGGTCACTTTGGATGGATTAAGATGAGGCTGACTGATCTTCATCATCTTCATCTGACTGATCGCTTCACCACAATAGTTCAGCACATTCTCAGGGCAACTAAGGATGGACGATAAATGCCAGCCTCATCAGTGATGCCCACATTGCAAAAACAAGTTCAAATTGTCTTGTGCTCTAGTTTGCTTGAGTCAGTCCAGAACAAGAGGTTAACCTTAAAATCAGAGCCAGGCCGTTCAAGGGTGATGTCAGGAAGCACTTCGTCACACAAAGGGGAGAGGAAATCTGGAACTCTCTCTCCCAGAAAGCTGCTGAGGCCAGAGATCAAATAAAAATGTTAAAACTGCGGTTGATAGATTTCATTAGGCTATTCAGGGATAGGGAACCAAGGCGGATAAAGGGAGTTACGATACAGATCAGCCATGATCTAACTGAATGGTGGAACAGGCTCGAGGGGCTGAATAGCCTCCTCCTGTTCATATGCTCTCAACCTGCCTTTGATTAACCAATAAAACTTTCGGGTTAATTGAGAGACCACATGGAGTATCCACTTATTCCCACGGATAGTTCATTACCTGATAACAACAACTTATATTTATGTAGTGCCTTTAACATAATAAAACATCCCAAGGTGTTTCACAGGAGCCTAATAAAACAAAGTGTGACACCGAGCCACATAAGGAGATATTGGGTCAGATGACCAAAAGCTCGCTCAAAGAGGTGGGTTTTAAGGAGGAAAGTGAGGTTTCGGAAGGGAATTCAGCAGCTGAAGGTGGAGCGATGAAAATCAGCAATGTACAAGAGGCCAGAATTGGATGAGTGCAGGGATTTCAGAGGGTTGTAGGGCTGGAGGAGATTACAGAAATAGGGAGGGGCGAGGCCCTGGAGGATTTAAAACGAGGATGCGAATTTTAAAATCAAGATGTTGCTTGACCCAGGAGCCAATGTAGGTCAGAGAGCACAGGGGTGATAAGTGACGGGACTTGGGCGAGTTAAGACACGGGCAGCAGAGTTTTGGATGAACTCAAGTTTATAGAGGTAGTTCAATAGAAGGAAGCTCGATTCCAATCTTTGTCCCTTCTTTCCTGAAGGCATTGTCTCTAATCCTGTCTGTAACATGCAGCTCATTTCATGCACCCAGTGAACTGTAGGAGGAGCAAGAAAAGAACACTTGCTTTGAAGTAAAGACATAGTCTCAGTATCAATACCGCTAGCAGAATTCTGTGACGTGGCTTTGTAACCATTGAGAACTCGATTATCGACACACACGGGTAACACTGTGTAGAGAAACACTGGAGGGAACATTACATTGCAGGAGGTCCTACTGGTAGCAGCAACCCCAGGATAAGCCTGGAACATAAAATAAAAGCAAAATACTGCAGATGCTGGAAATCTGAAACAAAAACATAAAGTGCTGGAAATACTCAGCAGGTCTGGCAGCGTCTGTGGAGAGAGAAGCAGAGTTAACGTTTCAGGTCAGTGACCCTTCATCAGAACAGAATAGTTCTGAAGAAAGGTCACAGACCTGAAATGTTAACTTTGCTTCTCTCTCCACAGATGCTGCCAGACCGGCTGAGTATTTCCAGCACTTTTTCGTTTTGTTTCAGCCTGGAACTTGTCTGCAGGACAACATCCTCATGGGGGTGGGTGGGGGGGGGGGGGGGGTGCGGGCGGCGGTGGAGTGAAATGGAAAAGGAAACAAAATGTATTGCAAGAAAATTTGAAGAGGTAAATCCTGAGATCCGAGGCAGACGCGTATGAGGAACTGAAATCTGTGAATGGATAAGCAGTGCAGACTTGGTGGGAGGGCAATAGAGTGTGCGCTGGAGGGGCATTACCAAAGAGAGCACACAGCTCTCTTGTTCCAGTCTCCATATAATATAGCACAGGAGTAGGAGGCCATTCGGCCCATCATGCCTGTGCTGGCTCTTTGAAAGAGCTATCCAATTAGTCCCACTGCCCTGCTCTTTTCCCATAGACCTGCAAATTTCTCATTTTCAACTATTTATCCAATTCCCATTTCAAAAGTTACTATTGAATCCACTTGCACCACCAACCATGATATCAGGAAGTTCAGAATTGTTGTGTGGAATGTTTCAGGACTAGTGTCTTGATCCCCAGTGTTTTCACGATTATGACAGGGTCTGAGAAAGGTGATTCCAGTAAACCACTTGGAGAATGGTCTGCGACATCTCCAGGGAGCAAAATACTGTCAACAACCATTTCTGTAGACCCAGGATTCTTTATACCATAAGGCATGGAAATTCAGTCAGCCTCACTGTGAGAGAAGCTTTTGAGGCAAAACCTCAGAGACAGGTTCCAATTCAAGGGGACAGTGAGATTGGAAGTGAGGGGAGAGTGGGGCCTACACTATTCAGGAGCTGTGGATCTATCCAGCAGGTAAAGGCAGACAAGATCAACAGCTTCAAGGGGCAATGAGAAGTGATTTTTGAGGAGGAAGGATTGAGGGATGTAGTGAGGAGGTAAGCAGCTGAAAGCTGTTTCTAAAACAAATGATATTCTTGCAAGTAAGTGTTCAGTTTGGAACAGCTCTGGATCACACAGTCAGATTACTCACCAATGGCACCAGACCTCCGTCAATCATGATCTTCCTAATCTTATTACCTCGCTCTGTTTCATTGCTGATCTCCTTACGAAGGAGGTTCCCTGTGGACAGATGTGTGAAACCGTATTTCTCCATCATCTTCACACACTGGCTCCCTTTGCCAGATCCAGGCCCCCCTGCAACATCACAGAGTGTCGATGTTCACAGTAAGCTGTGCAATATCCTTCCTAGTTTATTTCTTTACAAACTTTTCCCTCATTTCAGTGAACTTTGTATATAGAACAGCAACTTGTATTTATATAACACCTTTAAAGTAACAAATCACCCCAAGGCACTTCACAGCAATGTATCAAACACTGAGCCACATAGGGAGATATTAGGACAGGCGACCAAAAGCTTGATCAAAGAGGTCGGTTTTAAGGAGCGTCTTAAAGGAGGAGAGAGAGAGGCGGAGAGGTTTCGGGAGGGAATTCCAGAGCTTAGGGCCCAGGCAGCTGAAGGCACGGCCGCCAGTGAAGAAAGGATTGAGGGAGATGGTGAGGAGGTAGTGCAGTGATTAAGATCAGGGATGCACAAGAGGGCAGAACGAGAGGAGTACAGATATCTTGGAGGGTTGTGGAGGTTACAGAGGTAGGGAGGAAGCGAGGCTATAGAGGGATTTCAAAACAAGGATGAGAATTTTCAAATTGAGGTGGTGCTGGAGTGGGAGTTGCACAGGATGACGACGGGTGAACAAGTACAAGTTAGGACACAGGCAGCAGAGTTTTAGATGACCTCATATTTAGGGAGGGTAGAAGGTGGGAGGACAATAGAGTGTGCGCTGGAGGGGCATTACCAATGAGAGCACATAGCTCTCTTGTTCCAGTCTCCATATAATATAGCACAGGAGTAGGAGGCCATTCAGCCCATTGTGCCTGTGCTGGCTCTTTGAAAGAGCTATCCAATTAGTCCCACTGCCCTGCTCTTTTCCCATAGACTTGCAAATTTCTCATTTTCAACTATTTATCCAATTCCCATTTCAAAAGTTACTATTGAATCCACTTGCACCAGCCTTTCAGCGTGTTCCAGATTACAACAACTCGCTGTGTAAAAAGATTCATCTCCCTCTCTTAGTCCTCCGGTTATCGACCCTCCTGCCACTGGAAACAGTTTCTCCTTATTAACGCTATCAAAACCCTTCGTGATTTTGAACACATCGATTAAATCTCCCCTGAACTATCTCTGCCTGAACGAGAGCAACCTCAGGCTTTGATGATAAATTATATTATTTATTGTAATTTATTAATATACATGTTGTCTGACCATCTTCAAGCTTTACACTAGATTCCAGAAAAAGATGCAAGATTTATTTTACTCACCAATTACAAAGATAATTTTGGTGACTTTCAGCTTTTCTGTAAAACAGACATTTAGAATTTCATGGTTAAAACAATTTTTGAAGTTGAATTTTCTTCACAATTTGGTTTTCTTGCTCGTGCCATATGACGAATCACAAGAGGGGACCTTGTGGACCATGATGGCATCACTCACCGGGCATGACCTCCGATTTCACAGCCACACATTATTCAAGTGAAACAAGGACACAAGACAGGTGAATGAAGGCTACCTGTCCACCAGAGGGAGCCGGCAAGTCATTCCTCAACAGAAGCTCAGCACCTGGACAGGGTGCAGTGCTGACCGGCCATTTGCTCTCACTTTATCTCTGCTTCTCTTCAGAAGGCTCTGACTTGTGTCAGCCATGGCTCAGAGGGTAGACATTCTCACCCCAGAGTCAGAAGGTTATGGGTTTGAGTCTCACTCCAGAAATTTAAGCAAAAACTCCAGGCTGACATTCTCAATGCAGTACAGAGGGAGTGCCGCACTGTCAGAGGGTCAGCACAGAGGGAGTGCCACACTGTCAGAGGGTCAATACAGAGGGAGTGCCGCACTGTCAGAGGGTCAATACAGAGGGAGTGCCGCACTGTCAGAGGGTCAATACAGAGGGAGCACTGCACTGTCAGGGGGCAGTACTGAGGGAGCGCTGCACTGTCAGAGGGGCAGTACTGGAGGAGCACTGCACTGTCAGGGGGCAGTACAGAGGGAGCACTGCACTGTCAGAGGGGCAGTACAGAGGGAGCACTGCACTCAGAGGGTCAGTACAGAGGGAGCACTGCACTGTCAGAGGGGCAGTACAGAGGGAGCACTGCACTGTCAGAGGGGCAGTACAGAGGGAGCACTGCACTGTCAGAGGGGCAATACTGAGGGAGTGCTCCACTGTCAGAGGGGCAGTACTGAGGGAGCGCTGCACTGTCAGAGGGGCAGTACAGAGGGAGCACTGCACTGTCAGAGGGGCAGTACAGAGGGAGCACTGCACTGTCAGAGGGGCAGTACTGAGGGAGTGCTGCACAGTCAGAGGGGTGTACTGAGGGAGTGCTGCACTGTCAGAGGGGCAGTACTGAGGGAGTGCTGCACTGTCAGAGGGGCAGTACAGAGGGAGCGCTGCACTGTCAGAGGGGCAGTACTGGAGGAGCACTGCACTGTCAGGGGGCAGTACTGAGGGAGTGCTGCACTGTCAGAGGGGCAGTACAGAGGGAGCACTGCACTGTCAGAGGGGCAATACTGAGGGAGTGCTGCACTGTCAGAGGGGCAGTACTGAGGGAGTGCTGCACTGTCAGAGGGGCAGTACAGAAGGAGCACTGCACTGTCAGAGGGGCAGTACTGAGGGAGTGCTGCACTGTCAGAGGGGTGTACTGAGGGAGTGCTGCACTGTCAGAGGGGCAGTACAGAGGGAGTGCTGCACAGTCAAAGGGGTGTACTGAGGGAGTGCTGCACTGTCAGGGGGCAGTACTGAGGGAGTGCTGCAGTGTCAGAGGGGCAGTACAAAGGGAGCACTGCACTGTCAGAGGGGCAATACTGAGGGAGTGCTGCACTGTCAGAGGGGCAGTACAGAGGGAGCACTGCACTGTCAGGGGGCAATACTGAGGGAGCACTGCACTGTCAGAAGGGCAGTACAGAGGGAGCGCTGCACTGTCAGAGGGGCAGTACTGAGGGAGTGCTGCACTGTCAGAGGGGCAGTACAGAGGGAGCACTGCACTGTCAGAGGGGCAATACTGAGGGAGCACTGCACTGTCAGAGGGGCAGTACAGAGGGAGCACTGCACTGTCAGAGGGGCAATACTGAGGGAGTGCTCCACTGTCAGAGGGGCAGTACTGAGGGAGTGCTGCACTGTCAGAGGGGCAGTACAGAGGGAGCACTGCACTGTCAGAGGGGCAATACTGAGGCAGTGCTGCACTGTCAGAGGGGCAGTACTGAGGGAGTGCTGCACTGAGGGGTAGTACTGAGGGAGTGCTGCACTGTCAGAGGGGCAGTACAGAGGGAGCACTGCACTGTCAGAGGGGCAGTACTGAGGGAGTGCTGCAATGTCAGAGGGGCAGTACTGAGGGAATGCTGCACTGTCAGAGTTGCCATCTTTTAGATGAGATGTTAAACTGAGGCCCCCGTCTCTCATCTCAAACAAACATAAAATATCCCATGGCCTTTTCTTGAATAAGAGCAGTGAGTTCTCCCCAGTGTCCTGACCAATATTAATCAACATTATTAAAACAGGGAGCTTGCTGTGACTACACTTCAAAAGTACTTCATTGGCTGTAAATCACTTTGGGATGTCCTGCAATTGAGATACATAAATGTCCCAGTTTTAACCTGACTGACATGTTTTACACTCCATCCGACCTACTCCCTGTTGATTTTTCTGTTGGATATCAGGGTGTTTGAACAGGTGCCAGTCCAGTTCCAAATCAGCTGCACTTTGATACTAACTGATATGTTATTAGGCAGAGAATAATTCCCATTAATTTCAATAGATCACAAGCTGCAGATTCCTAACACATCTCAGAATTTTGATTTAGGATTCACCCCTTAATAAGTCACCAGCGCTCCCAAAACCCCATCTGAAGCCCAAAACAGCAGAAGCCAGAGAGTGAGAAATACTGAGTGGAAATGGGATGGAGTCCCTGTGCATGGAGGGCTGGATTACTGGGACTTGCAGACACTTAGGGCTGATTCTCTGGGGCCCCCCACTGTGAAGTTGGCAATGGAGGCTGAGGGGGGAGAGTGGGTTGGGGGGATGGCACCAGAAATACTGGCGCCGGGCAATGTGTCAGTTTCAAGGCATCAATCCCAGTGCTGGCAACACTCACCAGGGCAGGAGGATACAGCTCTCCTCTCAAATCAGGCCAACTAAACTTGTTAAAAAGCTCTGTTAGACCTGGTCAAGAGCTTAAAGGAGTCGACAGCTTACCCGCGCCTTCAGAAACTGACCAGCTGAGGGAGGCGGGTACAGAATGGGGAGCCAGTCATGGCTGCCTCAGGGCAACACCGCAGCCCCATAGAGGGTCACTGTGGCAAAGGGGGACTGGGCAGTTGGTCATGAGGGTGCCCTTGGTGCTGTGCAGGTGGTGGGTCAGTGGGCACTCAGCACTCAGGCATTGAAGGGGGTCGTCACCCCTCCCCGACTGGCATTGCAGGGGCAGAAGAGCAGGGACCAAGGCCTCCAATCGGACAGCCATCTGTCCATTGGGCCCAGTGGCGGAGGAGAAACAGCCTCCACAGGAAAGGCGGAACCCGCACAGCAGGAGGACACCACAGAGGAAAGAGGGGCAGGAAAGCAACAGAGGGCCAACTCTCAACACAGGATCTACTGCCGAAGACGGAGCTACCTGGAGATGACCGAAACCCAGTGCCACAGGAGACTGCGACTCTCCAGGCAGATGGTTACAGACAGCTGTTCCCTTGTTGTCAAAGACCTCATACCTCACAGCACTGGTCCCTAATGACTGCCAGTGGCCTTCAAAGTCACTGTGGCCTTGAATTTCTTTGCTCCTGACTCTTTCCAAAAATCATCTGCGGACTTTGATGGCATTTGAAAATGGCTGCATTCCACTGCAGCTCATAGGTCACAGATGCCCTCATTGCCAGAGCTGGACAGTACATTCATTTCATGACAGACGAGGCCTTGCAGACACAAAGGGCATTGGGCTTCACTGCCGTCGCAGGATTTCCCCAGGTGCAGGCTATCATGATTGCACCCATGTGGCCATCAAGGCACCCAGTGACAAGCCAGTGAGATTCATGAACTGGAAAAGCTTCCAATCCCTCAATGTTCAGGTGGTCTGCAACTACAATAAGAGTTTCCTCCATGCGTGTACTGATGCTTCTGGCAGCTGCCATGACTCCTTCATCCTCTGCTAGTCCAGGCTGCCGCAGATCATCACTCCAACCCCAAAGTGCATGGTTGGGTCCTAGGGGACAAGTGATATCCCTTGAAGAGATGGCTACTCACCCTTCTATGACAGCCCTAGGCAGAGGCACAGAGGCGATACAACCAATGCCTGCTGTTCACTAGCTCCACCATTGAGCAGGCCATCAGGCTTCTGAAGATGTGATTCCAGTGCCTAGACCAGTCAGGTGGCACTCTCCAATACACTCCTGCAAGGACCTCAGTCATTGTGGTGGCTTGCTGCGCTCTCCATAACATGGCCCACCAGAGAATCTTGAGGATGGTGAGGCCTTGGAAGGAGACAGCTCACTAGGGGAGGAGCAGGAGGTGAGGGAGGAGGAGGAAGAGGGGGCAGAGAGGGAGTAACAATGAACCGAGAGGTGCCCCTGCTGCACGATGAGGTGGCCTCCTCCTGTCACCCTCTGGGATGAGGACCTCCCTCCTCTCCCTCACAGCCTCCAGTTTAGATCCAGGTCGCCAGTGATGAAGTGAGGGGCTGTGCTGCCCTGGGCGCCCGGCCTCAATCTCCCTGTAACATCTCACTTCCCTGTGGTGCTGTGGCAACTTTCTGCCACAGGACAACCAGCAGCCTCAGTGATGGCTGCCACGGGGAGTCTACAGGAGGCCGACACCTCATCTGACCCACTTCCTTTCCCATCCCCCAATGGCTCCAATTGGACAGGAAATCCATCTCCATGCCAATGAAGGGTTCACCCTCCATGAAAATCTGAACTTTAATCAGTTTCCCATTGGAAGTGCATTCCTGATCCGCAAACAAAGCTACCTCCTGTCCCCGCCCATCATGACAAAAATTCAGCCCTTAGTCTCCAGAGAAGGCTAGCTCTCACTGTACTGGGCTAGTCCTCACTGTACTGGGCTAGCTCTCACTGTACTGGGCTAGTCCTCACTGTACTGGGCTGGCTCTCACTGTACTGGGCTAGTCCTCACTGTACTGGGCTAGTCCTCACTGTACTGGGCTGGCTCTCACTGTACTGGGCTAGTCCTCACTGTACTGGGCTAGTCCTCACTGTACTGCGCTAGTCCTCACTGTACTGGGCTGGCTCTCACTGTACTGGGCTAGCTCTCACCGTACTGGGCTAGTCCTCACTGTACTGGGCTGGCTCTCACTGTACTGGGCTAGTCCTCACTGTACTGGGCTGGCTCTCACTGTACTGGGCTAGTCCTCACTGTACTGGGCTAGTCCTCACTGTACTGGGCTGGCTCTCACTGTACTGGGCTAGTCCTCACTGTACTGGGCTAGTCCTCACTGTACTGCGCTAGTCCTCACTGTACTGGGCTGGCTCTCACTGTACTGGGCTAGCTCTCACCGTACTGGGCTAGTCCTCACTGTACTGGGCTGGCTCTCACTGTACTGGGCTAGTCCTCACTGTACTGGGCTAGTCCTCACTGTACTGGGCTGGCTCTCACTGTACTGGGCTAGTCCTCACTGTACTGCGCTAGTCCTCACTGTACTGGGCTGGCTCTCACTGTACTGGGCTAGCTCTCACCGTACTGGGCTAGTCCTCACTGTACTGGGCTGGCTCTCACTGTACTGGGCTAGTCCTCACCGTACTGGGCTAGTCCTCACCGTACTGGGCTAGTCCTCACCGTACTGGGCTAGCCCTCACCGTACTGGGCTAGCCTTCACCGTACTGGGCTAGCTCTCACCGTACTGGGCTAGCCCTCACTGTACTGGGCTAGCTCTTACTGTACTGGGCTAACCCTCACTGTACTGGGCTAGCTCTCACTATACTGGGCTAGTCCTCACTGTACTGGGCTAGTCCTCACTGTACTGGGCTAGCTCTCACTGTGCTGGGCTAGTCCTCATTGTACTGGGCTAGCTCTCACTGTACTGGGCTAGCCCTCACTGCACTAGGCTAGCTCTCACTGTACTAAGCTCACTCTCACTGCACTGGGCTAGCTCTCACTGTACTAAGCTCACTCTCACTGCACTGGGCTAGCCCTCACTGCACTGGGCTAGCTCTCACTGTACTAAGCTCACTCTCACTGTACTAAGCTCACTCTCACTGCACTGGGCTAGCTCTCACTGTACTAAGCTCACTCTGTACTAAGCTCACTCTCACTGCACTGGGCTAGCTCTCACTGTACTAGGCTCGCTCTCACTGCACTGGGCTAGCTCTCACTGTACTAAGCTCACTCTGTACTAAGCTCACTCTCACTGCACTGGGCTAGCTCTCACTGTACTAGGCTCGCTCTCACTGCACTGGGCTAGCTCTCACTGTACTAAGCTCACTCTGTACTAAGCTCACTCTCACTGCACTGGGCTAGCTCTCACTGTACTAAGCTCACTCTGTACTAAGCTCACTCTCACTGCACTGAGCTAGCTCTCACTGTACTAGGCTCGCTCTCACTGCACTGGGCTAGCTCTCACTGTACTAAGCTCACTCTCACTGTACTGGGCTAGCTCTCACTGTACTAAGCTCACTCTGTACTAAGCTCACTCTCACTGTACTGGGCTAGCTCTCACTGTACTGGGCTAGCTCTCACTGTACTAAGCTCACTCTCACTGCACTGGGCTAGCTCTTACTGTACTAGGCTCGCTCTCACTGCACTGGGCTAGCTCTCACTGTACTAAGCTCACTCTCACTGTACTGGGCTAGCTCTCACTGTACTAAGCTCACTCTGTACTAAGCTCACTCTCACTGTACTGGGCTAGCTCTCACTGTACTAAGCTCACTCTCACTGTACTAAGCTCACTCTCACTGTACTGGGCTAGCTCTCACTGTACTAAGCTCACTCTGTACTAAGCTCACTCTCACTGCACTGGGCTAGCTCTTACTGTACTAGGCTCGCTCTCACTGCACTGGGCTAGCTCTCACTGTACTAAGCTCACTCTCACTGTACTGGGCTAGCTCTCACTGTACTAAGCTCACTCTGTACTAAGCTCACTCTCACTGTACTGGGCTAGCTCTCACTGTACTAAGCTCACTCTCACTGTACTAAGCTCACTCTCACTGTACTGGGCTAGCTCTCACTGTACTAAGCTCACTCTGTACTAAGCTCACTCTCACTGCACTGGGCTAGCTCTTACTGTACTAAGCTCACTCTCACTGTACTGGGCTAGCCCTCACTGTACTAAGCTCACTCTCACTGCACTGGGCTAGCTCTCACTGTACTAAGCTCACTCTCACTGTACTAGGCTCGCTCTCACTGCACTGGGCTAGCTCTCACTGTACTAAGCTCACTCTCACTGCACTGGGCTAGCTCTCACTGTACTAAGCTCACTCTCACTGTACTAAGCTCACTCTCACTGCACTGGGCTAGCCCTCACTGCACTGGGCTAGCTCTCACTGTACTAAGCTCACTCTCACTGCACTGGGCTAGCTCTCACTGTACTAGGCTCGCTCTCACTGCACTGGGCTAGCTCTCACTGTACTAAGCTCACTCTCACTGTACTAAGCTCACTCTCACTGTACTAAGCTCACTCTCACTGTACTGGGCTAGCTCTCACTGTACTAAGCTCACTCTCACTGCACTGGGCTCGCTCTCACTGCACTGGGCTAGCTCTCACTGTACTAAGCTCACTCTGTACTAAGCTCACTCTCACTGTACTAAGCTCACTCTCACTGCACTGGGCTAGCTCTCACTGTACTAAGCTCACTCTCACTGCACTGGGCTAGCCCTCACTGCACTGGGCTAGCTCTCACTGTACTAAGCTCACTCTCACTGCACTGGGCTAGCTCTCACTGTACTAAGCTCACTCTCACTGCACTGGGCTAGCTCTCACTGTACTAGGCTCGCTCTCACTGCACTGGGCTAGCTCTCACTGTACTAAGCTCACTCTCACTGTACTAAGCTCACTCTCACTGTACTGGGCTAGCTCTCACTGTACTAAGCTCACTCTCACTGCACTGGGCTAGCTCTCACTGTACTAGGCTCGCTCTCACTGCACTGGGCTAGCTCTCACTGTACTAAGCTCACTCTGTACTAAGCTCACTCTCACTGTACTAAGCTCACTCTCACTGCACTGGGCTAGCCCTCACTGTACTAAGCTCACTCTCACTGTACTAAGCTCACTCTCACTGCACTGGGCTAGCTCTCACTGTACTAAGCTCACTCTCACTGCACTGGGCTAGCCCTCACTGCACTGGGCTAGCTCTCACTGTACTAAGCTCACTCTCACTGCACTGGGCTAGCTCTCACTGTACTAAGCTCACTCTCACTGCACTGGGCTAGCCCTCACTGTACTAAGCTCACTCTCACTGTACTAAGCTCACTCTCACTGCACTGGGCTAGCTCTCACTGTACTAAGCTCACTCTCACTGTACTAAGCTCACTCTCACTGCACTGGGCTAGCTCTCACTGTACTAAGCTCACTCTCACTGTACTGGGCTAGCCCTCACTGTACTAAGCTCACTCTCACTGCACTGGGCTAGCCCTCACTGCACTGGGCTAGCTCTCACTGTACTAAGCTCACTCTCACTGTACTGGGCTAGCCCTCACTGTACTAAGCTCACTCTCACTGTACTAAGCTCACTCTCACTGCACTGGGCTAGCTCTCACTGTACTAAGCTCACTCTCACTGTACTAAGCTCACTCTCACTGTACTAAGCTCACTCTCACTGTACTGGGCTAGCTCTCACTGTACTAAGCTCACTCTGTACTAAGCTCACTCTCACTGTACTAAGCTCACTCTCACTGCACTGGGCTAGCTCTCACTGTACTAAGCTCACTCTCACTGCACTGGGCTAGCCCTCACTGTACTAAGCTCACTCTCACTGTACTAAGCTCACTCTCACTGTACTGGGCTAGCTCTCACTGTACTAAGCTCACTCTCACTGTACTAAGCTCACTCTCACTGTACTGGGCTAGCTCTCACTGTACTAAGCTCACTCTCACTGTACTAAGCTCACTCTCACTGCACTGGGCTAGCTCTCACTGTACTAAGCTCACTCTCACTGCACTGGGCTAGCCCTCACTGCACTGGGCTAGCTCTCACTGCACTGGGCTAGCTCTCACTGTACTAAGCTCACTCTCACTGCACTGGGCTAGCCCTCACTGCACTGGGCTAGCTCTCACTGTACTAAGCTCACTCTCACTGCACTGGGCTAGCTCTCACTGTACTAAGCTCATTCTCACTGCACTGGGCTAGCCCTCACTGCACTGGGCTAGCTCTCACTGTACTAAGCTCACTCTCACTGCACTGGGCTAGCTCTCACTGTACTAAGCTCATTCTCACTGCACTGGGCTAGCTCTCACTGCACTGGGCTAGCTCTCACTGTACTAAGCTCACTCTCACTGCACTGGGCTAGCCCTCACTGCACTGGGCTAGCTCTCACTGTACTAGGCTCGCTCTCACTGCACTGGGCTAGCTCTCACTGTACTAAGCTCACTCTCACTGTACTAAGCTCTGTCACAGTGCTGCCCCTCAACACTGCACCAGCTTCAATGACATTCAATTGTTTCTATTTTGAAGGATGAACAATGACATTTACAGACATTGCAGTAATGAAGAGAATTTTCCCTCATTTATCTCTCTTGTTGGCATTGGAGAAGTCAGATTTCTAGCAGTGATGTTACGAGGCACCAGTGTCAACAAGAGGTCTGTTTCTGTTTCTGTTTCTGGGACAAGGAAGCAATCCCTGCTTTTGTTTTTTCCAAGTGTTTCTAGAATTACCTTTCACTTCGTCACATATCTGTACAGAGTCACCACTTTTACAGTTCCCCATTCCACTCTCCTGTCTCGTGTTCTGGCTCCTGATATCTTCCTGTACCCAATGAGTACAACCTCACCAATATTGCTGCTGTTTGCCTTTTTCCTTGTTTTTCTACTGGTCACCCAGTCATTGTGACTTAACAGTGGGAGACCTGGACATCACCCCTGTGCTGCACATTGGCTGGATTACATCCAAGCACAGTGCCATTTAGGAAAGTGTAATAGGCAGGGTGAAAGGGCAGGAAATGCAGTAAAGTCTCCTGGTGAACCAGTGTATTATTGAGCAGTCTCTGACTCTACAGGGGCTGTATGATGAGTCACCGTCTAACACAGGCTAACACGACCAACCAAATGTTATGTTGACCAATGAAATGTTATGTTGTTCCCCTTTCTGATTCTGTTGATGTCACAATGGCCACTGCTGCACTGAATCTTCCACTTTTATTCCCAAGTTCCAGTGATGTCGTCCTACTCACCCTTCCTCTGCCCTGCATCCTCACTTTGTAAGAAGCAAAACTCTTCACAGTCTTTTACTCCACCCAGTTATTTGCAGTGACCTCTCCTCCCTCAGCCGTCCTGTCCTTCCACAACCTACCACCACTTCCAAAACAAACTTGCCATCCACTGATCTTGTTGATTCACCTTGTCCTTTTTGTCCTTCTCTTTCCTCTTGCTCGTGCTGCATGGGCTTTGGCTCAGGGTCTGTGCTCTCAGTGAACTATGGAATCAATTGCCTGTTACAGCAGGTAATCTGCTCAGTCCTGCTGATATCATCTGAATAGATGATGTCACAAAGAATGACACCTCTGATTTCTGAAATGTGCAAATTATTATCTTGACAGTACGAGGAACACCGTGACATTAAAAAGGCAAAGAACATTCTGACATCACAACAGCTGATCTGTGAGCTTTGGATTTAGGGAAAATGAACCCTGGTCACTCCAGTATCAGAACACATTATCTAATGATGACCTTCACTGCCTCTGAGTGACGGACACAACAACTTGATCACCTTGAGACAAAGCCAGGATTTGTATATATATCCATCGGAAACAAAGAACAAACTTCTCCACTTCAGGATGTGCTAAAGCACTGTACAGCATTGAAGTGCTTCTGAGATGTCACTGTTGTAATGTAGGGAGAGATATCAATATGTATAGGCAGGTAATCCTGAGATTAATTACAGGTTATCTGCTATTGGTTAATGAGGTGATAGGAAATTGGAGATTGTTGGCTCCATTTCAGAGAACGTAACACAGAAAAACTCCTCTGTTTATACTCTGGCAATGAAATGCAACACTTAAAGTGTGACAGACTTAACACACCAGCATATCTCCAGCTCACGGGAAGAGAGAGGAAAGTTTGTTTTATGAACACAGGAGCTTTACCCGTAAAACACAAGATTACTACATGCTGACAGCTAGATCTGTTTCTGTTAAAGGTTACTGTCAGGTAAGAGGCTACAGATATACTGGCTCTGGTTTTCTTGGAGATTTTATTTCTTATACATTGTTTGAAAAGTGTGACTTAGAAATTTGAGTGTGAAACTAAGTGTTATAGGTCGGTGTGACAGACCTGGAAACCAGCCTGGTTATAAAGCAATGAATGAGTTTCTCTGCTGTGTAAATGAGGAGCTGTCCTGGTTCACATTGACAGGGTGTGTTAATGTATATAATCGAGTGCAGGAGAGTGTCCCTTTAAAGTTGGAAGATGTAATTACTGTGATATTTTGAATAGGCTGACAATTAAAGCCTGGGTTGTTTGACAGGTCAGTTAAGATGTTGGGAGACAATGTTGAACAAGTCAGTTTTTGGAGGACAAGGTAATTCATTTATAAAGATTGTTTTTCATTTATAAAGAAGGAAGCAGACTGCAGAAGGTTATCCAACAGTCACAAACTTTGGTTAAAATGTTCAAACTTTCCTGCATTTACACCCAGATTGGAACCAGTCAACTGTTTTTAGTTTGTTTCATTTTCTCTATGGTTTCACTGAGAACGTGGAGGTGAGAACAAACAACATCAAGCTTGGGAGTCAATCACATGGCAAGAATCTAAAATAAATTTACCTAACTCATTTGCTTAAATTAGAATATATTTGACTATGGTTAAGTGTGACTGAGAGGTGTGACAGCGTTCTATTAGAGAGTGTTACACAAAGGTGTCACATGAAGTGAGTGACAGGGTGCGAGGGGGCTTTCTATTTGCACTAATATGTTAGAGATGGAGCCCCTCGTGGTAAATCAGAGCAAAGTGTTTTACAATACAGCAAGATCATTACCAGGTAAAAGAATATTCATATGCAGCAAAAACCCCTTACAAAGGGATATAACTGATGTTAATTAAGAAGAAACTTGCATTTACATAACACCTCATCAAATCTCCCAATAGCCAAAAGCATTTCACAGCCGAGTAATTATTGTTTGAAGTGCAGTCACTGTTGTTATGCAATGAAACAGAGAAACCAATTTGCACACAGCAAGCTCCCACAAACAGCAGATGAATGAACTAACCAGTTAATCTGCATTTGCTCTGTTGATTGAGGGAGGAATATTAGCCAGGAGACCCGGCAGAATTCCAATGCTCTTCTTTGAAATCACACTGTGGGATCTGTTACATCCACTTCAACGCACAGACCTGGCCTTAAGCAGCACAATTTGGAATTCGAAGTGTATGATGCATGATGTGTAACAGATGGGAACGTGTTCTGGACAGAAAGTGTATGATATGGAAAGCGTTCGGAATGTTATTAGTGAATTCGATCATTGCCAAGAGAGGCGAAGAGTGCCACAATTTTCAGAGCTGGGGAAAGGACGTTTTAGACTGGCTTCTGTAAGATGGGTCAGGATTTTAACACAGTGAGATTCCAGGATAAAGGAAACGTAGGACAGTATAATCACCACTCGCTGGATCGAGTAACTGCACCGATTAATATAAAATCTGCTCTTACCCACTGTCAGTCTGATTAACACCAATTAACCAGACTATCAGCAGACATCTCTAACACTCACACAGGAAACAGGTCTAAATAAAACAACTGAATGATAAATAAGAAAAGCAAAGCATTGGCTCTTCCGAACTGTTCTTGCTCCTTGACATTTTCATTTTTTAATAAATTGAATCGTGTGCAAAATCCACAAGAGCTTTGTATCTGCAGTGCCCTGAATGGCTGGTACCTCTTGCATCTAACCTCACATATTGTGTGTTGCCTTCGGTGCACACTGGGCTAACAGAGGGGAGAATACAAGACACAGTCAGACTCCAGAGGCAGAAAGTGCAGGGGATTTGGTTTCAGGTTGGACCCCTGCTGTTTGCTTTCATGAGTTCCCGAGAAGCACTTTCTGTCTGACTCTCTCGCCTTCCCTCAGAAGCTTGCTCACACACTGTGTCCACACCTTTATTGTTTGGAACTGGACTGCTTCTGTTGGATTTAGAAATTGAACTGAGAAGGTCTCCCTTGAGACAAGTAGATGGTGACATTTCTGTCATGACTGCTGAAGACTGATATAAAAAGAAGAAGGATTTGCATTTCTGTAGTGCCTTTCACTATCTCAGGACATCCCAAAGAACTTTGTGAATTGTTATCACTACTGCAATGGAGGAAACATGCAGCCGATTTAGGCACAGCAAGATCCCAAAAACAGTAATGTGATACTGACCAACTAATCTGTTTTAGTGATGTTGGTTGAGAGATAAATAATGGCATGAGGTAGAACTTCCTTGAATAACACCATGGGATCTTTTACATTCACCTGAGAGGGCAGATGGGGCCTCGGTTTAACATCTCATCGGAAAGAGAACACCTCCGACAGTTCAGCACTCCCTCAGTACTGACCCTCCGACAGTGCAGCACTCCCTCAGTACTGACCCTCCGACAGTGCAGCACTCCCTCAGTACTGACCCTCCGACAGTGCAGCACTCCCTCAGTACTGACCCTCCGACAGTGCAGCACTCCCTCAGTACTGACCCTCCGACAGTGCAGCACTCCCTCAGTACTGACCCTCCGACAGTGCAGCACTCCCTCAGTACTGACCCTCCGACAGTGCAGCACTCCCTCAGTACTGACCCTCTGACAGTGCAGCACTCCCTCAGTACTGACCCTCCGTCAGTGCAGCACTCCCTCAGTACTGACCCTCCGACAGTGCAGCACTCCCTCAGTACTGACCCTCTGACAGTGCAGCACTCCCTCAGTACTGACCCTCCGACAGTGCAGCACACCCTCAGTACTGACCCTCCGACAGTGCAGCACTCCCTCAGTACTGACCCTCCGACAGTGCAGCACTCCCTCAGTAGTGACCCTCCGACAGTGCAGCAAACCCTCAGTACTGACCCTCCGACAGTGCAGCACTCCCTCAGTACTGACCCTCCGACAGTGCAGCACTCCCTCAGTACTGACCCTCCGACAGTGCAGCACTCCCTCAGTACTGACCCTCCGACAGTGCAGCAAACCCTCAGTACTGACCCTCCGACAGTGCAGCACTCCCTCAGAACTGACCATCCGACAGTGCAGCACTCCCTCAGTACTGACTCTCTGACAGTGCAGCACACCCTCAGAACTGACCCTCCGACAGTGCAGCACTCCCTCAGAACTGACCCTCCGACAGTGCAGCACTCCCTCAGAACAGACCCTCCGGCAGTGCAGCACTCCCTCAGAACCGACTCTCTGACAGTGCAGCACTCACTCAGTACTGACCCTCTGACAGTGCAGCACTCCCTCAGAACCGACTCTCTGACAGTGCAGCACTCACTCAGTACTGACCCTCTGACAGTGCAGCACTCCCTCAGTACTGACTCTCTGACAGTGCAGCACTCCCTCAGTACTGACCCTCCGACAGTGCAGCAAACCCTCAGTACTGACCCTCCGACAGTGCAGCACTCCCTCAGTACTGACCCTCCGACAGTGCAGCACTCCCTCAGTACTGACCCTCCGACAGTGCAGCACTCCCTCAGTACTGACCCTCCGACAGTGCAGCAAACCCTCAGTACTGACCCTCCGACAGTGCAGCACTCCCTCAGTACTGACCATCCGACAGTGCAGCACTCCCTCAGTACTGACTCTCTGACAGTGCAGCACACCCTCAGAACTGACCCTCCGACAGTGCAGCACTCCCTCAGAACTGACCCTCCGACAGTGCAGCACTCCCTCAGAACAGACCCTCCGGCAGTGCAGCACTCCCTCAGAACCGACTCTCCGACAGTGCAGCACACCCTCAGTACTGACCCTCCGACAGTGCAGCACTCCCTCAGTACTGACCCTCCGACAGTGCAGCACTCCCTCAGTACTGACCCTCCGACAGTGCAGCAAACCCTCAGTACTGACCCTCCGACAGTGCAGCACTCCCTCAGTACTGACCCTCCGACAGTGCAGCACTCCCTCAGTACTGACCCTCCGACAGTGCAGCACTCCCTCAGTACTGACCCTCCGACAGTGCAGCAAACCCTCAGTACTGACCCTCCGACAGTGCAGCACTCCCTCAGAACTGACCATCCGACAGTGCAGCACTCCCTCAGTACTGACTCTCTGACAGTGCAGCACACCCTCAGAACTGACCCTCCGACAGTGCAGCACTCCCTCAGAACTGACCCTCCGACAGTGCAGCACTCCCTCAGAACAGACCCTCCGGCAGTGCAGCACTCCCTCAGAACCGACTCTCTGACAGTGCAGCACTCACTCAGTACTGACCCTCTGACAGTGCAGCACTCCCTCAGAACCGACTCTCTGACAGTGCAGCACTCACTCAGTACTGACCCTCTGACAGTGCAGCACTCCCTCAGTACTGACTCTCTGACAGTGCAGCACTCCCTCAGTACTGACCCTCCGACAGTGCAGCAAACCCTCAGTACTGACCCTCCGACAGTGCAGCACTCCCTCAGTACTGACCCTCCGACAGTGCAGCACTCCCTCAGTACTGACCCTCCGACAGTGCAGCACTCCCTCAGTACTGACCCTCCGACAGTGCAGCAAATCCTCAGTACTGACCCTCCGACAGTGCAGCACTCCCTCAGTACTGACCATCCGACAGTGCAGCACTCCCTCAGTACTGACTCTCTGACAGTGCAGCACACCCTCAGAACTGACCCTCCGACAGTGCAGCACTCCCTCAGAACTGACCCTCCGACAGTGCAGCACTCCCTCAGAACAGACCCTCCGGCAGTGCAGCACTCCCTCAGAACCGACTCTCTGACAGTGCAGCACTCACTCAGTACTGACCCTCTGACAGTGCAGCACTCCCTCAGAACCGACTCTCTGACAGTGCAGCACTCACTCAGTACTGACCCTCTGACAGTGCAGCACTCCCTCAGTACTGACTCTCTGACAGTGCAGCACTCCCTCAGAACTGACCCTCCGACAGTGCAGCACTCCCTCAGTACTGACCCTCTGACAGTGCAGCACTCCCTCAGTACTGACCCTCCGACAATGCAGCACTCCCTCAGAACTGACCCCCGACAGTGCAGCACTCCCTCAGAACTGACCCTCCGACAGTGCAGCACTCCCTCAGAACTGACCCTCCGACAGTGCAGCACTCCCTCAGAACTGACCCTCCAACAGTGCAGCACTCCCGCAGTACTGACCCTCCGACAGTGCAGCACTCCCTCAGTACTGACCCTCCGACAGTGCAGCACTCCCTCAGTACTGACCCTCCGACAGTGCAGCACTCCCTCAGATCTGACCCTATATCGGTGCAGCGCTCCCTCAGTACTGACCCTCCGACAGTGCAGCACTCCCTCAGTACTGACCCTCCGACAGTGCAACACTCCCCCAATACTAACCCTTCGACAGTGCAGCACTCCCTCAGAACTGACTCTGACAGTGCAGCACTCCCTCAGTACTGACCCTCCGACAGTGCAGCGCTCCCTCAGTACTGACCCTCCGACAGTGCACACTCCCTCAGTACTGACCCTCCGACAGTGCAGCGCTCCCTCAGTACTGACTCTCCGACAGTGCAGCACTTCCACAGTACTGACTCTCCGACAGTGAAGCACTCCCTCAGTACTGACCCTACATCGGTGCAGCGCTCCCTCAGTACTGACCCTCCGACAGTGCAGCACTCCATCAGTACTGACTCTCCAACAGTGCAGCACTCCCTCAGAACTGACCCTCCGACAGTGCAGCACTCCCTCAGAACTGACCCTCCGACAGTGCAGCACTCCCTCAGAACTGACTCTGACAGTGCAGCACTCCCTCAGTACTGACCCTCCGACAGTGCAGCGCTCCCTCAGTACTGACCCTCCGACAGTGCACACTCCCTCAGTACTGACCCTCCGACAGTGCAGCGCTCCCTCAGTACTGACTCTCCGACAGTGCAGCACTTCCACAGTACTGACTCTCCGACAGTGAAGCACTCCCTCAGTACTGACCCTACATCGGTGCAGCGCTCCCTCAGTACTGACCCTCCGACAGTGCAGCACACCATCAGTACTGACTCTCCAACAGTGCAGCACTCCCTCAGAACTGACCCTCCGACAGTGCAGCACTCCCTCAGAACTGACCCTCCGACAGTGCAGCACTCCATCAGTACTGACTCTCCAACAGTGCAGCACTCCCTCAGAACTGACCCTCCGACAGTGCAGCACTTCCACAGTACTGACTCTCCGACAGTGAAGCACTCCCTCAGTACTGACCCTACATCGGTGCAGCACTCCCTCAGTACTGACCCTCCGACAGTGCACGCTCCCTCAGTACTGACCATCCGACAGTGCAGCCTTCCCTCAGTACTGACCCTCCAACAGTGCAGCGCTCCCTCAGTACTGACTCTCCAACAGTGCAGCACTCCCTCAGAACTGACCCTCCGACAGTGCAGCACTCCCTCAGAACTGACCCTCCGACAGTGCAGCACTCCCTCAGAACTGACTCTGACAGTGCAGCACTCCCTCAGTACTGACCCTCCGACAGTGCAGCGCTCCCTCAGTACTGACCCTCCGACAGTGCACACTCCCTCAGTACTGACCCTCCGACAGTGCAGCGCTCCCTCAGTACTGACTCTCCGACAGTGCAGCACTTCCACAGTACTGACTCTCCGACAGTGAAGCACTCCCTCAGTACTGACCCTACATCGGTGCAGCGCTCCCTCAGTACTGACCCTCCGACAGTGCAGCACTCCATCAGTACTGACTCTCCAACAGTGCAGCACTCCCTCAGAACTGACCCTCCGACAGTGCAGCACTCCCTCAGAACTGACCCTCCGACAGTGCAGCACTCCATCAGTACTGACTCTCCAACAGTGCAGCACTCCCTCAGAACTGACCCTCCGACAGTGCAGCACTTCCACAGTACTGACTCTCCGACAGTGAAGCACTCCCTCAGTACTGACCCTACATCGGTGCAGCACTCCCTCAGTACTGACCCTCCGACAGTGCACGCTCCCTCAGTACTGACCATCCGACAGTGCAGCCTTCCCTCAGTACTGACCCTCCAACAGTGCACGCTCCCTCAGTACTGACCCCCCGACAGTGCAGCACTCCCTCAGAACTGACTCTCTGACAGTGCAGCACTCCCTCAGAACTGACTCTCCGACAGTGCAACACTCCCTCAGTACTGACACTCTGACAGTGCAGCACTCCCTCAGTACTGACCCTCCGACAGTGCAGAACTCCCTCAGAACTGACTCTCCGACAGTGCAGCACTCCCTCAGAACTGATTCTCCGACAGTGCAGCGTTCCCTCAGTACTGATCCTCCGACAGTGCAGCACTCCCTCAGTACTGACCCTCCGACAGTGCAGCACTCCCTCAGTACTGACCCTCCGACAGTGCAGCACTCCCTCAGAACTGACTCTCTGACAGTGCAGCACTCCCTCAGTACTGACCCTACATCGGTGCAGCGCTCCCTCAGTACTGACTCTCCAACAGTGCAGCACTCCCTCAGAACTGACCCTCCGACTGTGCAGCACTCCCTCAGAACTGACTCTCTGACAGTGCAGCACTCCCTCAGAACTGACTCTCTGACAGTGCAGCACTCCCTCAGAACTGACTCTCTGACAGTGCAGCACTCCCCCAATACTAACCCTTTTACAGTGCAGCACTCCCTCAGAACTGACTCTCTGACAGTGCAGCACTTCCTCAGTACTGACCCTCCGACAGTGCAGCACTCCCTCAGTACTGACCCTCCGACAGTGCAGCACTCCCTCAGTACTGACCCTCCGACAGTGCACGCTCCCTCAGAACTGACCCTCTGACAGTGCAGCACTCCCTCAGTACTGACCCTCCGACAGTGCAGCACTCCCTCAGTACTGACCCTCCGACAGTGCAGCACTCCCTCAGTACTGACCCTCCGACAGTGCAGCACTCCCTCAGAACTGACCTTCTGACAGTGCAGCACTTCCACAGTACTGACTCTCCGGCAGTGCAGCACTCCCTCAGAACTGACCCTCCGACAGTGCAGCACTCCCTCAGAACTGACTCTCTGACAGTGCAGCACTCCCTCAGTACTGACCCTACATCGGTGCAGCGCTCCCTCAGTACTGACCCTCCGACAGTGCAGCGCTCCCTCAGTACTGACCCTCCGACAGTGCAGCACCCCTTCAGTACTGACCCTCCGACAGCGCAGCACTCCCTCAGTACTGACCCTCCAACAGTGCAGCACTCCCTCAGTACTGACCCTCTGACAGTGCAGCACTCCCTCAGAACTGACTCTCTGACAGTGCAGCACTCCCTCAGTACTGACCCTACATCGGTGCAGCACTCCCTCAGTACTGACCCTCCGACAGCGCAGCACTCCCTCAGTACTGACCCTCCGACAGTGCAGCGCTCCCTCAGTACTGACCCTCCGACAGTGCAGCACTCCCTCAGTACTGACCCTCTGACAGTGCAGCACTCCCTCAGTACTGACCCTCCGACAGTGCACGCTCCCTCAGAACTGACCCTCTGACAGTGCAGCACTCCCTCAGTACTGACCCTCTGACAGTGCAGCACTCCCTCAGTACTGACCCTCCGACAGTGCACGCTCCCTCAGAACTGACCCTCCGACAGTTCAGCACTCCCTCAGTACTGACCCTCCGACAGTGCAGCACTCCCTCAGTACTGACCCTCCGACAGTGCAGCACTCCCTCAGTACTGACCCTCCGACAGTGCAGCACTCCCTCAGAACTGACCTTCTGACAGTGCAGCACTTCCACAGTACTGACCATCCGGCAGTGCAGCACTCCCTCAGAACTGACCCTCCGACAGTGCAGCACTCCCTCAGAACTGACTCTCTGACAGTGCAGCACTCCCTCAGTACTGACCCTACATCGGTGCAGCGCTCCCTCAGTACTGACCCTCCGACAGTGCAGCGCTCCCTCAGTACTGACCCTCCGACAGTGCAGCACCCCTTCAGTACTGACCCTCCGACAGCGCAGCACTCCCTCAGTACTGACCCTCCAACAGTGCAGCACTCCCTCAGTACTGACCCTCTGACAGTGCAGCATTCCCTCAGAACTGACTCTCTGACAGTGCAGCACTCCCTCAGTACTGACCCTACATCGGTGCAGCACTCCCTCAGTACTGACCCTCCGACAGTGCAGCACCCCTTCAGTACTGACCCTCCGACAGCGCAGCACTCCCTCAGTACTGACCCTCCGACAGTGCAGCGCTCCCTCAGTACTGACCCTCCGACAGTGCAGCACTCCCTCAGTACTGACCCTCTGACAGTGCAGCACTCCCTCAGTACTGACCCTCCGACAGTGCAGCGCTCCCTCAGTACTGACCCTCCGACAGTGCAGCGCTCCCTCAGTACTGACCCTCCGACAGTGCAGCGCTCCCTCAGTACTGACCCTCCGACAGTGCAGCACTCCCTCAGTACTGACCCTCCGACAGTGCAGCACTCCCGCAGTACTGACCCTCTGACAGTGCAGCACTCCCGCAGTACTAACCCTCCGACAGTGCAGCACCCCTTCAGTACTGACCCTCCGACAGTGCAGCACTCCCTCAGTACTGACCCTCTGATACCCCCTGTCCTTCTGAGGTCAGTTAGAGACGAATTGTCAGATTCACAGGTCAAATCGAGGGCAGAAGGAACCAGCAGCAAAGAAAATCAAAACAACTTTCTCTTTCCTTTTAAAATGTGGTTTGTGATACCAATTAAAAGCTGTGTTTTGTTGCTGGGGACTTTGTAGAAGTGAGATGCTTTCTCTATTTTTAAACAGGATTTTAATTGTGATGCAGTGATCTGTGTGTGTGTGACTGTGTGACACCTGAAAACCTGTGACAATTTGGAGTTTAGGTGGGAGTTATTTGCAATTTATACTGACACCTGCAACAGGAAAGGCACATCTGTACCCGTCCGCAAAGCTAGACAAATAAACACCAGGTCTGCCATCACACACTGCCCGCGGTACACGCACACTGCCCGTGGTACACGCACACTGCCCGCGGTACACGCACACTGCCCGCGGTACACGCACACTGCCCGCGGTACACACACACTGCCCACAGTGTGCACACTGCATCGTCCTGTCAGACACACAGCACCTGGGGGTGAGGCTGATCTTTGTAATTGAGTCAAACAGGCTCATTGAAATAAATTGAAAAGAATGGGTGGGGAGTGAGTGGGGAATGTGGGGAGTGAGTGGGGATTGAGTGGGGAGTGAGTGGGGAGTGAGTGGGGAGTGAGTGGGGAATGTGGGGCGTGAGTGGGGAATGTGGGGCGTGAGTGGGGAATGTGGGGAGTGAGTGGGGAATGTGGGGAGTGAGTGGGGAATGTGGGGAGTGAGTGGGGAATGTGGGGAGTGAGTGGGGAATGTGGGGCGTGAGTGGGGAATGTGGGGCGTGACTGGGGAATGTGGGGAGTGAGTGGGGAATGTGGGGAGTGAGTGGGGAATGTGGGAAGTGAGTGGGGAATGTGGGGAGTGAGTGGGGAATGTGGGGAGTGAGTGGGGAATGTGGGGAGTGAGTGGGGAATGTGGGGAGTGAGTGGGGAATGTGGGGAGTGAGTGGGGAATGTGGGGAGTGAGTGGGGAATGTGGGGAGTGAGTGGGGAATGTGGGGAGTGAGTGGGGAATGTGGGGAGTGAGTGGGGAATGTGGGGAGTGAGTGGGGAATGTGGGGAGTGAGTGGGGAATGTGGGGAGTGAGTGGGGAATGTGGGGAGTGAGTGGGGAATGTGGGGAGCGAGTGGGGAGCGAATGGGGAATGTGGGGCGTGAGTGGAGAATGTGGGAAGTGAGTGGGGAATGTGGGGAGTGAGTGGGGAGTGAGTGGGGAATGTGGGGAGAGTGGGGAATGTGGGGCGTGAGTGGAGAATGTGGGAAGTGAGTGGGGAATGTGGGGAGTGAGTGGGGAATGTGGGGAGTGAGTGGGGAATGTGGGGAGTGAGTGGGGAATGTGGGGAGTGAGTGGGGAATGTGGGGAGTGAGTGGGGAATGTGGGGAGTGAGTGGGGAATGTGAGGCGTGAGTGGAGAATGTGGGAAGTGAGTGGGGAATGTGGGGAGTGAGTGGGGAATGTGGGGCGTGAGTGGGGAATGTGGGGAGTGAGTGGGGAATGTGGGGAGTGAGTGGGGAATGTGGGGAGTGAATGGGGAATGTGGGGCGTGAGTGGGGAATGTGGGGCGTGAGTGGGGAATGTGGGGCGTGAGTGGGGAATTTGGGGCGTGAGTGGGGAATGGGGGGCGTGAGTGGGGAATGGGGGGCGTGAGTGGGGAATGTGGGGCGTGAGTGGGGAATGTGGGGCGTGAGTGGGGAATGTGGGGCGTGAGTGGGGAATGTGGGGAGTGAGTGGGGAATGTGGGGAGTGAGTGGGGAATGTGGGGAGTGAGTGGAGAATGTGGGAAGTGAGTGGAGAATGTGGGAAGTGAGTGGGGAATGTGGGGAGTGAGTGGGGAATGTGGGGAGTGAGTGGGGAATGTGGGGAGTGAGTGGGAATGTGGGGAGTGAGTGGGGAGTGAGTGGGGAATGTGGGGCGTGAGTGGAGAATGTGGGAAGTGAGTGGGGAATGTGGGGAGTGAGTGGGGAATGTGGGGAGTGAGTGGGGAATGTGGGGAGTGAGTGGGGAATGTGGGGAGTGAGTGGGGAGTGAGTGGGGAGTGAGTGGGGAGTGAGTGGGGAGTGAGTGGGGAATGTGGGGAATGTGGGGCGTGAGTGGAGAATGTGGGGCGTGAGTGGGGAATGTGGGGCGTGTGTGGGGAATGTGGGGCGTGAGTGGGGAATGTGGGGCGTGAGTGGGGAATGTGGGGAGTGAGTGGGGAATGTGGGGAGTGAGTGGGGAATGTGGGGAGTGAGTGGGGAATGTGGGGAGTGAGTGGGGAATGTGAGGCGTGAGTGGAGAATGTGGGAAGTGAGTGGGGAATGTGGGGAGTGAGTGGGGAATGTGGGGAGTGAGTGGGGAATGTGGGGAGTGAGTGGGGAGTGAGTGGGGAGTGAGTGGGGAATGTGGGGAGTGAGTGGGGAATGTGGGGCGTGAGTGGAGAATGTGGGAAGTGAGTGGGGAATGTGGGGAGTGAGTGGGGAATGTGGGGAGTGAGTGGGGAATGTGGGGAGTGAGTGGGGAATGTGGGGAGTGAGTGGGGAATGTGAGGCGTGAGTGGAGAATGTGGGGAGTGAGTGGGGAATGTGGGGAGTGAGTGGGGAATGTGGGGAGTGAGTGGGGAATGTGGGGCGTGAGTGGGGAATGTGGGGAGTGAGTGGGGAGTGAGTGGGGAGTGAGTGGGGAGTGAGTGGGGAGTGAGTGGGGAATGTGGGGAGTGAGTGGGGAATGTGGGGAGTGAGTGGGGAATGTGGGGAGTGTGGGGAGTGAGTGGGGAATGTGGGGAGTGAGTGGGGAGTGAGTGGGGAGTGAGTGGGGAGTGAGTGGGGAGTGAGTGGGGAATGTGGGGAGTGAGTGGGGAATGTGGGGAGTGAGTGGGGAATGTGGGGAGTGAGTGGGGAGTGAGTGGGGAGTGAGTGGGGAGTGAGTGGGGAATGTGGGGAGTGAGTGGGGAATGTGGGGAGTGAGTGGGGAATGAGTGGGGAGTGGGTGGGGAATGTGAGGAGTGAGTGGGGAATGTGGGGAGTGAGTGGGGAATGTGGGGAGTGAGTGGGGAATGTGGGGAGTGAGTGGGGGATTTACTTTGTGCCTGTTTTGTATCTCTGGCACTGCCCAATCTCAGGATGTGTGACTGCATTCACCCCATGGGGACATTTGAACTTTTGATGATATGAAATCAGTGCCTGTCATAGACCACAAACAACTTCCTTTCTATCGAAGTTGATGGATGAGATACCGGGTGGGTATATAACAGGCGACTGATTTATAATCACCCATTTCTATGAGTTAACACTTCCCCCAATGTGTTTGAGTGACAACGAGAGCCTCCTCTTGTCTCTTGGCACAGCTGAATGTGCAGCTCCAGGTTCGACACTTCTCTCTATCCTGTGCTGAGTCACAGGGATGGTTTGCATTTGCTACACATGTTGGCTGTGACTATTAACGCAGAGTCTCGAGGATACTGACCTTGCAGGGACTCCTCACCGGAGGCAGAATCTCTGACCTGTTATAACATACAGAGCAGGAAAGAATATCATGAACCAGCCTGACCCAGTCAGTTACAACCCCAGATTATCCACAAGCTCACACATACAGTCATTCAAATCATCAAAATGACAGGATGAGGCCATTCAGCCTGTCGTGCCTGTGCTGGGAAAGGGGAGGAAGAGGCACAGCCACTCCGTCTCTCCTCCTGAAGTCTGGCATCTGCTTCAATGGGTGGCAGCAACATTCTGATACCATGTGAGAACTCCGGAGTTTTCCCACCCAAGTTGGTGATCAGTGATGTGAGCCTCGACTCGAGTACTTTCCCAGTCTGTGTCGTCTCCTCCAGCTGAAATGGAGACCTGTTCTTTACTCAAACTCCTCCCTCCCTCTCTCCCACTACAAGCTCTCGGCTTTGATACCCTCCAATTCGCATCAAGAAACTCTTATTTTTCCCATCTTTGGAAATTTGAGTTGCCAACTCTGGCTTCCAGATTCCGGGAGCTTCCATCACAAAACCGCCCGCCTGTAACCACCTGACCCAGTCAAATAGCCCATTTTAACTCCCCCCGCCCAACCTCCAATACTTTTAAAAGTAATAAATGATGGGTGCAAAGAAAACATTAATAAGACATCATTATTACTCTGTGTGTCCAGGAGATTAATTGCAGGACTCTCCTGGAGGGTTGCTAACCAGCTACGAACCTTCGCTCTGTCCTTGAACTAACCGCTCAGATTGTCCACCTCAGATCATGGTTGTGTGTCGGGGACAATTGTGCAACAAAATAGATTCTAAATATATTTGATTCCCCTCCTCCGTACACTCCTCAAAGGCAGCTCGTGATTGCAGTTAAAGCAATCATTATTGTGCAGAGAGGAAAGAGAGAGAGAAACAGCAGGACAGACAAACAGAACAGAACAGAGTCTCTGCAAAACTGACTCCCCAAAATACAGGTGCTGCTATTGGGTCAAACCTTTATCCATGGAATTTAAAGGTTTTCCTGATATTGGCACAGGTGTGTCACTATCCATTGAAGAGTGGGACAGGAGCTCCCACACTCACTGCTGCTCGGGGGCGGGGTCCTGGATTGAACCTGGAAATGGTTCACTTTGCCCTTTCTAATGGAACAGGGCCTGTCAGCCATTGATTCAGATAAACAACCAACCTCTCCATCTCTCTCTCTCCCCCACACTCCCTCCTTCCTTCCTTTCCCTTTCATATTCTCCCCTTCCTTCTCCCACTGCCTCCCTCCCCCTCGCCTCCATCCCTTCCTCCTTCTCTCCTCCATCCCACTTTCCCTCTCGCCTCCATCCCTCCCTTCTTCTCGCCTCCATCCCTCCCTCCCTCTCTCTCACCTCCATCCCTCCCTCTCGCCTCCCTCCCCCTCACCTCCATCCCTCCCTCTCTCCCTCTCGCCTCCATCCCTTCCTCCCTCCCCCTCGCCTCCATCCCTCCCTCCCTCCCTCTCGCCTCCATCCCTTCCTCCCTCCCCCTCGCCTCCATCCCTCCCTCCCTCACTCTTGCCTCCATCCCTCCCTCCCTCTCGCCTCCATCCCTCCCTCCCTCTCGCCTCCATCCCTTCCTCCCTCCCCCTTGCCTCCATCCCTCCCTCCCTCACTCTTGCCTCCATCCCTCCCTCCCTCCCTCCCGCCTCCATCCCTCCCTCCCCCTCGCCTCCATCCTTCCCTCCCTCCCTCTCGCCTCCATCCTTCCCTCCCTCCCTCTCGCCTCCATCCCTCCCTCCCTCTCGCCTCCATCCCTCCCTCTCTCTCGCCTCCATCCCTCCCTCCCCCTCTCACCCCCATCCATAAACTTCTCATGCTCTCTCCCTTTTTCTCTCTCTCACCATTTTTTCTGTCTTTCCCCTTTCCTTTCCCTGCTCCCTCTCTCCCTCCCCCTCTTTTTTCTTTTTCTGACCCTTTCTCTCTCCCTCTCTCCCATCTGATCCTCACTGAGATGAGGACACTGAAAGTTTGA
The DNA here is from genome assembly GCF_036365525.1 of Heterodontus francisci. Taxonomy (NCBI): domain Eukaryota; kingdom Metazoa; phylum Chordata; class Chondrichthyes; order Heterodontiformes; family Heterodontidae; genus Heterodontus; species Heterodontus francisci. The sequence continues at coordinate 28,034,424 of NC_090413.1, read as the reverse complement.
GGTGGATCTGATTGGCTAAGGAGGCAGTTTCCATGGAAATGTTGACAAGGAAGTCAGCTTGCCAACTCGGGTTGGACGTAGTCCTGGAGATTTTATCACATGACCTCCCACCTCAAACCGCCCCACCCGGTCAAACAGCCTGTTCTCCCGTTTCCATAAATAACAATCAGAAATGTTTAAAAACTATTTTTAATTGCCCCAATGATTTTTCTCCCAGATTTCCTCCTAGCAGTGGACACTTCAGGGCAATCTGGAGGGTTGGGAATCCCCATAAGGAATTTGATGCTCTTTGGGCCCTCAGTCAATGTGGAAGAGGGAATGGTGCTGAAAGCAGCCTCATCTCTTCCTACAGAATCTGCGTCACAGTTTCCATGGAAACCAATCCAATGTTAGTTTTCAAACCTGATAGCTGTGGAATGGGCTGCAAGTTGCAGAAATGTACCTTTGTTTTTTTAAAGGAGACTTGTCCTGTAATGTGTCTCACAGAACACCTTAGTGAGGGGTTAAGTGTAGATGTGCCTTTAATTCCAATCTCCTACACTCTCTCAGTTGGGCTGGGGAAGGTTCGAATCAACCTGGGCTCTGACTCCTAATCAGCCACTAATGCTGGGAGCTGGATTTTATAAATATCAGACTCTTGGTGCTGCCTCCCCTAGTCAAAGAGTCAGCCAACACACACATGAAGAATGAACATTCTAGGCTCTGCTGGGCCAGTTAAGACTGGGTATCAAAGCTCCACAAACCTGAGAAGGGATGTCACAGCACGGCCAGAGCTAAAGGAAGACCACTGGAGATCAAAACTCGATCACCCGACACCCCATCACTTGACACTTGATCACTCGATCACCCCCGACACCCAATCATCCAACACCTGGTCATCCAACTGCACTGGGTGTTGGGCAGAGGGATTCAGGTTTGGCTGTGATGCCTTTCAGGAGCAAATAGCCTGCTTGCTTCAGTGTGGCTCCTCAGGGTAAGTGTGGTCAGCACCTGCGGAATAGCCTCAAACCTTTAGGAAAAGGGTATCGAGGAAGGAGGATGCACAAGCGGACACAATAAGGAATTACTGATATTACCTGCTCCTCAGTATCTGAACTGACATCAGCAATCAGGCAGAGGTTGAGTTCACTGGGGCCTGAGTGAGGGGACAGATGAAAGAATTAGACAAAGCTGCAGCAACATTCAACACAATAACACAATATTCCCAGAGCGTAATTATTTCCAAACCATTTCCTACCTGAGATCCAAGATAATGTGAAACACTCGACAGTCCTAGATACTGGACTGGCAAATGAAGACAGCTATTGAGGGTTTAAAGGGTTTCCTTAATTCTGGGTGCGAGTTTTAAATTGTGTTAATTTCCCATCGGCCTTGCTTTAAACCCGTATCTCTGTGGCGAAAGTAGTATAGCCAAGAATTTAACACATAAGTGTTAACTAGAGCACTAAAAATAGTGTAGAGTGGGCATGGAACATCAATGTTTGAGTGAGAAATATTCGGAGATGTTATTTCCATGTGGGTGAAGATAACACTCTGGATCTGCAAGTTCCAGAAAAATTAAGCAGCAACATTCACCCAGGGTGGACACAGAGGACCAGACCCCGAGGGTCCAGACCCCGAGGACACAGAGGACCAGACCCCAGGGACCAGACCCCGAGGACACTGAGGACCAGACCCCGAGGACACAGAGGACCAGACCCCCAGGACACAGAGGACCAGACCCCCAGGACACAGAGGACCAGACCCCGAGGGTCCAGACCCCGAGGACACTGATGACCAGACCCCAGGGACCAGACCCCGAGGGTCCAGACCCCGAGGACACAGAGGACCAGACCCCAGGGACCAGACCCCGAGGACACTGAGGACCAGACCCCGAGGACACAGAGGACCAGACCCCCAGGACACAGAGGACCAGACCCCCAGGACACAGAGGACCAGACCCCGAGGGTCCAGACCCCGAGGACACTGATGACCAGACCCCAGGGACCAGACCCCGAGGACACTGAGGACCAGACCCCGAGGACACAGAGGACCAGATCCCGAGGACACATGGACCAGACCCCCAGGACACAGAGGACCAGACCCCGAAGACCAGACCCCGAGGACACAGAGGACCAGACCCCGAGGACACAGAGGACCAGACCCCGAAGACCAGACCCCGAGGACACAGAGGACCAGACCCCGAGGACACAGAGGACCAGACCCCCAGGACACAGAGGACCAGACCCCGAGGACACAGAGGACCAGACCCCGAGGACACAGAGGACCAGACCCCGAGGACACAGAGGACCAGACCCCGAAGACCAGACCCTGAGGACACAGAGGACCAGACCCCGAGGACACAGAGGACCAGACCCCCAGGACACAGAGGACCAGACCCCGAAGACCAGACCCCGAGGACACAGAGGACCAGACCCCGAGGACACAGAGGACCAGACCCCGAAGACCAGACCCCGAGGACACAGAGGACCAGACCCCGAGGACACAGAGGACCAGACCCCCAGGACACAGAGGACCAGACCCCGAAGACCAGACCCCGAGGACACAGAGGACCAGACCCCGAGGACACAGAGGACCAGACCCCGAGGACACAGAGGACCAGACCCCCAGGACACAGAGGACCAGACCCCGAAGACCAGACCCCCAGGACACAGAGGACCAGACCCCGAAGACCAGACCCCCAGGACACAGAGGACCAGACCCCCAGGACACAGAGGACCAGACCCCGAGGACACAGAGGACCAGACCCCGAAGACCAGACCCCGAGGACACAGAGGACCAGACCCCGAAGACCAGACCCCGAGGACACAGAGGACCAGACCCCCAGGACACAGAGGACCAGACCCCGAAGACCAGACCCCAAGGACACAGAGGACCAGACCCCCGGGACACAGAGGACCAGACCCCGAGGACACAGAGGACCAGACCCCGAGGACACTGATGACCAGACCCCAGGGACCAGACCCCGAGGACACTGATGACCAGACCCCAGGGACCAGACCCCGAGGACACTGATGACCAGACCCCGAGGACACAGAGGACCAGACCCCGAGGACACAGAGGACCAGACCCCCAGGACACAGAGGACCAGACCCCGAGGACACAGAGGACCAGACCCCGAGGACACAGAGGACCAGACCCCGAGGGTCCAGACCCCGAGGACACTGATGACCAGACCCCAGGGACCAGACCCCGAGGACACTGATGGCCAGACCCCGAGGACACAGAGGACCAGACCCCGAGGACACAGAGGACCAGACCCCGAGGACCAGACCCCGAGGACACTGATGACCAGACCCCAGGGACCAGACCCCCAGGACACTGATGACCAGACCCCAGGGACCAGACCCCCAGGACACTGTTGACCAGACCCCAGGGACCAGACCCCGAGGACACAGATGACCAGACCCCAGGGACCAGACCCCCAGGACACTGTTGACCAGACCCCAGGGACCAGACCCCGAGGACACAGATGACCAGACCCCAGGGACCAGACCCCCAGGACACTGATGACCAGACCCCAGGGACCAGACCCCGAGGACATTGATGACCAGACCCTGGGGACCAGGGGCCACACCCCAGGGAGAGGAAACTTGCTCAAACTAACCCTCGGATCCCACTTCCACTCGTTTCTCAGGCTGGACATTTCCAGAACACTGTGGAAAAGTTCCCGGCATTCCCACCCCTGGTTCATTCTGAAATGTGTGACCTCTGCTTACTGACCCCAGCGGGAGAGCCAATCAGAGTCGTGTAAACCCATCTCAGTCGAGTCAGGAGCCAGTCCAGGAATTACAACCTGCACAGCACGAGACAGTGAATTATACACCGTCTGCTCCCCACTGCCCTGTCTGCTCCCCACTGCCCTGTCTGCTCCCCACTGCCCTGTCTGCTCCCCACTGCCCTTCCTGCTCCCCCCTGCCCTGCCTGCTCCCTGTCTGCTCCCCACTGCCCTGTCTGCACCGCACTGCCCTGTCTGCTCCCCACTGCCCTGTCTGCTCCCCACTGCCCTTCCTGCTCCCCACTGCCCTTCCTGCTCCCCACTGCCCTTCCTGCTCCCCACTGCCCTGCCCGCTCCCTGTCTGCTCCCCACTGCCCTGCCTGCTCCCCACTGCCCTGTCTGCTCCCCACTGCCCTGTCTGCTCCCCACTGCCCTTCCTGCTCCCCACTGCCCTTCCTGCTCCCTGTCTGCTCCCCACTGCCCTGTCTGCTCCCCACTGCCCTGTCTGCTCCCCACTGCCCTTCCTGCTCCCCACTGCCCTTCCTGCTCCCTGTCTGCTCCCCACTGCCCTGTCTGCTCCCCACTGCCCTGTCTGCTCCCCACTGCCCTGTCTGCTCCCCACTGCCCTTCCTGCTCCCCACTGCCCTGCCTGCTCCCCACTGCCCTGTCTGCTCCCCACTGCCCTGTCTGCTCCCCCCGCTCCCTCTTTGCTCCCTGCTGGACTGTCTGATACAGCTGGCGCAGGCTTTCCACTGACACTTACCCGCTGCTGGCTGTTTGCTCGGGATGAGTTTCCCATCCACAGTCGCCCTGATATCTTCAAACACCTCCTCTTCCTCTCTGTCTGCGTCAAACTGTGGAGGCAAGAGAGAGAAGATACACTTGTATCAAACACTCAGGACAGAGACACAGGGGCGGGGAGGGGACAGTAATGGAGAGGAGATTGGGAAGAGGGAGGAGTTTGGGAATTGGTAGATGAGGGGTAGGGATGGGGAGAAGGTGGGTGTTGGGGATGGATTGGGGAGGGGGAAGGGAAGGAGAGCGGGAAGGGGATGGGAGGGGGATGGGGAAGGGGAGGGGGAGGGGAGGGGATGGGGAGGGGGGAGGGGAGGGGGAGGGGAGGGTGAAGGGGAGGGTGAAGGGGAGGGGGAAGGGGAGGGGGAAGGGGAGGGGGATGGGGAGGGGGAAGGGGAGGGGGAAGGGGAGGGGGAAGGGGAGGGGAGGGTGAAGAGGGGAGGGGGAGGGGAGGGTGAAGGGGAGTGGGAAGGGGGGATGGGCTGGGTAACGGGGCTGGGATCCTGAGGTGCAGTGGCCACTGTCACAGCTGGTCCTCTGGCTGAATGAGGAAAGTTTAGTTCTGCTGCAAAGGAAAAAGTGTGATGAAGAGGAGGAGGAGGGCCCTTGTCCCTGTTGCCGTGGTTACAGATTTTGGAACATAGGGTTATAGGAAATAGCAGCAGGAGTAGACCATTCGGCCCGTCGAGCCTGCTCCACCATTCAAACAGATCATGGTTGATCATCTACCTCTACGCCATTTCCCCCCGGTATCCCCATATCCCTTGATGTCATTAGTATTCAGAAGTCTATCGATTTCTATCCTGAGCATGCTCAATGATTGAGCTTCCACAGCCCTCTGGGGTAGAGAATTCCACAGATTCACCACCCTCTGAGTAAAGAAATTGCTCCTCATCTCAGTCTTAAACGGCCTGCCCCTTATTCTGAGACTGTGTCCCCCGGTTCTAGACTCACCAGCCAGAGGAAACATCCTATCCACATCCACCCTGTCACGCCCTGTAAGAATTTTGTAAGTTTCAATGAGATCACCGCTCATTCTTCGAAACTCTAGCGAATACAGGCCCAGTTTCCTCAATCTCTCCTCATAGAAATCCTGTCATCCCAGGGATTAGCCTGGTGAACCTCCATTGCACTCCCTCTATGGCAAGTATAACCTTCCTTCGATAAGGAGACCAAAACTGTCCACAATACTCCAGATGCAATCTCACCAAGGCTCTATACAATTGAAGCAATATATCTTCACTCCTGTACTCAAATCCACTTGCAATGAAGGCCAACATACCATTTGCCTTCTTAATTGCTTGCTGCACCTGCAGACTAGCTTTCAGTGACTCATGAACAAGGACACCCAGGTCTCTTTGGACATCAACACTTCCCAACCTCTCACCATTTAAGAAATTACCCTGTCTTTCTGTTTTTTCTACCAAAGTGGATCACTTCACACTTATTCACATTATATTCCATCTGCCATGTCCTTGCCCATTCACTTAGCCAGTCCAAATCCCCTTGAAGCCTCCTTGCATCCTCCTCACAACTTACATTTCCTCATGTCATCAGCAAATTTGGAAATATTACAATTTGTCCCCATATCCAAATCATTTATATAGATTGTAAACAGCTGTGGTCCAAGCACTGATCTTTGTGGTACCCCAATAGTAACAGCCTGCCATCCTGAGAATAACCCATTTATTCCTACTCAGTGCTTTCTGTCTGTTCACCAATTCTCAGTCCATTTCAGTATAATACCCCCAATCCCATGTGTTCGAATTTTGTTTACTAACCTCCTGTGTGGGACCTTATCAAAAGCCTTCTGAAAATCAAAATACACCACATCCACTGGTTCTCCTTTATCTATGCTACAAGTAACAGCCTCAAAAAACTCCAACAGGTTTTGTCAAACAGGATTTCTCTTTCACAAATCCATGTTGACTCTGCCCAATCATATCATTATTTTCTAAGTGTCGAGTTATCACATCCTTTATAATAAATTCTAACATTTCCCCTACCACTGATATCAAACTAACAGGTCTGTAGTTCTCCGTTTTCTCTCTTGGTTCCTTCTTAAATAATGAGGTTACATTTGCTACTTTCCAGTCTGCAGGAACCCTTCCAGAATCGATAGAATTTTGAAAGATAACCACCAATGCATCTACTATCTCTATAGCCACTTCCTTCAATACTCTGGGATGTAGCTCATCTGGTCCAGGGGATTTATCAACTTTCAATCCAATTAATTTTTCGAGTACTGTCTCTTCATTGATACTAATTACTTTCAGTTCCTCATTTTTACAAGTTCCTTGGTTCCCTAGTATTTCTGGGACATTTTCTGTATCTTCCTCCTTGAAGACAGATTTGCTAAAGAAGTTTCCATCGCCAATGGAACTAAGGCAATGTCAGCCTCACAAATGTAACTTTTCTTCAGGTTGATTGTGACAGAGGCCTTCCTCCTTCTGTCGATCGGAGTCCTCTGCAAGATCGCCTCTCCGGAAACTTCTCTCAAGGATGAAAAGCCAGTCCCTCCTCATGGCAGCTCCTCAACACTCAACCCAGCAACTGGAGGCTTCCTGGCTCTGTATTGGAGCGGTAATGACTTTTAAGGAAATTCTTTCACTGGAAGTTCATTAAACATCTGCCCAAAGCAGGATCGGCAACAACTGAAGGGTCAGAGGCTCCTCAGACCTCGTCCTAACCCTACACTCATTGCTGCTGCTTGGCCACTCTGTACGTCATGTAAACAAGCTCCGGAAACACTCCCTTTCCTCAATTATTGTTATCCCTGTCAAACACTCCCAGTATTTATAGTAAAATAAGAGATACTTCATATATTGCACAGCATGGTGACAGCAGGCATCGTGGAAATGCACTGGCTAATTGGTCCAGCAGGCAGCTACTGGGAAAATACTGCCAACACATCAGTGAGGTGCAAACTACTCCCTCCGCACAATGCAGAGCCAGGATATCCACACTGACACCTGTCAACGGAGATTCCCCATTTAATGCTTTCCTTTTCTCATCTTCTTCCCTTCTTCATCTCCTGAAGGTAATGATTCTCCCAGTCCTTCATCCAGTGGCCATTCTATGTGAGCCACGTGCGAACAGGTGGTGAGTTATAAAGATCGGAAGGAAGAACTTGCATTTGTATATCACCTTTCACAACCTCAGGACATCCCAAAGCGCTTTACAAAAGCTGAAGGACTTTTCAAGTGAGGCTGAATGGGCCTCTTCCTATTCCTATGTGTCCTGAGAGAGGTGTTTCAAAGGGATGGGACAGGCAGATAGAAACAAACAGTTCCCAGTGATTGAGGGGCTAGAGCGAGGGGACATGGGTAGAAGATTAAAACGATTTTGGGCAGAGTGCAGGAGAAAGCTTTACACAGAGAGGTGTGGGGCTGTGGAATGTACTGCCAGAGTTAGTCATTGAAACAGAGGCCGTGTTAGCAGTTCCCACTAGGTTAGATCGGCAATTATAGGAGAGTGCAGGCAGGGATATGGGAACAGGATGAGTACACAGGATCACGGGATTTGGATACTTCTGATGTGGAGAATAAACCCCAGCACGGACTAGATGGGCCGAATGGCCTGTGTCGTTGCTGTCATTTCTAGGTAAATCACTCACTGACTCCTGAGTGCAATTGATTAAAACACCACAGGTTGCATCCAAGATTGCTGAGGTGCCAAAGATTCACACGCAGTGATACACGCGTTGAAGAAAATCACACGTGTGCTGTGATATTGAGGGTGTTTTCACATGATGCTGTCTGTTATTTGATAGTCGACTGAAACCATCGCCTTTGTCCATTCCACAGGTGCTGGGTAATCTTTCAACTCAGTTGGAGTCCAGTGAACTTCACTATCCTCTGGGGAAACAGACTAACACATCCTGAGCCCCCTGCATGTCCCGGGCCTTAAAAGGAGAGGATTAAAAAAGGTGAAGGTTATGACAGATACCGAGGGCTCAATACTGGAGAAAACCTAGAGGAATATAAAAAGTGTTGGGTGGAATTAAAAAGGAAATTAGGAAAGTAAAAAGAGGGCATGCAAAGATATTGGCAAGTTCTTTCTTTTTCTTTCTTTTGGGCCTCCTTATCTCGAGAGACAATGGATACGCGCCTGGAGGTGGTCAGTGGTTTGTGAAGCAGCGCCTGGAGTGGCTATAAAGGCCAATTCTGGAGTGACAGGCTCTTCCACAGGTGCTGCAGAGAAATTTGTTTGTCGGGGCTGTTGCACAGTTGGCTCTCCCCTTGCGCCTCTGTCTTTTTTCCTGCCAACTACTAAGTCTCTTCGACTCGCCACAATTTAGCCCTGTCTTTATGGCTGCCCGCCAGCTCTGGCGAATGCTGGCAACTGACTCCCACGACTTGTGATCAATGTCACACGATTTCATGTCGTGTTTGCAGACGTCTTTATAGCGGAGACATGGACGGCCGGTGGGTCTGATACCAGTGGCGAGCTCGCTGTACAATGTGTCTTTGGGGATCCTGCCATCTTCCATGCGGCTCACATGGCCAAGCCATCTCAAGCGCCGCTGACTCAGTAGTGTGTATAAGCTGGGGGTGTTGGCCGCTTCAAGGACTTCTGTGTTGGAGATATAGTCCTGCCACCTGATGCCAAGTATTCTCCGAAGGCAGCGAAGATGGAATGAATTGAGACGTCTCTCTTGGCTGGCATACATTGTCCAGGCCTCGCTGCCGTAGAGCAAGGTACTGAGGACACAGGCCTGATACACTCGGACTTTTGTGTTCCGTGTCAGTGCGCCATTTTCCCACACTCTCTTGGCCAGTCTGGACATAGCAGTGGAAGCCTTACCCATGCGCTTGTTGATTTCTGCATCTAGAGACAGGTTACTGGTGATAGTTGAGCCTAGGTAGGTGAACTCTTGAACCACCTCCAGAGCGTGGTCGCCAATATTGATGGATGGAGCATTTCTGACGTCCTGCCCCATGATGTTCGTTTTCTTGAGGCTGATGGTTAGGCCAAATTCATTGCAGGCAGCTGCAAACCTGTCGATGAGACTCTGCAGGCACTCTTCAGTGTGAGATGTTAAAGCAGCATCGTCAGCAAAGAGGAGTTCTCTGATGAGGACTTTCCGTACTTTGGACTTCGCTCTTAGACGGGCAAGGTTGAACAACCAGCCCCCTGATCTTGTGTGGAGGAAAATTCCTTCTTCAGAGGACTTGAACGCATGTGAAAGCAGCAGGGAGAAGAAAATCCCAAAAAGTGTGGGTGCGAGAACACAGCCCTGTTTCACACCACTCAGGATAGGAAAGGGCTCTGATGAGGAGCCACCATGTTGAATTGTGCCTTTCATATTGTCATGGAATGAGGTGATGATACTTAGTAGCTTTGGTGGACATCCGATCTTTTCTAGTAGTCTGAAGAGACCACGTCTGCTGACGAGGTCAAAGGCTTTGGTGAGATCAATGAAAGCAATGTAGAGGGGCATCTGTTGTTCACGGCATTTCTCCTGTATCTGACGAAGGGAGAACAGCATGTCAACGGTCGATCTCTCTGCACGAAAGCCACACTGTGCCTCAGGGTAGACACGCTCGGCCAGCTTCTGGAGCCTGTTCAGAGCGACTCGAGCAAAGACTTTCCCCACTATGCTGAGCAGGGAGATTCCACGGTAATATCAAGGAAAACTCAAAGATTTTTTATAAATACGTAAAGAACAGGTGGATACCTAAAGAAAGAGTAGGGACTATAAGGGGAACCTGTGTGTGGGTGCAGAAGACATTGGTTATGGTTCTTAATGAATATCTTACATCTATTTTCACAAAAGAGGGACAATATTAACAGTGAAATCAGGGAGGAAGAGTTGAAATATTAGATGCAATTTCCATAGTGGGAGAGGAAGTATTAAGGGGTTTAACATCCATGAAAGTGGATAAGTCCCCAGGCCTGGATGAAATGTATCCTAGGCTGTTAAGGGAAGCAAGAGAAGAAATAGTGGAGGCTCTGATCATCATTTTTCAATCCTCCCTGGCTACAGGTGTAATGCCAGAGGACGAGAGGACAACTAACATTTTACCATTGTTTAAAAAGGGAGAAAGAGATAGACTGAGTAATTACAGGCCAGTTCAACCTTGGTGGTTGGAAAATGATTGGAAAAAAATCTGATGGACAGGATAAATCTTCATTTAGAGAGACACAGATAAAACAAAGGCAGGGGAAATAGTGGCGTGGTGGTAATGTCTCTGGACTACTAATCCAAAACCAGGCTAATGCTCTGAGGACATGGGTTCGAATCCCATCACAGCAGATGGTGAAATTTGAATTCAATTAAAAAGCTAGTCTAATGGTGACCATGAAACCATTGTTGATTGATGTAAAAACCCATCTGGTTCACTAATGTCCTTTAGGGAAGGAAATCTGCTGTCCTTACCTGGTCAGGCCTACATGTAAATCCAGATCCACAGCAATGTGGTTGACTCTTAACTGCCCTCTGAAATGGCCTAGCAAGCCATTCAGTTCAAGAGCAGTTAGGGATGGGCAATAAATGCTGGTCAAGCCAGTGATGCCCACATCTCACACACAAATAAAACAAAATTCAGCAAAGATTTGTTCAGGAGAGATTGTGTCTGACTTTTTTGAGTAGGTAACAAGGAGGGTTGATGAGGGTAGTGCATTCGATGCAGCCTATATGGATTTTAGCAAGGCTTTTGATAAGGTCCCACATAGCAGACTTGTCACAAAAACAAAAGCCCATGCAATCTAAGGCAAAATGGCAAGTTGGATCCAAAATTGGCTCAGGCACAGGAAGCAAAGGGTAATGGTCAATGGGTGTCTTTGTGACTGGAAGTCTGTTTCCAGTGTGCTTCCACAGGGCTCAGTACTAGATCCCTTGCTTTTTGTTAGTTAGTTAGTTAGAGATACAGCACTGAAACAGGCCCTTCGGCCCACCAAGTCTGTGCCGACCATCAACCACCCATTTATACTAATCCTACACTAATTCCATATTCTTACCACATCCCCAACTGTCCCTATATTTCTCTACCACCTACCTATACTAGGGGCAATTTATAATGGCCAATTTACCTATCAACCTGCAAGTCTTTTGGCTGTGGGAGGAAACCGGAGCACCCAGAGGAAACCCACGCAGACACAGGGAGAACTTACAAACTCCACACAGGCAGTACCCAGAATTGAACCCGGGTCGCTGGAGCTGTGAGGCTGCGGTGCTAACCACTGCGGCACTGTGCCGCCCTGCCACCACTGTGGTAGATAATCAATGATTTAGACTTGAATGTAGGGGGTACACTGAATGTAAGAAGAGTGCAGATGATATAAAAATTGGCTGTGTGATTGACCATGAAGAAAGCTGTAGGCTGCAGGAAGATATCAATGGATGAGTCAGGTGACTGGAACAGTGGCAAATGGAGTTCAATCTAGAGAAGTGTGAGGTCATGCATTTGGGGAAAGCTAACAAGGCATGGGAATACACAATAAATGGTCGGATTTTGAGAAGTGTAGAGCAACAGAGGGACCTTGGGAAGCGTGTCCACAGATCCTGAAGGTGGTCAAGAAGGCACATGGGATACTTGCCTTTATTCGCTAAGACATAGAATTTTGGAGCTGGAAAGTTATGTTGGAACGGTATAAAACACTAGTTAGGCTACAGCTTGAGTACTGCCAGCTGTTTTGATCTCCACACTATTGGAAAGATGTGATTGCAGTTGAGAGGGTACAGAGGAGATTTATGAGGATGTTGCCTGGAATAGAGAATTTTAGTTATTTTGCTTGGAACAGAGGAGGCTGAGGGGAGACCTAAATGAAGTGCATAAAATCATGAGGGGTCTGGATAGAATGGATAGAAAGGCCCTATTTCCTTTGTTTGAGGAGGTCCATAACCACGGGGCATAGGTTTAGGGTAACAGGTCGGAGGTTTAGAGGAGATTCGAGGGGAAAGTTTTTTAATGCAGAGGTTGGTAGGGATCTGGAAATCGCTGTCTGAAAGGGTGGTAGAGGAAGAAACCCTTACAACATTGAAAAAATATTTGGATATGCACCTGAAGTGCCATAACCTACAAGACCACGGAGCAAGAGCTGGGAAGTGGGATTAGGTTGGATAGCTCCTTGTCGGCCAGCATGGAGACAATGGGCCCAATGGCCTCCTTTTGTGCTGTAAATTTCTATGATTCTTCTATGAGATCTGTGGGACCAAAGGAATTTCAGTTCTGTGGAGAGACTGGAGAAGTTGAGGCTGTTCTCCTGAAGCAGGGGTAATTAAAGAGAGATTTAATCGAGGTGTTCAAAATTATGAGAGATTTTGACAGAGTAAATAAGGAGAAACGGTTTTACTGGCAGGACGGTCAGTCACCAGAGCACACAGATTTAAGGAATTGGCAAAAGAACGAGAGAAGAAGAAGAGGAATCATCTTTTACGCAGTGAGTTGCTGTGATCTGGAACGCGCTGCCTGAAAGGGCAGTGGAAGCAGATTCAATTGTAACTTTCAAAAGGGAATTGGAGAAATCCTTGAACTGCACTTTAGGAAAGACATGAGGGCATTGGCGAGAATGCAGAAAAGATTCACGGGAATGGTTCCAGGGATGAGGAATTTCAGTTATGAAGATAGACTGGAGAAGTGAGGACTGTTTTCCTTGGAGAAGAGAAGGCTGAGAGATGATTTGATCGAGGTATTCAAAATCATGAGGGGTCTGGACAGAGTAGATAGAGAGAAACTGTTCCCACTCGTGAAAGGATCAAGAACGAGAGGGCACAGATTTAAAGTATTTGGTAAGAGAAGCAAAGGTGACATGAGGAAAAACTTTTTCACACAGCGAGTGGTTAAGATCTGGAATGCGCTGCCTGAGAGTGTGGTGGCGGCAAGTTCAAATGCATTCAAAAGGGAATTAGACAGTTATATGAAAAGGAAGCCTGTGCAGGGTTATGGAGAGAAGGCGGAGGAATGGAAATGAGTGAATTGCTCTTTCAGAGAGCCGGTGCGGACACGATGGGCCGAATGGCCTCCTGCACTGTAACGATTCTGTGATACTTGAAGGAGAGAAAGTGACAGGGCTGTTTGGAAAGGGCTGGGTATTGAGACGAATTAGAAAGCTCTTTCAAAGAGCCAGCAGGGGCATGATGGGTGAATGGCCTCATTCTGTGCTGTTAGATTCTCGTGATTGCCAGGAACCCACCGTTACAATTAGGCTTTTCTCCTGATAATATTGGACCAATGGCACAGCGTTTTGCTTGAAGGTGACGAGGCGACGGTGAATTGCTTTGGGATTGTTGTCAGGTCGTCCTTCCTCTGCCCGTTTCTGCAGCCGCTCCCTCAGCCTGCAGTTGGCACAGGCCAGGAATATCACCAGGTCGGGCACACAAATCTGAGGGCAAAGACTCCAAAATTAGAATCAAATGTTTGATACATAACTCAAAAATGTTCATATTGATTCATATCCGCCTGAATTTAATTCCTGCAGTTCTCTGGCTATCAGACTGGAACTGATCAAGCAGTGACCAATCAGTTTGGCTTTAGTTGGTTGCAATCTGACCAGTGACGCGAGGGTATCTGTACATTGAAATCCAGAAACATCTGCCCGCAACCCGAAACAACACGGCAGGGTCAGTACTGAGGGAGTGCTGCACTGTCGGAGGGTGAGTACTGAGGGAGTGCTGCACTGTCGGAGGGTGAGTACTGAGGGAGTGCTGCACTGTCAGAGGGTGAGTACTGAGGGAGTGCTGCACTGTCAGAGGGTGAGTACTGAGGGAGTGCTGCACTGTCGGAGGGTGAGTACTGAGGGAGTGCTGCACTGTCGGAGGGTGAGTACTGAAGGAGTGCTGCACTGTCGGAGGGTGAGTACTGAGGGAGTGCTGCACTGTTGGAGGGTGAGTACTGAGGGAGTGCTGCACTGTCGGAGGGTGAGTACTGAAGGAGTGCTGCACTGTCGGAGGGTGAGTACTGAGGGAGTGCTGCACTGTTGGAGGGTGAGTACTGAGGGAGTGCTGCACTGTTGGAGGGTGAGTACTGAGGGAGTGCTGCACTGTTGGAGGGTGAGTACTGAGGGAGTGCTGCACTGTCGGAGGGTGAGTACTGAGGGAGTGCTGCACTGTCAGAGGGTGAGTACTGAGGGAGTGCTGCACTGTCAGAGGGTGAGTACTGAGGGAGTGCTGCACTGTCAGAGGGTGAGTACTGAGGGAGTGCTGCACTGTCGGAGGGCAAGTACTGAGGGAGTGCAGCACTGTCGGAGGGTAAGTACTGAGGGAATGCTGCACTGTCGGAGGGTGAGTACTGAGGGAGTGCAGCACTGTCGGAGGGTGAGTACTGAGGGAGTGCTGCACTGTCGCAGGGTCAGTATTGAGGGAGTGCTACACTGTCGGAGGATCAGGACTGAGGGAGTGCTGCATTGTCGGAGGGTCAGGACTGAGGGAGTGCTGCACTGTCGGAGGGTCAGTACTGAGGGAGTGCTGCACTGTTGGAGGGTCAGTACTGAGGGAGTGCTGCACTGTCGGAGGGTCAGTACTGAGGGAGTGCTGCACTGTCGGAGGGTCAGTACTGAGGGAGTGCTGCACTGTCGGAGGGTGAGTACTGAGGGAGTGCTGCACTGTTGGAGGGTGAGTACTAAGGGAGTGCTGCACTGTTGGAGGGTGAGTACTGAGGGAGTGCTGCACTGTCGGAGGGTCAGGACTTAGGGAGTGCTGCACTGTTGGAGGGTGAGTACTGAGGGAGTGCTGCACTGTCGGAGGGTCAGGACTGAGGGAGTGCTGCACTGTCAGAGAGTCAGGACTGAGGGAGTGCTGCACTGTCGGAGGGTCAGTACTGAGGGAGTGCTGCACTGTTGGAGGGTGAGTACTGAGGGAGTGCTGCACTGTCGGAGGGTCAGGACTTAGGGAGTGCTGCACTGTCGAAGAGTCAGGACTGAGTGAGTGCTGCACTGTCGGAGGGTGAGTACTGAGGGAGTGCTGAACTGTCGGAGGGTGAGTACTGAGGGAGTGCTGCACTGTCAGAGAGTCAGGACTGAGGGGGTGCTGCACTGTCGGAGGGCGAGTACTGAGGGAATGCTGCACTGTCGGAGGATCAGGACTGAGGGAGTGCTGCACTGTCGGAGGGTGAGTACTGAGGGAGTGCTGCACTGTCGGAGGGTGAGTACTGAGGGAGTGCTGCACTGTTGGAGGGTGAGTACTGAGGGAGTGCTGCACTGTCGGAGGGTGAGTACTGAGGGAGTGCTGCACTGTCAGAGGGTGAGTACTGAGGGAGTGCTGCACTGTCAGAGGGTGAGTACTGAGGGAGTGCTGCACTGTCGGAGGGTAAGTACTGAGGGAGTGCAGCACTGTCGGAGGGTAAGTACTGAGGGAATGCTGCACTGTCGGAGGGTGAGTACTGAGGGAGTGCTGCACTGTCGCAGGGTCAGTATTGAGGAAGTGCTACACTGTCGGAGGATCAGGACTGAGGGAGTGCTGCACTGTCGGAGGGTGAGTACTGAGGGAGTGCTGCACTGTTGGAGGGTGAGTACTGAGGGAGTGCTGCACTGTCGGAGGGTGAGTACTCAGGGAGTGCTGCACTGTCAGAGGGTGAGTACTGAGGGAGTGCTGCACTGTCAGAGGGTGAGTACTGAGGGAGTGCTGCACTGTCGGAGGGTAAGTACTGAGGGAGTGCAGCACTGTCGGAGGGTAAGTACTGAGGGAATGCTGCACTGTTGGAGGGTGAGTACTGAGGGAGTGCAGCACTGTCGGAGGGTGAGTACTGAGGGAGTGCTGCACTGTCGCAGGGTCAGTATTGAGGGAGTGCTACACTGTCGGAGGATCAGGACTGAGGGAGTGCTGCATTGTCGGAGGGTCAGGACTGAGGGAGTGCTGCACTGTCAGAGGGTCAGTACTGAGGGAGTGCTGCACTGTTGGAGGGTCAGTACTGAGGGAGTGCTGCACTGTCGGAGGGTCAGTACTGAGGGAGTGCTGCACTGTCGGAGGGTGAGTACTGAGGGAGTGCTGCACTGTTGGAGGGTGAGTACTGAGGGAGTGCTGCACTGTTGGAGGGTGAGTACTGAGGGAGTGCTGCACTGTCGGAGGGTCAGGACTTAGGGAGTGCTGCACTGTTGGAGGGTGAGTACTGAGGGAGTGCTGCACTGTCGGAGGGTCAGGACTGAGGGAGTGCTGCACTGTCAGAGAGTCAGGACTGAGGGAGTGCTGCACTGTCGGAGGGTCAGGACTGAGGGAGTGCTGCACTGTCGGAGGGTGAGTACTGAGGGAGTGCTGCACTGTTGGAGGGTCAGTACTGAGGGAGTGCTGCACTGTTGGAGGGTGAGTACTAAGGGAGTGCTGCACTGTTGGAGGGTGAGTACTGAGGGAGTGCTGCACTGTCGGAGGGTCAGGATTTAGGGAGTGCTGCACTGTCGAAGAGTCAGGACTGAGTGAGTGCTGCACTGTCGGAGGGTGAGTACTGAGGGAGTGCTGAACTGTCGGAGGGTGAGTACTGAAGGAGTGCTGCACTGTCAGAGAGTCAGGACTGAGGGGGTGCTGCACTGTCGGAGGGCGAGTACTGAGGGAATGCTGCACTGTCGGAGGATCAGGACTGAGGGAGTGCTGCACTGTCGGAGGGTGAGTACTGAGGGAGTGCTGCACTGTCGGAGGGTCAGGACTGAGGGAGTGCTGCACTGTCGGAGGGTCAGGACTGAGGGAGTGCTGCACTGTCGGAGGGTCAGGACTGAGGGAGTGCTGCACTGTCGGAGAGTCAGTACTGAGGGAGTGCTGCACTGTTGGAGGGTCAGTACTGAGAGAGTGCTGCACTGTCGGAGAGTCAGGACTGAGGGAGTGCTGCACTGTCGGAGGGTGAGTACTGAGGGAGTGCTGCACTGTCGGAGGGTCAGGACTGAGGGAGTGCTGCACTGTCGGAGAGTCAGGACTGAGGGAGTGCTGCACTGTCAGAGGGTCAGTACTGAGGGAGTGCTGAACTGTCGGAGGGTCAGTACTGAGGGAGTACTGCACTGTCGGAGGGTTAGGACTGAGGGAGTGCTGCACTTTCGGAGGGTCAGTACTGAGGGAGTGCTGCACTGTCGGAGGGTTAGGACTGAGGGAGTGCTGCACTGTCAGAGGGTCAGGACTGAGGGTGTGCTGCACTTTCGGAGGGTCAGTACTGAGGGAGTGCTGCACTGTTGTAGGTGCCATCTTTTAGATGAGGTGTTAAATTGACGGGCAGTCTCTCAGATGCTATAATAGGTCCCATGGTATCATTGCAGAGTTCAAGGGAATATGAACATTCGAATTAGGAGCAGCAGCAGGCCATTCGGCCCCTCGAGCACGTTCCGCCATTCGATAAGATCACGGCTGATCTAATTGTGGCCTTAACTCCACTTTCCTGTCTGCCCCCATAACCCTGGACTCCCTTGTAGATCAAAAATCTGTCTAACTCAGCCTTGAAGATATTCAATGACCCAGCCTCCTATGCTTGCTGGGGAAGAGAATTCCAAAGATTAACAACCCTCTGAGAGGAGAAATTCCTCCTCATCTCCATCTTAAAAGGGAGACCCCTTATTTTGAATCTGTACCATCTAGTTCGAGATTCCCCCACAAGGGAAACGTCCTCTCAGCATCTAGCCTGTCAAGTCTGCTCAGAATCGTACATGTTCAATTAGATCACCTCTCATTCTTCTAAATTCCAATGAGTATAGGTACAATCTGCTCAACCTTTCCTCATAAGACAACCCCTTCATCCCAGGAATCAACCAAGTGAACCTTCTCTGAATTGCTTCTAATGCAAGTATATCCCTCTTTCATTGACTGTATGCAGTACTATGGGTGCAGTCTCACCAATACCCTGTACAGTTGTAGCAAAACTTCACTACTTTTATACAGTGGTTAGCACCGCAGCCTCACAGCTCCAGCGACCCGGGTTCAGTTCTGGGTACTGCCTGTGCGGAGTTTGCAAGTTCTCCCTGTGACCGCGTGGGTTTTCGCCGGGTGCTCCGGTTTCCTCCCACAGCCAAAGACTTGCAGGTTGATGGGTAAATTGGCCATTGTAACTTGCCCCTAGTATAGGTAGGTGGTAGGAGAATGGTGGGGATGTGGTAGGGAATATGGGATTAATATAGGATTAGTATAAATGGGTCGGCACAGACCTGGTGGGCCGAAGGGCCTGTTTCAGTGCTGTATCTCTAAATAAAATAAAAATAAACATTCCACCTCCCCCCCCCCCCTTGCAATAAAGGCCAACGTTCCATTTGCCTTCCTAATTACTTGCTGTACCTGCATTCTGACTTTTTGAGATTCATGTACAAGGACACCCAGGTCCCTCTGTACCTCAGCATTCTGTAGTCTCTCTCCATTTCATTAATATTCTGCCTTTCTATTCTTCCTGCTAAAGTGGACAACCTCACATTTTCCCACATTATGCTCTATCTGCCAAATTTTTGCCCACTCACTTAACTTATCTGTATCCCTGTGCAGACACTTTGTATCCTGCTCACAACTTGCTTTCCCACTATCTTCATATTGTCAACAATACACTCAGTCCCTTCATCCAAGTCATGAATATAGCACTGCTCCCTGTGGCACTCCACTGGTTAGTTTACCAACCTGAAAATGACCTATTCATCCCGACTCTGGTTCCTGTTAGTTAGCCAATCCTCTATCCATGCTAATATATTACCCCCAACACCATGAGCCCTTATCTTGTGTAATAACCTTTATGTGGCACCTTATAGAATGCTCGGGAATATTAATTACTCAACAAGCGTCACTAAAACAGACGATCGAATCATTTATCACATTGCTGTTTGTGGGAGCTTGCTGTGCACAGATTTGCTGCCACTTTCCTACACTACAACAGTGAATACATTTCAAAAAGCACTGCATTGGCTGTAACGCGCTTTGGGACATCCTGAGGTCATGAAAGGCGCTATAGAAATGCAAGTGTTTATTTTCAAACTTGATTGACTGGCTAAAGTCATCACCTGATCATCGAAGCAGATTGCCTGGGAAACCTCCCGTGGGAAACCGTCAATCACAAAGCCCCGTGCGTCTGGATGCTGCATCAGCTGCTGTTTAATCTCAGTTATTGTTGTCTCCTGAGCAAGGAAGGGAAGCAACAAAACCGCAGTGAGGGGAGGAGATGTCAAGAGGTTTGTGCTGCTTTGCAGTGGCTCAATTTGGGGTTTCAGACCAGGGTAACAAGTGGAACACAGAAGAAAAGATCATTTCAAAAACTCAGCACGCTGACCACCAGAGAGGAGCTTGAGTTAGGGTAGGTGTTTGATCAGGACACGATGGGAAGTCCATTCGTGTTCCAGCCTCCAGCCTCTCTGCTGTACGGGTCAATCTGTCCCAGCAATAAACCCCCCCCCCACTCCTTCCCACCAGCTCCTTCCCAGTTACACACAGGCTCTGAGCCTCACCACCTGTCATAACAATTCTCATTCACCCTGTAACTCCTCACCCACTGAGTGTATTGTGCTCTCTGACCTACACTGTCGCCCAGTTAAGCAACGCCTCCGTTTTTAAAATTCTCATCCTTGTTTTCAAATCCCTCCATGTCCTCACTCTCCGCAATCTCTGCACTCATCAAATTCTGGCCTCATGAACATCCCTGATTTTAATCCCTCCACCATTGGTGGCCGTGCCTTCAGTTGCCGAGGCCCAAAACTCCGGAATTCCCTCCCTAACCCTCTCCGCCTTTAAGACATGGCTTTAAAACCGACCTCTTTGATCAAGCTTTTGGTCACCTGTCCTTGATGTGGCTCAGTGTCAACTCTTGTCTAATACATAAAGGCACTACATAAATCCAAGTTGTTTTTGTTGTTGGTATAAGTCAAGCAAATTGAGCAAAGTGTTGTTGAGCTGGGGATTGTTCAGCCCAGGCTGCAATGTTTCTCTAATCACTGACTCTCCATTACCTGAGGTGCCAGCTCTCCGTTTGTTATGATTTTCGCGATCAAGCCCCATTTCCTGTTGTTACTTGCGTTGTGAAGCATCTTTTCCCGCAAGAGCTCCCCCACTGATATGTAAATAAATCCGTAACGTTCGGCTATTTTCATGCTTTGAGTTCCCTTGCCACTAGCTGGCCCTCCTTCAGAAGGAGGGAACGTGTGAGAGAGAGAGAGAGAGAGAGGGAGGGAGGGGGGAGGGAGAGAGAGAAAGAAAAGATTAAAACACAGATACTACAAAAAGATGATCGCAAAGATAAATCTGTCAGACAGAGAAGGATCCCTCATCAGCCTAACTCGCAGGTATTGTACAGATCGGGAACAGTTAGGACAAAGCAGCCCGCTAGATTGGCACCCCATCCACAAACATTCACTCTCTTCACCACCGACGCACAGTGGCAGCAGTGCGTACCATCTACAAGATGCACTGCAGCAATGTACCAAGACTCCTTAGACAGCACCTTCCAAACCTGTGACCTCTACCAACTAGATGGACAAGGGCAGCAAATGCATGGGAACATCACCACCTGTAAGTTCCCCTCCAAGTCACACACCATTCTGACTTGGAACTATATCGCTGTTCCTTCACTGTCGCTGGGTCAAAATCCTGGAACTCCCTTCCTAACAGCACTGTGGTTCAAGAAGGCAGCTCACCACCACCTTCTCAAGGGCAATTCGGGATGGGCAATAAATGCTGGCCTAGCCAGTGATGTCCACATAATTGAAATATGCAGTTTGAGGGGGAGATGGTGGTGTCGTGGCAATGTCACTGAACTGGTAATCCAGAGGCCGTGGACATGGGTTCAAATCCCACCATAGCAGATGGTGAAATTTGAATTCAATTCATAAATCTGGAATTAAAAACTACTCTAATGATGGCCATGAAACCATTGTCAATTGTTGTAAAAACCCATCTGGTTCACGAATGTCCTTTAGGGAAGGTAATCTGCTGTCTTTACCTGGTCTGGCCTACATGTGACTCCAGACCCACAGCAATGTGGTTGGCTCTGAAATGACCCTAGCAAGTCATTCAGTTGTATCAAACCAAGGGGAATTAAGGATGGGCAATAAATGCTGGTCTAGCCAGTGATGCCCACAATCCATGAATAGGTTTTTAAAAAGGAGGAGTCTATCTATTTTAAATTAACCAATGGTGGTGACGCTGGGCTGATCAACCAATAGTTACAGCCCTTCGGCCCCTTGAGTCTACACCAAACAAGTCAAAGCCTGTTTTTATTACTCAGGGTCCTTCCCAGTGTTTTGGGAATT
This sequence comes from Heterodontus francisci, assembly GCF_036365525.1. Lineage (NCBI taxonomy): Eukaryota > Metazoa > Chordata > Chondrichthyes > Heterodontiformes > Heterodontidae > Heterodontus > Heterodontus francisci. Next base: position 28,012,787 of record NC_090413.1, on the reverse strand, counting down.
ATTGCATCCTGTAATTTCATCCGAATTTGTTCAGACAAAGACTGATCCTGTGTAATATCCGAGGAATTGCAGTTAAAACTGAGCACGGTCCTCGTCACAGTGACTAACGACTGTTAAAATAGCAGGAATTTTACTGGAAGATTCTGAAAATGGCCATCAGGGGAATTTCAATCCAGTCGGAGAGGGGAAATCACTCAGAACGAGGAGAAAAAGTAAGGATGCCATTCCAAAACCTCGGCGTCTCCCAGGCCTCGCCTCAGACTGAGGAACTGGGCAGGGATGAAAAGATGTTCCAAAGCGCTTTACAGCCAATGAAGTACTTTTGAAGTGTAATCACTGTCGTAATGCAGGAAACATGGCAGCCAATTTGTGCACAGCAAGATCCCACAAACAACAATGTAATAATGACCGGAGCCACTTTGGGAATGGAAAGTTAACCGTGATCCTGTCACATCAGCCATGGATGGGATTAGTCCGGTTGGTCGAGCTGGCAGTAAGTTGACCAATCCGGGATGTGAGGGCAGCTAACCTGAGGAAGGAATGCAGGTGAAGAGGAATGTTGGACTTCCCCCACTATTCCCCAGTGACCTTACCAATGACCAGGATGATTCTGGGCCTCGGTTTCGATGGATCAAACACCACGTATTCCTCGATTAGCTCATCGGTTTCTGACAGGTCAGTGTCGCTCTCTATGGAGAATTGATGAATTGGAGGGAGACAATCATAGCGTCCATGTCCCAGACTGTGACTCTCCGAGAGAGCTGGGTGGTGTAGTGGGGGAGGGAGAGAAACACAGAAATATCACAGTCAACAGCGAGTGACAATGAAAGCCAGAGATAGCCCATATCGAGCGCCAGGCTTCACAGTTTCAACCACAAGAATTTTGTACAGCACCTTATAAGTAACAGCACTGTGCCAGTCACTTGCTGTGCTGATCTCCACACTTCCAGTAAATGAACTACTTTGCATTGATTTATACTCCCACGTAACATCACTAAGTTGCAATTTAAAACCACAGCATCACTTAATCTTTAAGCCTTTGTTTTCAATGTTAGCCACTCTCTTCAGTTTCATAATCCAACCAACACATGGCATTTTAACCTTTCCCCTCTCTCACTCTCATCTATTGTCACGATGCAGACTCTTTTCCCAATTCTTTGCCCCATGTTCATGGAAGGTCACATTACTACATGCCTTTCCATGCTTCCTATAACATAAAACATATGATTTAACACGTGCTCATCACTAAGATTTAACTCGGGCTCTTTTATTGACAGGTTATGGACTGGATATCAAATAAACCCCACACTATACACCCATCACAATCTCTTCAATAGCCAGATAAGCACAAAGCTATTGACCCATATAGTTCAGGCTTTATGGCAAATGAGATTTATTTTAAAAAATAGATTTGTACTGAAGCAAAATATACCAACAGAAACACTGCACGTAACTTACAAATTCAAAATAATACTGTGTTGGAATTTTTTGATTTTCACAGTCCTTTAACTCTGTCTTTTGATCATTCTCAGATGTAACAAACCTCTCTTCATGGGCTTCTGTCTCACTCATGTCTTTTCCGCAGAGCTCAGCAGGAGTGGAACCCTCGTATTGTTTTTCTTCACTATTTGGTCGAGACACTGAGGCCAATTGTCACTATCTCCTCCTGCACTGTCACAGCTGAGACCAGTTAACTGGACATAGGCTTAGAAATGAAACTGGGACCTTTCCCAGTGCAGTATCATGGGTCACCTCACCAATACAACTCAAAAGACCAACCTAAACCTATCAGTCAAGATGCTTTCAATGACTTTCATTTACTTACAAAGAACGAGCAAACTTTTACAAGAGATTTCAGTAGAACTGGGTCCCTGCTTATCATGAGGAGCAGACTGCTTTCTTCTCAGTTAGATTGCAGAGATTAGATCAGACTGCAATCAGGAATGTCCCCTCAATGGCCCGAGGGTTTTTAATCACAGCTCTGAGTTGGATCGCAAGACAGAACATTCCAGAACAGCCCTTAAAACCCCTCGCACTGACCACCTGACCAATCCTGGGCTGCCCGACTGCCCTTCTGGCTGAAGAAGATTTGAAAAGAGTCACCAGCCAACGAGCTTCTTAATCTGCATTGAAATAAAAAATGGGCACACTGTTAAGACTGTGACGAGGTCAATGAGTTACCACTCCGGTAAATAGCTCTCCTTCCCTGGCTCCCACCAACTGGCGGCAGTGTCCGTCTCTCCTGAATGATGAACGTGTCCCATCGTACTTTCTCCAGGCCTCCAATCTCTCGGACCTTATTGAGGCACATCTCCAGATATTCAATGGGGTCACCAGGCTGATGGTACATGAGCCCTGTCAGCATACTCTGGGAAAGGAGCAGGAAGGAGATCAATCAATAGCCTGGGATCGACATGGAATCAATAATCAATATGGCATCCCCTGTTACAAATCACTGCTTAAATCATTTAATTCTTTAACCAGATAGTTTTACATGAAATGTATTATTTTGGTCATTACTGGTGCTTCCACTGAGACCTAGTCACACAGCAACGGATCATTATCATCGAGAATCAGCCCTTTCAATACAATTAGGAATCCTAATGTTAGACGGACTGAGCTGATAGTTCATCGAATTTAGAATCCAGAAAACCCTTCACCCTTTGACCCCGCAGGACTGACCAATCATGTCAGCTTTTTTCATTATAGATTCTTATATCCACACTTGCAATGGGAACTGTCCATGTAAACATGTCACGCTGTAATTACACCCTCCAGATGGGTGGTGGCGATGTAACACATTGGGTTTGCTTCTGCCAGGACTGCAGACACACTCGTTAAGCTCCATCCCACTCTTTCTTTCCACGGTTGCTGCAGGTTTTGCTATTTTAACTATGAATATTAAATATTATATAAAAACACAGCCAGAATGTGTGATGTTAAAGTGGGTTCTGGCTTACACCTACACCCCTGGGTCCACTTAGCTGACACCCCCTCACCCCACTTCACTTGAAAAATACACTTCACCCCACTGGGAAGCCCAAGTCAAAATGACCTCTTTGTGTTAAATGTTACGGAAGCTGGACTAGTGGTTAATGGAATATTTTGAAGAGTGCATTATATGACTTGTAGATAAGGACTATAATTAGTTGTTTAGAGGAGGCTTGGTGTGCTGTAAAGGACATCCATCATCGGCATGAAGATGGATAATGACCTCTCCTGCACAGACAGCATGTCAATGGGATCGTGAGCACTAGCTGATTAAAGATAAAAGTAAACGTTACTAATTTAACCCACACAGGGAGGGTGAAGCCTCTCCCTGCCGACCTGCACAATCTCGAATACAGGCTGGCTCTCAGTCCAGTCTGCTTAAGTTATATTTTCGTCCCATGTCCCTCCCACCTCTCGAGTCTTAGCCCTCTTTTTCCTCCCCCTTTACTGAATGCTGCTTCAACTCTCTGGGATCTTGCCCAGTGCATGAGTCTAGACAGGGGGCTATTTGACCACATGAAGCATCGCAGCCACGTGCAATCCTGTCCTCAGCCGACACCCCTATCCATACATTGTTCAGCAGAGTGTTGCTGCATACCAGTCGGGAATGGGAACTCTGATAGATTTACCCCTGCATGCAGCTCCTTCCCTAGTCCAGAAATTAGCACAAACCACAGGCCCTGACCCTTCCCTAGTTAAACAACCTGCCATCTAGTGTAAGTACGTGATGGAGGCCAGCACCTGAATATTAGCCAGAGTCACAGGGGACCTGTACAAGAAGGACGGGTTGCATCTAAACTGGAGGGGCACAAATATCCTGGCTGCGAGGTTTGCGAGCGTCACTCGGGAGGGCTTAAACTAGTGTGGCAGGGGGGTGGGAACCAGAGCAGTAGGACAGCAGGTGAAATAAATGAGGGGGAACTAGTAAATAAGGCCAGTAAGACTAAGAGGAAGAGCAGGCAGGGAGATGTTGCGGAGCACAGCGGGACTGGTGGTCTGAAGTGCATTTGTTTCAATGCGAGAAGTATAACAGGTAAGGCAGATGAACTTAGAGCTTGGATTAGTACTTGGAAATATGATGTTGTTGCTATTACAGAGACTTGGTTGAGGGAAGGACAGGATTGGCAGCTAAATGTTCCAGGATTTAGAAGCTTCAGGTGGGATAGAGGGGGATGTAAAAGGGGTGGGGGAGTTGCATTACTGGTTAAGGAGAATATCACAGCTGTACTGCGGGAGGACACCTCAGAGGGGTCATGCAGCGAGGCAATATGGGTGGAGCTCAGGAATAGGAAGGGTGCAGTCACGATGTTGGGGCTTTACTACAGGCCTCCCAACAGCCAGCGGGAGGTAGAGGAGCAGATATGTAGACAGATTTTAGAAAGATGTAAAGGTAATAGGGTTGTAGTGGTGGGTGATTTTAACTTCCCCTATATTGACTGGGACTCACTTAGTGCTAGGGGCTTGGATGGGGCAGAATTTGTAAGGAGCATCCAGGAGGGCTTCTTGAAACAATATGTAGATAGTCCAACTAGGGATGGGGCCATTCTGGACCTGGTATTGGGGAATGAGCCCGGCCAGGTGGTCGAAGGTTCAGTAGGGGAGCATTTCGGGAACAGTGACCATAATTCCATAAGTTTTAAGGTACTTGTGGATAAGGATAAGAGTAGTCCTCGGGTGAAGGTGCTAAATTGGGGAAAGGCTAATTATAACAATATTAGGCAGGAACTGAAGAATTTAGATTGGGGGCGGCTATTTGAGGGTAAATCAACATCTGACATGTGGGAGTCTTTCAAACCTTCAGCTGATTAGAATCCAGGACCAGCATGTTCCTGTGAGGAAGAAAGACAAGTTTGGCAAGTTTCGGGAACCTTGGATAACACGGGATATTGTGAGCCTCGTCAAAAAGAAAAAGGAAGCATTCGTAAGGGCTGGAAGGCTAGGAACAGACAAATCCCTTGAGGAATATAAAGACAGTAGGAAGGAACTTAAGCAAGGAGTCAGGAGGGCTAAAAGGGGTTATGAGAAGTCATTGGCAAACAGGATTAAGGAAAATCCCAAGGCTTTTTATCCGTATATAAAGAGCAAGAGTGTAACCAGGGAAAGGGTTGGCTCACTCAAGGACAGAGAAGGGAATCTATGTGTGGAGCCAGAGGAAATGGGCGAGGTACTAAATGAGTACTTTGCATCAGTATTCACCAAGGAGAAGGACTTGGTGGATGATGAGCCTAGGGAAGGGAGTGTAGATAGTCTCAGTCATCTCATTATCAAAAAGGGGGAGGTGTCGGGTGTCTTGCAAAGCATTAAGGTAGATAAGTCCCCAGGGCCTGATGGGATCTACCCCAGAATACTGAGGGAGGCAAGGAAGGAAATTGCTGTGGCCTTGACAGAAATCTTTGCATCCTCATTGGCTACAGGTGAGGGCCCAGAGGACTGGAGAATAGCCAATGTTGTTCCTTTGTTTAAGAAGGGTAGCAAGGATAATCCAGGAAATTATAGGCCGGTGAGCCTTACGTCAGTGGTAGGGAAATTATTAGAGAGGATTCATCGGGACAGGATTTACTCCCATTTGGAAACAAATGAACTTATTAGCGAGAGGCAGCATGGTTTTGTGAAGGGGAGGTCGTGTCTTACTAATTTGATTGAGTTTTTTGAGGAAGTGACGAAGATGATTGATGAAGGAAGGGCAGTGAATGTTATCTATATGGACTTCAGTAAAGCCCTCATGGCAGACTGGTACAAAAGGTGAAGTCACACAGGATCAGAGGTGAGCTGGCAAGATGGATACAGAACTGGCTCGGTCATAGAAGACAGAGGGTAGCAGTGGAAGGGTGCTTTTCTGAATGGAGGACTGTGACTAGTGGTGTTCCGCAGGGATCAGTGCTGGGACCTTTGCTGTTTGTAGTATATATAAATGATTTGGAGGAAAATGTAGCTGGTCTGATTAGTAAGTTTGCGGACGACACAAAGGTTGGTGGAGTTGCGGACAGTGATGAGGGTTGTCAGAGGATACAACAGGATATAGATCGGTTGGAGACTTGGGCGGAGAAATGGCAGATGGAGTTTAATCCGGACAAATGTGAGGAAATGCATTTTGGAAGGTCTAATGCAGGTGGGAAGTATACAGTAAATGGCAGAACCCTTAGGAGTATTGACAGGCAGAGAGATCTGGGCATACAGGTCCACAGGTCACTGAAAGTGGCAACGCAGGTGGATAAGGTAGTCAGGAAGGCATACGGCATGCTTGCCTTCATTGGTCGAGTATAAAAATTGTCAAGTCATGTTGCAGCTGTACAGAACTTTAGTTAGGCCACACTTAGAATATTGTGTGTAATTCTGGTTGCCACACTACCAGAAGGACGTGGAGGCTTTGGAGAGGATACAGAAGAGGTTTACCAGGATGTTGCCTGGTCTGGAGGGCATTAGCTATGAGGAGAGGTTGGATAAACCCGGATTGTTTTCACTGGAACAACGGAGGTGGAGGGGCGACATGATAGAGGTTTACAAAGTTATGAGTCGCATGGACAGAGTGGATAGTCAGAAGCTTTTTCCCAGGGTGGAAGAGTCAGTTACTAGGGGACATAGATTTAAGGTGAGAGGGGCAAAGTTTAGAGGGGATGTGCGAGGCAAGTTCTTTACACAGAGGGTGGTGAGTGCCTGGAATTTGTTGCCGGGGGAGGTGGTGTAAGCAGGTACGATAGTGACGTTTAAGAGGCATCTTGACAAATACATGAATAGGATGGGAATAGAGGGATACGGACCCCGGAAGTGCAGAAGGTTTTAGTTTAGGCAGGCATCAAGATCGGCGCAGGCTTGGAGGGCCGAATGGCCTGTTCCTGTGCTGTACTGTTCTTTCTTCTTGGTTCTTTGAGAGGAAGGGAGAAAGCTGAGCAGGGCTAAAAGCTATATACCCAGGCCGTGCTCCAAACCTTCCCCCAGGCCCTCACAGCTGGCAAAGCCCCTCTATCACACTTTACTGCCATTCATAAAACTTCAGCTCATCCAAAACTCTTCTCTCCTGTCCAAATTCACACCATCTCCATCACCCATCACCCCATGTGTTCGCTGACCGACATCAGATCCCAGTCTGGCAAGGCTTCCATTTTTAAAATTCTTATCCTTGTGCTTTAACCCCTCCAGGGCTACGACCCTCCTCCCATTCTCTCTAACCTCCTCTAGCCCTACACCCTTCCTCCCTCTCTCTCTAACCTCCTCTAGCCCTACGCCCTTCCTCCCTCTCTCTCTAGCCCTACACCCTTCCTCCCTCTCTCTCTAACCTTCTCTAGCCCTACACCCTTCCTCCCTCTCTCTCTAACCTCCTCTAGCCCTACACCCTTCCTCTCTAACCTCCTCTAGCCCTACACCCTTCCTCTCTCTCTAACCTCCTCTAGCCCTACACCCTTCCTCTCTCTCTAACCTCCTCTAGCCCTACACCCTTCCTCCCTCTCTAACCTCCTCTAGCCCTACACCCTTCCTCCCTCTCTAACCTCCTCTAGCCCTACACCCTTCCTCTCTCTCTAACCTCCTCTAGCCCTACACCCTTCCTCCCTCTCTCTGTAACCTCCTCTAGCCCTACACCCTTCCTCCCCCTCTCTCTAGCCTCCTCCAGCCCTACACCCTTCCTCCCTCTCTCTCTAACCTCCTCTAGCCCTAAGACCCTCTGTGATCTCTGCACTCCTCCAGTTCTAGCTTCTTGTACATCCCTGATTTTCATCGCTCCACCATTGGCGGCCGTGCTTTCAGCTGCTGAGGCCCTAAGCTCTGGAATTCCCTCCCTAAACCTCTCGGCCTCTCTCTTCCTCTTTTAAGACACTCCTCAAAACCAACCGCTTTGACCATGTGTTTGGTCACCTGACCTAATAGCTCCTTCTTTGCTAGAATGTCAACTTTTGTCTGTTTTAGACACCCTGTGAAGCACCTTGGGATGTTTTCCTGCATTAAAGGTGCTATTTAAATGTAAGTTGTTGTTGTAAATGCAATTTCCCGGCTTGTCACTGATGCGGATCATTGGTCGTAACCTTGAGGAGAACCATTACCAATCTCAGCAGCTCCAGAGTGCTCACTAAAGGCTTTTACTGTTAATAACCAGTGTCATTCCTGCAGTGAGGCTGAGGTACTCCAGCCCTCTCTAGGTACCTGACAATGGAAGGTAATTACCTCTTCACAAGTGACACATTGCTTTGAGGGGCTGAAACTGTCACCAGTGCATTTACTGCTGTAATAAAGCCTCAGAGGAGTGACAGAATGATTCAATGAATGGTCAATTACTGAGCTCGAGCCTCACTTACAGAGTCACATTCCTTCGTCACATTGTTCAGCGTTCTCACCATCTAATTAATGTGTATTTCCTGAGCCTGGTTTGTTCAGTCCTCTGGGTAATCTGGTGTATTTGCGTTGCTATGGCACCCTGTTCTTGTGGAGAGCTATTCTGCAGTTCACTCTCAGCTCTGGTAATAATCAAAGTGAGAGCTTGGGAGTGGCTTTTGTAGACTAACTGAGCATCCACGATGAAGTCATTTGTTCACCCGAGCACATGCTCAGCAATTGACAGAGATTTGTGATAAGAAGCTGAGGAGGGTCTAAGTAAGAGGGGCTAACTGGTCTGCTTGGAGGAAGGCTTCTAAACGGGTTATTACAATTAAAATCCAGAGAAGTTCAGTTTAAATCCCACTGTGGCAGTCTGACATTTAAAATGACGCCGTACGCTTTCTATCAATGATATATCATATTGTATAGAATGTGTAGTATATGTCACACATATAGCATTTACATGCAACACTGTGCAGCTGTAAAGCTTTGAACAATGATTGGTTTTCCCGTAACATTCTGAATCTAGTGCATGACCTCCGGTGCTGTGGTTTAACATCACTGAATTCAGAGAGTCAGGATATGCACAATTTGAAATAAAAACAAGAAATGCTGGAAATACTCAGCAGGTCCGGCAGCATCTTTGGAGAGAGAAGCAGAGTTAACGTTTCGGGTCAGTGACCCTTCATCAGAACTGACAAATATTAGAAACGTAAAAGGTTTTAAGCAAGTAAAGCGGGGGTGGGGCAAGCGATAACAAAAGAGAAGGTCACAGAGAATAACCGACCAGAAGGTCATGGAGCAAAGGCAAATGGTATGTTAATGGTGTGGTGAAAGACAAAGTGTTAGTGCTGAGAGGGTGTTAATTGACAGAAAACTGAACAGCCTTGGCCCCAAGCACAAACATGAAAAAAACAGTGGGTAGGCACATGGTAAGAAAAATGAATGATGAAACAAACTAAAAGAAAAAAGAAAAAAATAACTGTAAATAAAATGGGGGGCCCCGTCATGCTCTGAAATTATTGAACTCAATGTTCAGTCCGGCAGGCTGTAGTGTGCCTAATCGGTAAATGAGATGCTGTTCCTCGAGCTTGCGTTGATGTTCACTGGAACACTGCAGCAATCCCAGGACAGAGATGAGAGCATGAGAGCAGGGGGGAGTGTTGAAATGGCAAGCAACCGGAAGCTCAGGGTCCTGCTTGCGGACTGAGCAGAGATGTTCTGCAAAACGGTCACCCAGTCTGCGCTTAGTCTCCCCAATGTAGAGGAGACCACACTGTGAGCAGCGAATACAGTATACTACATTGAAAGAAGTACAAGTAAATCGCTGCTTCACCTGAAAGGAGTGTTTGGGACCTGGGATAGTGAGGAGAGAGGAGGTAAATGGGCAGGTATTACACCTCCTGCGATTGCAGGGGAAGGTGCCATGGGAAGGGGACGAGGTGGTGGGGGTAATGGAGGAGTGGACCAGGGTGTCGCGGAGGGAACGATCCCTTTGGAATGCTGACAGGGGGAGGGAGGGGAAGACACATTTGGTAGAGGCATCATGCTGGAGGTGGCAGAAATGGCGGAGGATGATCCTCTGGATGTGGATGCACCAGCTGCTCCTCACAGTCTGCTCTGTCTACCTCCTGAGCCCTACCAACTGCTCACTCAGTCACCGGCCCCCAAAACCTGTGTCCCACGGTGGAGGGGGGGGGGCTCTCATTGCCCAGCACCAACTCACTCTCTTCCACAAAGAGAGAATTGGAAATGATTACTGACACATTTCACACACGCTGTGGTCTTCAATGAAGATTGCGCACCACGTCTGTGTGTGTTAACACTCCCTTGCTTGCTGCATATGGGCACTGTCTCCTGAAGGAGGCAGTGTTGTGTTAGGGTGGCACAGGGCATAGGTGAATTGGCAGGAGTGTCGTGGCAGAGATGCCCATTGTCACAGAGCAGGTGAGGACGCAGGTCTGTCAGCTGTGGGCTATCACCCAGCGGCAAGGAGGGGAGATGCAGAGCGAGGGGGAGGGGAAGGGTGGGTGGGGGAATCACAGGCACCTTTGGGTGTCATTTACCTCACTGTCTGCAGCTTGAACACAGACACCAACCTCATCCCCCCCACCATCCCATTACCCTCGCCCCCTCATTCCCTCCCACTCGTTCCATCAGCCACATCAGGCTGGTCCAGCAAAGGAAAACATTCCAAGAATCCTGATTTCACATTTTCATTAATGTTTAACATATCTTATTGTTGCTAAAACCAAGCACATTTTTAACCTGTTGGATTCAAAACATTTCAGCTTATTTCTAAAAATAATATATAGTTTTTAAATCCTTACCTCGAAAAGGAGAGGGATTTGTCTTTTGGAAATGTAATCTTTCGCTTCACTGCTGCTCATTCTAATAGGATTGCAGTTTGCCTTCTGACAGTAATGCTCGAGAATTTCCTGCTGCTAATGTTGCTGCTCTCTCTCTGTATCCCTCTCTCTGTCTCCGTCTGTGTCCCTCTCTGTCACACTCTGTCTATCTCTTGGTTTATTTCTCTGTCTGTTTCTCCATCGGTCTACACCTGTGTGTGTGTATCTCCCTCGTTCCGTCTCCAGGTCTTTCTTTCTCTCTCAATCTTTTTCTCTGTCTCTCTTGCTCTTCCTCTCTATTTCTCTATCTCTGTTTGTTTCCTCTCCCTTTGTTTTTTTTCTCTGTCTCTTTATCTCTCTAGCTCTTCCTCTCTATTTCTCTATCTCTATTTGTTTCTCTCCTTGGTTTTCTCTCTCTCTCCTTGTCTCTCTCCCTCACTGCTACATCCAGCTGACTGTTCTGTACAGATGGATTCCTATTTATTTATTTATTTATTTACATTATTTCACTGGGAGGCGTTGCCTAGGTAATGTCGTGTAACCAAAAAGCAGATCCAATGCAGCCCATACTTAGTCCAAGAGGCTTTATCTGATTTTTTTTTAATGTAACCTGGAGTTTTTTTTTAAATAGCGCCTGTTTGTGTGGGAATTTCCATAGTTCTGTTTTTCTTTCAACAGTTGGATTTAACTCACTGCAGTCAGCTCAGCTGATAAATTGACATCAAACCTCAGCCTCTACTGAGTTTCTGCAGCTTCTGATTTATTTATCAAGTTCTTTGTGTTTTCCATTTGTTGCTGTTTTTTCCCCCGTCTGTTTCCTCTGTTCTTAATTTATTGCCTTTATTCTGATTTATTGAGGCTCTTTTTTTTTTCTTCTTTTCTTTCCTTTCCTCAACCAAGTTTCTGCTCTTCACACTGGATGTTCAGCATCAGCAAAAGACAACACAACTGCACTGGACCCCTAGATCCCTTGCTATCCACACACTTCTGTCAGGAGTCACTGAACCCTGGCCGAGTGAGTGAGATCGAGAATTTTTCCTCCCTCTCTAGGATAGGAAGGAAGGTGGGGGATCAGTGAGCATCAGGGTAAGGCTGAGATTAACTTTTAAAACCAACCACTCTGAAGTCACTCTGAGTTCAATTGCTGTAAATAAAGACTGCCTGAGGTCACTCTGCATTTAATTGCTATTAAAAAACACTACCTGAGGTCACTCTGAGTTTAATTGCTGTAAAAAAAAATTTACCTGAGGCCACTGAATTTAATTGCTGTAAAAAAAAACACTACCTGAGGTCACTGTGAGTTCAATTGCTGTAAATAAAGACTGCCTGGGGTCACTGTGAATTTAATTGCTGTAAAAAAAAACACTGCCTGAGGTCACTTGGAGTTGAATTGCTGTAAAAGAAGCACTACCTGAGGTCACTGTGAGTTTAATTTCTGTAAAAAGCACTACCTGAGGTCACTGTGAGTTTAATTGCTGTAAATCAATACTACCTGAGGTCACTTTGAGTTTAATTGCTGTAAATCAATACTACCTGAGGTCACTTTGAGTTTAATTGCTGTAAATCAATACTACCTGAGGTCACTGTGAGTTTAATTGCTGTAAATCAATACTACCTGAGGTCACTGTGAGTTTAATTGCTGTAAATCAATACTACCTGAGGTCACTGTGAGTTTAATTGCTGTAAAAGAAACACAACCTGAGATCACTGAGTTTAATTGCTGTAAAAAAAAAACACTAACTGAGGTCATTGTGAGTTTAATTGCTGTAAAAGAAACACAACCTGAGGTCACTGAGTTTAATTTCTGTAAAAAAAAAGCCTGAGATCACTGAGTTTAATTGCTGTAAAAAAAAACACTAATTGAGGTCACTGTGAGTTTAATTGCTGTAAAAGTAACACTACCTGAGGTCATTGTGAGTTTAATTGCTGTTTGATGGGGGAAGTTTGCAGATTGGAAGGAGCTTGTGAATTTTCAGTTACAGGTTAGTAAAATCCAATGTGAAAAAAGGTTTTTTCTCTCTTTATTTGACACTGATGGTCAATCTGAAAACTTTATCGATACTTTGCTCCTTTCTCTAACTCTTGCTTGATTTTCTTGTTCTCTCTTTTGAAAGTGGTTTCTGTAACAACTCCTAGGCTGTAGGTGTTACTAATCAGATTGACAAAGCTTGTGTATAGCTATTGTTTCTCATACATTGTCAAGCCACTGTTTGGTGAGATGTTACACTGAATGCTGCCTACATGATCAGGAGGATATTCAAGATCCCAGGGGATTATTCAAAGAGTAGTGATGATCTGAGTGACATTCCTACCTCTACCAACACCACAAATACACATTGATTACTTGGTTATCTGTGTGTCTGTTGTGTTTATGCAACAACAGTTATACACTTCAAAAATAGATTGTCCAGTGACACAGTAATGTTTCATTGATAGAGTCCATATAAATGCAAATATTTAAAATGATTTCTTATCTTGTCACTTCCTGCAGTTGCTGTGAACTGAATCATTCTCGCAGCCTAAAATAGAACTGTAGTAGACAGGTCATTAGATCATTCCGTGTGCACTGGGCTGAAGCTGTTGCCTCTTGCTGTGCACTACTTCAGTTCAGCTTCACCGCTGGTCCCCACAGGGCTGTTGATTCCATTTCAGGGAATGAATGTTGACCTAAGTGTTTAGTGCACTATCGTCCCTCCTCGGTTTTCATCAAAATAAGACTACATGGTGACACTCCTCCTCGCCACCCTGGTGTGCACACACACACGCTGACATTCACATTAAGAATAACTATTTTGAATGTTGTAACTTAAATTTGTGATATTAAAAAGAAAGGGCCCTGAATGAAATATTGAAACTGACGTAAATCACTCAGCCCTGTCAACCTGCTGCACTAGGTTCTGGTTAATCTGTATCTCACTCCATTTACCTGCCTTAGTTCTTTGGCTTTGATTCCTATTATCCAACAAATATCGATCAATGTGAGTTTTGAAACCTCCAATTGTCCCTCAGAATCCATAGCTTTTTAAGGGGAGAGTTTCAGATTTCCACTGCCTTTTAAAGAGGGTCAAGTCCATCCCGTCCCCGGTATAATACAGATTAAGGAAAAGTGAGCATTTGCTGCCATCTTGTGGAGAGATGTTGTGATCTCCGACTGAGTCAGTCTTATACTGAGCTACAGATTTGGTGCACGTCTCCTGTATCACGGTTACTACTTGCAACTCTTCCCAATCACAGCTGGCTCACTTGACAAAGAGAATTTAACTATTTTATCACCATAAATCAGCAGTCCTGATCAAATTTGTTATTTATTCTCGCCGTAGTCCCAAAGGACCATAGGCATCTCTCCTGATTAGAGAGCGAGAGAGAGTTGGTGATATAGTTTGAGGGTCACCACTCCTCGAGCATGAGGGCAAGGCGAGGAGGTAGGCCTCCATGGACTACCACAGCCGGTATGGGAATTGAACCCGCGCAGTTGGTGTCTTTCTGCATCATGCACTAGCCGTCTAGCCAACTGAGCTAGTGCGGTGCTTTAATGGGGTAAAATGCCATGGGAGATTAGCTAGCACTTTTTATAGTCATTACCTTTATTCCTAATTTTCAAGTTGATGTCCGGGTACAGAGACCCTGGCCGATGCTTACTCTCTCAAGTGGCCTATCCTAATGTTTGAGCATAAATAATACAAGCAGCCTAATCGACTTTGGAAGTCATCACCCCTGAGCCCCATTCTGTCCTCATATGAAGTTCTCAGGCAGCAGGTGTAGTCACTACACAGCCATCAGTAACTGGAAATCTGGCTGGATCTCTCCTCACTGGCTTCAGATCATGTGTCGGGTTATGTGGGTTTTGATAGAGTAAATAGGGAGAAACTGTTTCCAGTGACGAGAAGAGTCAGTAACCAGAGGGACACCGATTTAAGCTGCACCGTACGGAGAAAGTTTTTCTTTGAGGGTCGTTAGTCTATGGAATTGACTTCCTCAGACAGCAGGAGATGCTGAGTTAAATTCTTGATAGACAAGGCAGACAGGGAAGTGGAGTTGAGGTCATGTTCAGATCAGCCGTCATCTTATCAAACTGTGCAGGCTCGAGGGGCCGAATGGCCTACTCCTGCTCCTAATTTCAATGTTCCTATGTTACCAGAGCAGAGATGAGGAGAACCTAAACCCAGTGAGTTGTTGTGATCTGTTATGAGTGCTTCCACTTTTTTTTGTTAAATTTTGAAGATGTGTGGTTAAAAACTGAAAAGGAGTCCATGGATGTGTTTTTTTTACAAGGGTCACTGAGAGGCCTGGATTGTTAAGTTACTGGGAGGCACCTGTCTTCAAATAATTACCCAGCAGGGATTGTTTTTGACTTGGGGAAAGATGTTTACAAAGAAGTGACAGGTCAAGATTTATAGGGGTCAGGAGGCTCGATTCTTGTGACATCTTTTTTCGGTTTCACTTTGGACAGTGAGTTGGGGTGTGGACAAGGGTTTGAAAAGACAGTTGGAGAAAACTTGCCAAGGGAGCAAAACCCAGCTCAATCTGTTCCAGCTCTTTGAAAAAGCCTGCCAGTTTTCCTTCTCTTGAGTAGCAAGTGTAAGAAACTGTCTGAAATCCCTGTTAGTGCATTTTCTCTGGAAAGCCTGCCCAAACTGATCTTCAATGTTGCTTAATGAGAGCTGTTCTAGGAAGATCCCAGTGAGAGTTGTCTATACATAGCTGGGACACCAAACTAGAAGAGGACTTCTGACATCTTTTCGTATCTTCTCTTTTCTTTAAGAATTAGCAAGTATTTTTGGCCAACATATTATTTTTTGTATTAGAACTCTCGAGTAAATATTTGTTTTTCTGGTTAGTGCATGTGTTAAAGGATAAAATGGAAGCTTTTATATTTCGATCTGTGTTTGTGCTTGGCTTTGTTCCTGGTTAAGACTTATTTTATAATCTGATAGTTTTGCTGTTTATTAAAGAAACCTGGTTGATGTGTTTTTATTCTGGGATAAAAGTAGAGTCTATGAGACACACACCGATATGGTCAATCATAGACTCTATTTTTATCCCAGAATAAAACACAACAACCAGATAGGTGTGTAGGTGTGTGTGTGTAGGGGTGTGTGTGTAGGGGTGTGTGTGTGTGTGTAGGTGTAGGGGTGTGTGTGTGTGTGTAGGGGTAGGGGTGTGTGTGTATTGACCTGTGGAGAAGTGGAACCAGAATAAACAGTGAACTCCTCCCACCTCGATCTGTAACATCTGGAATGCGCTGTGTGAAAGGGTGGTGGAAGCAGGTTTGATAGTGACTTTCGCAAGGGAATTGGATAAAATGATTAAAAAGAAACATTTTCATGGCCACGTGGAAAGAACAGGGGAGTGGGACTAATTGAATAGATCTACCAAAGAGCCAGCACAAGCACGATGAGTTTAAAGGCCTCTTTCTGTGCTATATTATGTGATTTCTATAACTGGTATAACTGGCCTGGCCTAGACTGACCCTGTAATAATACAAGTTCCCCAGGTCACATGCACTCTCCTTACTGAAGAATTTGGCAGGTTCAACATTTCTTGCTTTTGTTGGCTGGGCTGCTGAGAGAGACAGTAGCGAAACGGCTGCTTTCCGGCAGCTGTGTTACTGACACTGGTTCCTACCACCCTGGGTCTTCTCAGTCGACAACTGAAAGATGCCCAAAAAATACCCTGAACTGGAGCAAGGGGGGATACTGGAGGCTGGTGAACTTCGACGTGTCCTGGGATTGATCCCAGTTACCAGCAGACATCTGATCAGACAAAAACCCTGGTGCTCACGGGTCACCGGGGCAGAGCTGGGCACCAAAACCCTTCTAAAGTTAAAATTGCGAACAATAATTAAAACAGTTTCTTAGCTCCTTTTAATGATTAATGTTTGCAAGGTGTTGGCAGAAAAATATTAGTAGTGGGAGAGTTAAAATACAAGAAAGATGAACTAAACTTTCTTCAACTTTTCTTTTGGATTCTCCTGACTTTTTGTCCCTTTTGTCTGGATTTATTTCTAACCAGTTCAAGTTCCACAGTCTCAAACTAACAATGCAGCTTCACTCCAGCTGTCTTTCCAGCTGAAGACAAAGTAACAGCCACACTGGTCATCACACTGGAGAATATGGTCCTTTTATTTCTAGCATTTCTGAAATTCGAAGTGGAAGAGTCATTGCTTTATTGTCCCATTGTTTCAGTGTTGCCAATGTGGGTTTGAGTGAGACTCCCTGATCCTTAGAGAAGCTGCTCCATTTGTGTCAGGAGATTTGCCAGGTCGGATTGAAGAATTTGATCTTCCTCTCCTTCGCCCACTTTGCGAAGACGCTTTTCTCCGTGATGAACCTGTGCCCTCCGTATCTCGCATTCTCGTGCATGTAATACTCTGCGCACTCCTCCTGTCCGTTTGCTTCGTAGTAATGGTATGGGACGTTTCTGTGTCCTTCGGTTCTGTAAACAGGAGAGAGAGAGATGCAATTTAAATTTCCCAAGGAATGTTCCAGGGACCAGCAAATCCTGAACCCAACTGAGACTATTGATGAAATAATGTCACATGTACACAGGGCCCACGTGTCGGTCTGTTCTTCCCCCGTCTGCACTCTCTGGTGGATGTAAAACATCCCATTGCACTATTTTTGATGAAGCGGCAGGGGAGTTCTCCCTGGTGTCCTGGGGCCAATATTTATCTCTCAACCAACATCACTAAAACGCATGATCTGCTCACGTGGCTGCTTGTGGGATCTTGCTCTGCGCAAATTTGGCTGCTGTGTTTCCTACATTGCAACAGTGACGACTGTTGTGAAATGCTTTGCGGCAGCTTGAGATTGTGAAAGATGCTACAGAAATGCAGGTTATTTTCTCCCCTCCCCACCCCGTAATTCGGGACTGAAATGTTTTTTTCACTTGGCTAAACTGTGAAGAAATTGGAAACCCCCACACTTGGGGTCCTAGATCTGAAAGCTCTAATGTGATCGAGAGAATGTTAATAGACTCTCCAGTCTTTGCACACTGAGTCCACCTTGGTCATTGTTCCCTGTGCTTCATTTGGAGTGTCTCGTCCAAGTGTATTGGGCCCATTCTGTGTTCATTACCCAGACTGAGCTGGTTTTGGGGTAATTAATCATCTGATTCATGCCTCTGGCGAGACCAGCCAGCACCTTCTCCCTCTGATGTCTGACAGTCTCTACCTAATCCCTTCTGCTTCTGCTCAATACCTTGGGCCTCTCCAGATCCTCAATTCCTGAAACAACTTGTGTTCTTTCCTGACAGCACTTTATATCCCCAAAAAACTCAATTCAAATCCACCCGAAACTCTTGTCTCTCCCAGATGTGTGTGGGGTGGGGGTGGGGGTGGGGTGGGGGTGGGGGTGGGGTGGGGTAATCTCTCTGATCCCGGTGTGTGTATATGGGGAAGGGGATCTCTTTCAGCTCGAGCCTCTTCGAATATGCTGTGCTCATATTCAGGCTGCTTTCCCATTTCTGATCAGTATTTCATCGCCTCTGCTGGATATTGTCTGTTCAATTAATGCAGAAGGAACGGGGTGAGTGTACCTGTGATGCCTTCCATGGTTGAAAAGCCTGACACTGCTGTGGCTCACACGTTGAGCACGGCTTCTGCGCACCAAAGGGGTGACTGGAGGATGTGTGCACGTGTTGTGGGGGGAGGGGAGGGAACATTACAAGAGGGTGAATGTTGTGGGTGGGAGGTGTACTTGTGCGTAGATGATGTGATACCTGCAGTAAGTGTCATTGATCATCCCATACACATGGATAGTGCTGCAAGCTTCCATAGCCAAGATGAAGGTAAACCAGCCAGTACTGAGATAGGAGCCAGACAGCACCCTGGAACAGAGACAGAGAGAGAGGGGGTTACAGCCGGAGGATTTTTCAGAGCACTGAACACCAGTTCCTGATTCTGATCCCGGTGTGTGTGTGGGGGTGGGGCTGAACGTGGGCAAAGGCAGTGGGTGCCAGTGATGATAAACCTCAGCACGAGTCACCAGCCTTTGGGCAAATGAGGCATCTGCTGGAACCTAAACCTGGGTGACTCATACTTAAGTTGCCAACTCTGGCATGACCTATTCCTGGAGTTTTCATTACCTCACCTAGACAAACAGCCTTTCTCTTCCCCTGTCTGATATTTTTATAATAAATGAAAATTACAATATCGAAGAAAACTGATAGATTCTTTTTTTAATACCGATTTTGTTTTCTTTTTCTCCTGGGTTTACTTGCAGCAACATGCTAGAGATTCACCTGGAATTCCTGGAAACACTAGGGAAATCCTGGAGAGTTGGTGATCTATCTCACTGATGTGACGAGAGCATCCTGTTTTAGGAAATGTTCCAGGGAGGTGGCAGCCCAATCCTGTAATCTTGTTTTCCTTACCTGTCCTTCCCTGTCTCTCTTTTAAAAGCGATGTCACAGTATCTCATCTGCTCCTCGGTCAGAATGTAAAGCCTGGCAGATGGGAAGTGATTTTGAACGGTCCTGAGGATGTTGTAGACCACGCCTTTCCCGTCGCGTCGCATGTTCCGCTGAGGACCCCAGAAGATGTAGATGGAGCTGTTGAGGTGGGAGGTGAATGGTTCTTGTCGGAGGAGCAGGGGGGTGCTGGTGTGAGACACCACTCTAACTGTAGTCTTACTGCCCACGTCAGTCTGATAACCCTCAGTTGGTGCATTGTTCATCCTCCAAACACACTCTGATTGGTCGATCTCTGCTCCCAGGCTCGTGCCCAGCATCTGTCCAGAGCTGGAGACAATGCTGCACTGCTGACAGCGGAGTGCGAGAGGCTGCAGACAGACAAACACACGCACACTTCAGTCTCCTGCCCTCACTTTCTATATCATCGTAGGTGCACCATTATCTCCAAACCACTCTTCACAGTGTGAATGTGGATTGTGACGGTGAGCCGCCTTTTCTGTCATGGGGTGCAGCAATGCTGTTTCTAGGCCGACACTCCAAATGCAGTGCCAAGGGGCAGTGCCGCCCTGTCAGGGGGCAGTTCCGAGGGGCCGCCGCCCTGTCGCAGGGGCCGTCTTTTGGATGAGACAGTGAACGGGATGCTCCATCTGCCTCTGCAGGTGGACATAGAATCCTCCAGTGCTATTTTGGAGAAGAGCAGCGGAGTTCTCCCCGGTGTCCTGGGCCAATATTTGTCCCTCAATCAACATCACAGAAGCCGATTAACTGGTTCATTATCACATGGGATCTTACTGTGCACAAATTGGCTGCTGCGTTTCCTACATTACAACAGTGACTGCATTTCAAAAAATCTTTCATTTGCTGTGAAGCACTTTGGGATGTCCTGAGGTTGTGAAAGGTGCTATAGAAATGCAAGGCTTTCATGCAGTGCAAGTTTGGGCGATTCACAAAGCTTTCCATTGAGTGAGGGGCACATACCTGCTCCTCTGCCAGGCTAACATAACCTCGCAGCACCTCGGCATCTTGTCCAAAAGCACCAAGAAAATGAGTCCGGCTGCTGCGGCCAGACTCACCGGCCAACTGTGAGAGTATTATGGGATAGGGAGACTGATGGATGTAGTGCACCAAGGCAACAATGAACGTCACACCTCCAGTCAGAGCCACCGCTACCAGAACGTTCCGCTGGGTAAAAACACAAATTAGTTAAAGGTCACATAATTAACCTCACGTAGAGCACTGCGATCAGTCTGGGCACTGCACCTCAGAAAGGATGGATTGTCCCGAAAGTGAGTGCAGAATAACAACTACTTAAATTTATATAGCGCCTTTACTGTAACAAAAGGTCCCCAGGCACTTTACAGGAACATAATGAAACAAAATATGAAACTGAGCCACAGAAAGAGATATTGGGTCAGATGACCCAAAGCTTGATCAAAGACGTAGGTTTTAAATGTCTTAAAGGAGGAAAATGAGGAGATGTGGAGAGGGTGTCAGGAGGGAATTCCAGAGCTTGGGGCCTCAGCAGCTGAGGGCACGGCCACCAATGGTGGAGTGATTTTAAATGGGGATGCGTGCGAGGCCAGAGTTAGAGGAACGCAGAGATCTCAGAGGATTGTGGGGCTGGAGGAGGTTACAGAGATAGGGAGGGGTGAGGCTAGGGAGGGGTGAGGCCATGGAGGGATTTGAAAACAAAGATAAGAATTTTAAAATCAAGACTTTGCTTGACTGGAAGCCAGTGTAGGTCCGAGAGCACAGGGGTTATAGGGGAATGGGATTTGATGCAAATTGAGACACGAGCAGCAGAGTTTTGGATGACCTCAAGTTTACAGAGAGTAGAACGTGGGAGACCGTCCAGGAGTGAATTGGAATAGTCAAGTCTAGAGGTAACGAAGGCATGAATGAGAGTTTCAGCAGCAAATGAGCTGAGACAGGGGCGAAGTCGGGTGATACTGAGATGGAAATAGGCGGTCTTAGTGATGGATCAAATACAAGGTCGGAAGCTCATCTCAGGGTCAAATGTAACACCAAGGTTGTGAACAGACTGGCTTAATCACAGACTGTTGCCAGGGAGAGGGATGGAATTGGTAGTTAGAGAATGGAGTTTGGAGTGGGGGGAGGGGGCCTAAAATTTCTTCAGTATCCCCAATATTTAATTGGAGGAAATTTCTGCTCATTCCAGTACTGGATGTTGGATAATCAGTCTGATAATTTAACAGTGGAAGAGTTGAGAGAGGTGGTGGTGAGGTAGAGCTGGGTGTCGTCAGTGTACATGTGACAACTAACCCTGAGCTTTCGGATGATGTCACTGAGGGGCAGCATGTCGACTAGAAATAGGAGGGAGGGAATTCCAGATCTTGGGACCTCGGCAACTGAAGGCAGGGCCTCCAGTGGTCGAGCGATTTTAAATGGGGGATGCACAAGAGGCCAGAATTAGGGGAGCGTAGAGATCTCGGAGGATTGTGAGACTGGAGGAGGTTAGAGATGGGGGGAGGGGGGGGGGGGGGGGGGGATGAGGTTATGGAGGGATTTGGAAACGAGGCTGAGAATTTAAAAATGGAGGCACTGCTGGACTGGGAGCCAATGTAGGTCAGTGAACACAGGGGTGTCAGGGAACGGGACTTGGTACGAGTTAGGATCCCGTGTCTGTTTCTGAATCCTTGGTTAGATTATTGCTCCCACTTAGCACTTTGATCAGATGCCATCACATTTGCTGCAGCCTAGTCTTCTGTGAATTAACTAGAAGACTAGGACAGAGGGGGGGAAACAGCCAGTTTGACACACGTCTGCATCTAACGGTGCAGCTTTTAAAATTCAATTGTAGTGAAGGATCACATTACAAAGGCTGATGCTAATCACATTGGCTGCCTCTTTCAGTTTCACTGCATTTCAGCTGAAGGAGAACTGGGTGGAAAGAAAGATGCATTTACCTTTTTCTGTGCACAAATCATCCTCACGCCTTCTCCAACACAGCTTGTTTGAAGAGCAGGGAGCGGATGTGCTTGTGGTGGGAGAAATGACTCTCGTCGCGTCGAACAGCCATCGACACATTCTCAGGGCATCATTCTTGCAGTGAAACCATGACAGAGCTTCTCTCTGTCGCTTCCCCTCCTCCCTGCACCACCAACCCCCACCCCCCCCTCCTGAGTCACGTGACAGTGAAGAGGCCAGCTTGAGTTTCGTTAGCTTCAGTCTGCACTCTGAGTTGTGCAAGATTTGGACTGTGTTAACCTGGATGAGGCTGGCAACAGCATTGCTGTTTCTACACATGGGTTTTGTGTGTCACTGGTATTCGAGGTTACACTCCTTACTCCCCCAAACCCCCTCCATGGTGCTGATAAACACAGGGCTTGCTTTTATTTGAGATGTACAGACCAGCAGTGGCCCAGAAAACATCCCCAGTCTCTGCTGCATGAACTCTGTCGAGGCTGTAACTGGGACATTATAATTAGTCTCTGCTCCTCTCTAGTGTCAAACCCAGAAATCTACATCTGTAAGGACACCGAGAGGGAGGAAGGTTGGTATATGTGCATTGCGAAACTTTCCTCTGTGGGCAGTGTTGTTCTCGTCCCCAGGCCATTGTTAGAAGCTACTGACACTTTCTTGCTGGAATTTACATGATATTTTTATTATTCTCAGGATGTGGACATTGCTGTCAAGGCAGCTATTTAATCCCCTATCCCTAGTTACCCCTTGGTACAACTGAGTGGCTTTCTGAGCCACTTCAGAGGCTAGTTCAGACTTGACCACACTGGTCTGGGACTGGAATCACATATAGGCCAGACTGGGTAAGGACAGCAGATTTCCTTCTCTTTAAAAAAAAACACTCGTGAACAAGTATTTTTTTTTTTTGACATTCTTACAGCTTCACGGCCACTTTTATGGAGACCAGCTGTAAAATTTTCCAGATTTGTAAATTGAATTGAAATTCTTTAAACTGCCGAGGTGGGTTTTGAACCCTTGCTGCCTGCGTTACGAGTCCAGTATGTGAAGCTGTTCGTGGGCTTGGTGCCTGTCGTTAGTGGGACCATGTAGTTAGTTGTCGGAGTCGAAACTCTGAAGAGACTTGCTCAGTCTGAGAGGTGATGTTGTTCAGGAATATGTAGGATAGTAAAGAGGAGGGCAAATTAAATAGTGGATCTAGGACAAGAACACAGATTCAAATTAACAAAAGGCAAAGTTAGGACTGAAATAAGGAAGAATTTCTTTACACACTCTCTGAAGCTTGGAATAGACTTGTGGATTCAGCAATGGAATAATTTAAAGGAGCAATGGGACGGTGGGTTCTTTCTGAACTAAGATGGGCTGAATGGCCTCGCTCATCCATAATTCCTGGAATAATTTTCTTTTAAACTATTTTTTAAAAATGCTGTGTAGAATTACATAGAAATGGCAGCACTGACAGGCCATTCGGCCCATCCAGTCTATGTTGGAGTTTATTCTCCCTCAGCAGTATCTTAATCGCGTGTACTCATCCTGTTCCCATATCCCTGCTTCCACTCTCCTATAATTGCCTATCTAACCTAGTGGGAACTGCTAACACGGCCTCTGTTTCAATGACTAACTCTGGCAGTGCATTCCACAGCCCCACACCTCTCTGTGTAAAGCTTTCTCCTGCACTCTGCCCAAAATCGTTTTAATCTTCTATCCATGTCCCCTCGCTCTAGCCCCTCAATCACTGGGAACTGTTTGTTTCTATCTCCCTGCCCCACCCTTCGTAATTTGAAACCCTTCTATCTAATCACACTTGTTATTCTAATGAAAAAAGCCCCAACTTTCCGCATGTTTGCATTTCTTCAGACCAGGCAGCATCCTCCTGAAACTCTGCTGTTCCCTCTCTCTTGTCTCAACATCCTTCCTGCAGTGTGGACCCAAAACTGAGCTCACTCTCTGGTCTGTTCTGGCCTGGTCCGGCCCGGCCCATCCTGTCTCTGGTGTCACTCCGGGTTTATATCTGTTCACCATTACACCTCAACATTTAGATTCTCTACCTCTTCCTGTAATCCCCAATGTTCCAGTTTTTAAAAACACATCCACCACTTGTGTTGCTTTTAAATATCTTGGTTCACCCAACTCCCTCTGATTTTCCACATTGTCCAGCCATCCCCATTCAGGATACAGTCGTCAGTTTATGGTTCTTACTGAAATGTGTCGCTGCACATTCCCCACTGTTCCACCTGCAGCCTCTCATCAACCTCCTCCCCTCAGCTTACATTGGCCCGCAGTATTATTTCCTGTGCTATTTTAGTATCGCCTGTAAGTTTAACCCCCGCCCCCGTCTCCAAATCATTGATCTAAATATCAGAGTTACCAGCTCTGGTCAAGGGATTACTGGATCAGGTGATGTCTGATCGCACGACATCTGCAAATATAATTACATTTCCTTTTGAAAAGGTTGGGCCCCTGTATTTAAACTGGTGGTTTTAAACCAGCAGCTGCTTTGTGAGAAATTCCGAGAACCACGAGGCCACGGCAGGCAAGGGTGGGGGTGGGAGAGAAACAGAGGGAGGGGAGAGCATGAGTGGAGGAAGCATGGCTGGGTGGGGGTGGTGGCGGAGAGATACTGAGGATGGAGAGGAAACCAAAAGTTGGAGGAACTTTTGACTCCACGAGGACCTAACGGTTATCAGTGTCATTTCAGGCAGTTACTAACACTAATACTGGTTTCCTTCATAACCAACAATAATACAATAACTCACTGATAATCTCTATATAACCAGTAGTAACAGGTGTTAAAACCCCAATATCCTCCTTGTAGGCAGGCTATAACCATTGATATTCCCCTTGTACTACACAAGGTGTGGATGGGCCTCCCAGTTGATGCCTCTTTTAACAGGTTCATTCTTGATCTTTCTCTCTCTCGTTTCTTTGGGCTCGGGTTCGGTGTGAAGGTGAAACTTGGAGTCTCAGTCAGAGTTAATCTGTACTTGAACTTTACACATCAAAACCAGCTGGTTCAGATTGACCTAAAGCAAACCGGGAAATCGCACGAAGGGCAGTGGACTCTGCTTTGTGGCACTTCAACAGGAAACAACATCCTAAACTCTGCTCAAGTTCAGAGTGTGACCCAGTGCAGTCAATGTGAATTTAGCTGAGATGTACAATTGGCCCCTCCCCGTCTGTCAGCCCCCAGGCCCTTCCCCGTCTCTGTCACCTCCTCCAGCCCCCACGCCCTTCCCCGGCTCTGTCACCACCTCCAGCCCCCACGCCCTTCCCCGGCTCTGCTCCGCTCCAATTCCATCACTCCACCACTGGTGGTTGAACCTTCAGGTGCCTGGGCCCTAACATCTGGAGTTCTCTTCGCCTCTCTACCTCCTTTCTTCCTTTACAACCTACCTCTGACCAAGATTTCATCGGTTTACTGTTAATGGTGCTATATAGATATGTTGCTATAACTTTTTTTTAAGTGTTTAAAGCTTCAACCAGTAGTAAATATGCAGCAGAATGTATCTGGTATCATCTGAGGAAGATCTGATGCTTCATTTGTCCTCTTGTGTCTCAGGGTTTGTGTTCCTGCCCTCTAACATTTATATTACTGACATGTATCTCGGGAGCACCTGCGTCTTTGCACATTTGGAGAAGGGAGTTTTCGGACTATGGATTTTTATGTATCTTAATTAAGGCCCCCATTTGTCAGTCTGTAATTGTTAGTATTTTGTTATTCATTCTTGGGATTGGTGCAGCTGGCAAGATTGAGAGTGAGGGTAAGTGATTAGAATGGAATTGCCAGGTATCTCTCCTGTAAATCATTTATCAGACTTATTCCACTAACGAAAACCATTAGATCACCAGAGTAATCTCTGGTTCTTCGAGTGTAAAACCTGAAATTCCCTCTAACATTTAATGTTTTACAGAATTTGATCCATCGATGAGCGACACCTGAGATTGAAGAGTTACTCGTGGTTGGCATGGAAATGACTGAAGACTTGCCCAGTGACATGGAGTCAGATCTTGGATCAGAGGCAGGGATGTTAATACTGCAACGAGAGGGGTTTTTTTCAGATAAAATAATTCCAGACTGATAATGGAATCATGGACTAGACTTGGTTGACTTGGTTAATCTGTCCTCTCTCTTTTCTGAATTCAGCTCTGCTGAGTGTTGGAAAGAAAGAGCTGGCATTTAACTAGTGCCTGTAACATCCCAAAGATCTTCACTGCCCTAATGCTGGGAAATGCGGCAGTCACCTTGCACACAGCAAGATCCCGCAAAGAGGAGTGATTTAATGACCAGTTATTCTGTATTTTGGTTGGGATGTGTGAGGGAGCAATGTTGCCCAGGGTAACTTGCCCCACCCCCACTCCTTTTCCTCGAATGTTGCCGGGGGACCTTTATTGACCACCTGAAGGCAAATTGAGCTTTGGTGTCATCTCACCTGGAAAACGCCACTTCTGACAGTGCAGTCAGTGCTTAGATCCTGTCGTGGGGTTTGAACCCACAACATTCTTCCTGAGGTAAGAATACTACCCTGAGTGAAGCTGACTCAGGATTGGATATAGAGTTGGGGAAGGCCTCTTTCCAGCTTCTCTCATCCTGTGTCCAGCTAGGAGCAGCATTGGCAGGGCAGCCGACCTCTACTCTCGGGGGCATGAGTTAGGAAGGCCAGAAAGCCCAGAAGGAAAGATGGAAAAAAATGATGGGAGCATAAACTCATAAAGGGTCCATGGCCTCAGAATAGTTCACTCCGAATTCTCTGTGCTGTGAAGTCTCGCTCACTATCTTGTTGCTTTGAGGAGGCACCAAGAAAAGGAGGGTTGTCTGTAATTTGGGAAGGGAAAAGATTAGAGGAAATGGTAGGGAGAGGCATACTGTCTTGTCACACACTGTCTGCACTCGGATTTTGATTGAATGAAGTAACCTGGTCAGGTATGAACTTGGAGAAGATATTATTTGTTTTTTGAAGAAAGAAGATGCGCAGTGCCTTCTTTGAGTGACTCTCCTTTGTGTAAGTCCAGACATTGTGTTGGCTGCTATTGGACTATGGAGGTGTTTACGACCTCAGTGAGACCGTTAATGTTAAAAACATGAGCTATGAACCCCAGACCAATTTAAAGAATTACACCACAAGATTTCACATTTTACACATTCATTATAACAACAAAACTAAAAGAAATCCCCATTAATGAAATAGTACCTTGTAAGTGGCTGATAACCCAAATTACGGGGAAAGGTTTTTTTTTTCACTTATTAAAACACTTGTAAACCTTACAGCGCACTTTTACAGTCCTCTTTGATGGTGAAATCTTTGCAGTTAAAAGTCCCAAACTCCTCCCAGTTGCAATGGGGTGGATCTCCCAAACCTTTTCAAAGTCAATGCCCTCTTCATTCACTTCTTAGAATACTTTTGACCTGGCTAACCGTGAATAAAATGATCCTGTTGGGCTTTTACTTTTCCGTGAACTTCAACTTTCCAAACAGGTTCCAGTCTTTGAAGCCTTTCACTAAGGCTTCCGAGGGAACCCTATCCCTGTCACCACTGATTCCCTTCCTTTCTTGCAGCCTGCCTCATAAAATCAGTTAAATTTATCTAGACTCAAAAGTCAATAGCTTATTGTCCTGTTCCAATATGCAAAGTCCAGAAGTGTGGTTTCACAGAGTCACCTGGGCCTTCCGTTGTTTCCAGGCGTTGACTGCTGCTTGGTACATTTGCATCCTCAGAATCACTAACTCCTTGTTTATGATCCGATAGTCTGGGAGCGTGAAACCCATTATTCTTTCAGGTGTTACCCCAGCTGTCTCTGTTGTTTCCAAACAAAAAAGGTCTTTGTGTTCTCTGTCTTGGTAACTGAGATTTTCTGTTGTCCTTTAGCAAAGTGGATGTGAGGTCACCTGACCCTTTGGACTCCATCTTAAACTTGGAAAAAAAAAACTCAATTTTTAAAACATAATCATGTTACAAAGTCCAGCATTCATCACCGGAGACCATTGCAGAAACTCTGAACTTGTTGACACGAACTTTGCAACTCGGACTGCAGGATCTCTGACAAACTTATTACCCCCTTCCAAACCCAGAGATACAGATACCATTAGAGAGCCCTGGCTACGAGCTTTGCTTATGTGTCTGCTGTTGATCAGTTTACTCGATCGTGTATCCCCTGCTTCACCTACCTTTTTGGAACTTGATGCTTCAGATTGAAGGTGCAACGAAATCTTGCTGATCGGAATCTGATATTCGGGAAATGGTCTGACAGCAACTTGAGTCTATTATTGTCGCAATTTTAATGTTAATCTCTTCTGAAAGGAAATTAATAATGGGCAGTGGTTCAAATATTCAAATATTGATGTACACTTTTTTTTAAATTCCTCTTTTCCTCTCCCATTCACTTACTGTAACCGGCAAGTTAACATTGAAGAGCAGAATGGTACTAAAGCTTTTGCCTTTTGAGGTTAATTTTAAACTTCTGATAATCCAAGAGTTTTGTTTCCTCATTTCATGGAGTTTGAGATTGATTTTTGGGAAAGGGCAAAGGGGAGGGAGGTGGGGCTTGCCAATCATTCGACTGAATGCTGAAGTCTCGGCACGTTTTAGGTATAATTATTCACTTTGGCTAATTCAGCACGGTGTATATGCTGAGCACAGGGTGGCAACAGAACACAGCTTTCCTGTGTTCTCAAAGTTAAATTTTACAAAAACCTTGTGTTGAAGAGATTGTGTTGGAACTTTTATAGATCACTGGTTAAGCCTCAGCTGGAGAAGTGTGGACAATTCTGGGCACCGCGCTGCAGGAAAGATGTAAAGGCCTTAGAAAGAGTACCGAGGATTTTCAGGATTTTTACCAAGGATGAGGGATTTCAGTTCTAAGGAGTGGTTGGAACACAGAAGGTTAAGAGGTGACTTAATAGAGGTTTTCAAGATTGGTTTTGATAGTGAATTAAAAAAACTGTATTGCCTCCAGTGAGTGGACCAATAATCAGGTTGTGGATTCAAAATCATTGATGGAAGGTCTAGATGGGAGATGAGAATTCTTTACAGTCAGAGGGATCTGGCAGCGCTCAATCTCCATTTTGAAAGAGAGTTGGATGGGGAATTTACAGGGTTATGGACTAGAAGCAGGAATGTGGGATTAAACACAACCACTCTTTCAAAGCCAGCATGGAAGTGATGGGCCGAATGGCCTCCTTCTGTGCTGTAAGTTTCCATAAAGTCTCTTTCTGTTGCTGAGATGGTGAGTGGGTTCCTCTGCCAGTGGATGTGACTGAGAGAAGGCAGGAGAATAGGGGTGGCCTTCCCTCTTCCCTTGTCCTTCCTAGCTAGTCAGGCTGTGCGAACGTCACAGGCCCGGAGTTGCAGGCGGGTTCTGCCCAGTGTCCTGGCTAAATATTCCTCAGGCAATGTCACTGCAACAGGTTATCCGATCCTTATCACAGTGTTGTTTGTGGGATCTTGCTGTGCACAAATGGCTGCCTTTAAAAACAATGACTGCTTCAAAAAAGTACTTTAGAAAATTGTTTTCTTTTTTTAAAAAAAAAAGTCTGGCATGGTGTCTGAATGAACTGTGCTTAATTTTCCAAAACCTGCTGCTCAATTACTGTCTGTTTACAAGCTAAGATTTTGTCTATTTCAGAAGAGCTCATCTGTGGCGTCCACACAGAAAGGATCCTGCGGCCTCGGAAAGAGCTTCGATGCTGTTGTGTTTGATGTTCTCATGGTAACCCCGGAACAGTTTGCAGTGAGTAGAACATGAAGGGAGAGAGGGAACGAGAGTGGGAGGGATGGAGAAAGATGTATGATGAGTATTGGATTTATAATGGTGTCCGGACTGTAAACAGTGAGATATTCAAACGATTTCCCCCAGAGACTTGCTGGGGAGTGTACTGAGTGGGGGCAGTAAGTTCCTAATTGTGTTGTTATCTGATTCCAGTTGGTTTGCAATGACCTCTGCCCCTGCAATTGGGAGCGACAAAATCCAATGATCTCTACGACAAAATGAAAATCCAAAACTGGGTCGGGATTGATTGTGGTGCCTATCACAGTCAAATAGCTCACTGGGCTAACGAACATGATGCTAAAAGGCAGCCTGGGGTCAGGGAGAGAAAACTGGAAGGAGGTGGTAAACGTGGAAGGTACTGGAGCAGACTGTTCAGAGTGAGGACAAATACCGATAGACAGGAATCTTAAGACCTGACATTTCTTGGATGGCAGCAATTTCAAATTTTTGACCTTGTGTTTTACTTTTTATCCCACTCTGATTTTTAAACCTGGTTTGCCAGAGTTTGCAGATTTTATTTGTGTCCTTACTCACTGATGTGTGACAGATTTACATTTCTATAGCGCCTTTCACGACTCAGGTTGTCCCAAAGCGTTTCACAGACAATGGAGTACTTTTAAAGTGTACTCACTGTTGTAACGTAGGAAGCCAATTTGCGCGCAGCAAGCTCCCACAGACAATGAGATAATCGGTAAATTGTTTTTGTGAAGTTGTTTAAAGGATAAATATTGACAGGGCATCACTCCCCAGCTCATTTTTAAATAGGGCCACCTGAGGATAGACAGGACCTCGGTTTCACGTCTCATCCAAAAGTTGGCACCTCCAGTGCAGCACTCCCTCTGTACTGCCCTGGGAACATGCTCAATTCAAACCCATTATTTATTTGAGCTAACTTGTTCCTGGGGTGGTGATGAATTCAGGCTGATGAGGTATCAGCCTCTTGCTGGGTCAAAGGGAGGAGGCGAGAGTAATAATCTCTGCTTGCGGTACAGTCTGCACTTTTGAATTTTTTTGCCAATTTGTGCATTGATGTAGATCTAAAATCTCTGCATACTTCTGCTTGTATCTTTATCATTTCACAAAACCATCAACAGCTGCTGTCTGTGTCTGCAAAAGATAGAGGTTGAAAGTTTGCACTTTTTTTTTAGAAAACCTCAGACAGTCTGGTTACTGGAGCATTGAGCCTCGTTTGTGGTGACAGGGGTCACATCAGCCTGGAACTGAAGCCAGTTTGATTATGAAGGTGTAATTTGTCTATCCGGTGCCCCATCTTGCAGTGGTTTTGTAAGCTGCTCTGTCAATTAGCAAATGTGTAAAACCTTTGAAAAGATTGTCCCTCCATAGCATCTGAAAATAATATAGTATCAAAGGAGGCCATTCTGCCCATAGAGTCTGTGCTGGCTTCTTTTTGGAGAACAATCTAGCTAGTGCGGCTCTCCCACTTTTTTCCCAACCCCTCAGGCAGTGCATTCCAAATCCGAACCACTCGTTGCATAAAGGTTTTTTTTTTTTTGCAAATCCCCTTAAATCTAGAAGACAAAAGTAAAATACTGCAGATGTTGGAAATCCAAAATAAAAACAGAAAATGCCAGAAATCATCAGAGCTGAAACGTTAACTCTGTTTCTCTCTCCACAGATGCTGCCAGACCTGCTGGACGTTTTTTGTTTTTATTAACTTTTTAAAATCTGTGTCCTCTGGTTATTATCTGCGATATCCCAAAGCAACTCTCTGCAATGGCCATGCAAACCAGCAAGGTGGGGAATGGGGCAGGAAGCAAAGGCAGGACAAAGGAAAGTTCTAGAGGATTTGTCACGGAGGTGGGATTGTGCAGCAGAGCAATTTAGGACCGAATCTGGACAATCTGGTGTTTGTTCAGCAGAAAGAGTCAGTAATAATCTCGAGGAGCAGACTGTGCACGAACGGGTGTATGTCTGGTTGTTAAATATTTTAATGCAGTGTTAAGTTGCTTGTTTTTGTCTCTGTGTTTGCAACTTGTTTTAGCAGTCTGGGGTTAGTGAAAGGATTCCTTCACATCCTGTGTATTGCCTGTGGTTGATCACTGATATTCTGCTTTGTTTCAGAGTCAAATCACCCGACTTGACATTCCTGTCTTCAAAGCCATCCAACCCGAGGTATGGAGCAGGCCTGGTGGGGGTGGGGGTAGTGGTGTGGGGAGGAGGAGGAGGGGCTGGGGTGGGGGAGGGAGAAAGGAGGCAGGCTTGTGGGAGTGGGGGAGGAGGGGCCAGACTGGCAAAGTGCCAAGGTGACCATCCATCAAATACTGACAGTCTGGCGGGGGAGGGGGGTCCAGACTGCAGAAAGGAAGATAAGAATTTTTTAAAAATTTGTTCATGGGATGCGAGTGTCACAGGCAAAGCCAGCATTTGTTGTTCATCCCTGATTAGCCTTGAGAAGGTGGAGCGGGCCATTCGGCCCCTCAGGCTTGCACCACCATTCAGTACGATCATGGCTGATATTCTACCTCAAATCCACTGTCCTGCCCGATTCCCAGATCCTTCCATTCCTTTATTCTGGTTGTAACATGTGACTACAAGGATGATGGAAGGTGAGCCAGACAGACGCTGGCCTGTCCTCATGCAGCAATTCCTGTGTTCAAACTGGATTGGTGGTTTTAGGGAGAAGGATAGACTGAGATGATCAAATACTCCAGGTATACGATGGCCTCTGTCACACTGGGCTGGACATGCCATTGTGTCCCCCAGGTGCTGATTGAACTGGTGCCAGTGGGATGGTGCCCGATGGGAGCGCAGTGTGAACGCCGGGGACGGGGTTTACGGTGCCGCAGTGTGAACGCCGGGGAGAAATGGGTTGAAGGTAAGTGACTGTATGGGAAACGTGCAGCCATGGTGTAGTGTGATCTGCAAGCAACAGGAGGAGGCCATTCAGCCCCTCAAGCCTGTTCTGTCACTCCAATAGATCATGACTGATCTGTAACTCAATTACATTTACCCGCCTTTGCTCCATATCCCTTCACACCCCTTACCCAACAAAAATCTATCCATCTCCACCTTCAAAGCTCCAATGGATCACCAGCATCCACAGATTTTTTTGCGAGAGGACAATATCCCGTCCAATCAGCCTAAGCAAAGAGCAAATGTAATAGTCAGCGGTCTTTAGGTGCAGATGGACTGGGTGGGTGAGCCTGTGCCAGAGGACTACAAGGCCAGCATTTATTGCCCTTGAGAAGGTGGTGGTGAGCTGCCTTCTTGAACCGCTGCAGTCCATGTGGGATAGGTACACCCACAGTGCTGTTAGGAAGGGCGTTCCAGGATTTTGACCCAGTGACAGTGAAGGAATGGTGATATAGTTCCAAGTCAGGATGGTGTGTGACTTGGAGGGGAACTTGCAGGTGGTGGTGTTCCCATGCATCTGCTGCCCTTGTCCTTCTAGTTGGTAGAGGCCATGGGTTTGGAAGGTGCTATTGAAGGAGGCTTGGTGAGTGGATGTAACACATGGCAGCCACTGTGCGCTGGTAGTGTCACCTCTGTCTAGATTGATGATGTGGTCTAGGGGCCTCCTCGAAGTTGCAGCATCGTGCTGGCTAAGTGGGGCTGCTGGTTGGACATACTGCAAAGTCAGCTGCTGACCTACCCTCCCCCTCTTATTCTAGGAGAATACACCAGCCCCTTTGATTTAATAGTTTCAGAGGTCACGGCCCCATTCAGCGAATGTTTTGTGTCACTATCCTGTCATTGGTGTTTCTGCTTCTAGCAAGAAAATGCTGATTAATTGCTGAGTTGACTGTTCTGTGAAGTGGAGACACTGATGTGATTAATGGATTTCTTTCTCATGGGAAATGGTGTTGAATTTGTTTTTACTTTCCCACAATTCTTTCGAAGTTAAAGTGACAGTCTGGGTGGAAAATCCAGTGAAATGCTGTGGTTAAATGGCTGTTTGCCAGGGATAAGGTTTTTGGGACAAATGTAAAGGCTTGTTCTTTGAGGTAGTGACTGACCCTGAGTGTTTTGATAGACTAGAAACCATAAGCAGCTCTAACGGTGATGTTACTGGTTTAGTTACACATTTGCATGTTTCTGTAGTAACCCGAGCTAACTATCCCTTGGTGGGTGAAGTGGATGACTGCCTAATTAAAACTGAAAACTGTATAATGTTGTCTTGTGGTCAAATCCCTCCATGGCCTTGTCCCTCCCTATCTCGAATCGCCTGCATCCCCTACAACCCTCTGAGATCTCCGCACTCCTCTCATTCTGGTGGCTGTGCCTTCAGCTGCCTGGATCCTAAGCTCTGGAATTCCCTCCCTAAACCCCTCCACCTCCCTCTCCAAACCCCTCCACCTCCCTCTCCTCCTTAAAACCTACCTCTGACCAATCTTTTGGGCACCTGTCCTAATATCTCCTTATGTGGCTCAGTGTCCAATTCTTTTTGGTAACGCTCCTCTAAAGTGCCTTTGGGATATTTTACTAAAAGTATTGCTGAAAAAAAGAGACATGCTGTCGAAGCTTTTCATCTTGCACTCATCAGGACGGAAGCAAGAATGGCGAACTCCAAAGGGAGCAACAAGCTATACTGTGAGAAATGGGTGCTGATTGGTTGGCCAGTCAACTCTGGTCGAGGCGTTGCTATGGCGAATGCACCAGGGAACTATTGTATCCCCCACGCCTTTTTTTTTTGTTTAATTCAATAAAGGCACAACTCCTGGAGATGTTCCTTTTTGCCTGCAGAGGACAGGGCCCTGCGTATGAATATATGCAGCTTCTAGCAAGCGTAAGTGAGCCACGTTGTGAGCCCGACTGATTATCTTAAATTAGTTAGTGTAATTCTTTGTACGTTCAGGAATGTTCAGTAATTGCTGCCCAAGTGCAAGTTGTTGTGAGTTTAGTGAACAATAAGGGGGTGATATTCATGCATGTGGGGGGTGACTATTCTCTGCCTCCCACACCTCCTTTCTCAGGACCTGCAAACTCCTGATCTCACTCAGTCTTCCCTCGCCTTAAAGCCTGTGGGTTGTAAACCCACACGTCAGTGTCCCAGTCCTTGCATTTTCTGCTGTGGGTCTCACCGCTTTCTATATTTGTGGCCAAATTGCTAGATATTTATCTCCAGTTCTGGATCTCTGTCATCTTTCTCAATCTGACCAGTGCCCTGTGCTGTTACTGACTCCTTTAACCTGGGTTCCTTTGTTTCAGCTGGCAGTCTTTGTGCTGAATAATAAATTTTAGAAATGAAAGACACCAGTGAAATCATTCTCACCACCACCTGTGTTCAGAAAATGAATTAGCTTGGGATGTCTAATTTGAAGAATTTACTGCTGCAGCTACTTAATCTCATTCTCGTTTCCAACATCTGTTTCTGTTCCTAAACAACGTTCTTGTTTGTTTACAGCTCATTTGATGTGTTACTGGTCTATCGGCCTCTATCAAGTTGCAATCTCTTCAAACTCCAGCTACAAACTGTGTGATATCATTTTTAGTTGGAAATCCAGGTTTTAATGTTTAAAATCCTGCTGTTTCAGGAATCCTACAGCTAAATAACAAAAATAAGGCAAAAGTCTGACGCTTCAGCAGTTCTGAGATTCCTTCATATATGTTGAAACGTTTTAAATGCCTCCACATCATGAGGCCATGGACAACCATTGTTTGGGGCTATGCGACCCTGAGGGGAATCACAGCTGAGCTCCGATCCACTCTGGACTGATGCCTGAATTTGTGCAGGTGAAGGAGAAGAGAATGTATAATGAACAAAGATTGGGAGCCCTACATGACTGGTTTATTCTCCCCTTTAACCTTTCCATTCGCCTTCCCACCCCCAATACAGAGACACACTTACAACAGCCTCAAAGCCAGGCTAACCTGGTTACAGTTGCGAGATGGGCCCTGGGGTTCTCCTCATTCCCCACCCCCACCTCCAATGGGTTCTGCTTAGTACGTGCACCAACTCTTCCCCTGGAGGAACCCACCAAACCAATTTACACTGGTTACCATGACAATTCTGTTGCCCGCAATACAGGCAGATGATCCAACATGGATGTGTAAATGGGGGTTTCCTCTAAAGCACAGTTTTTTTTTTTGTTCCAAAGCCAGTTGAACAGAGTTTTGGAGTTGACCTCTGCCAGTTGGGAAAGGTGGATTTGAAGTCTTTTGGAAATTGCTGCCAATAATCCCAGATGCTGTGCACTCAATGTTGTTCTTTTACTGTCCGCCTTGACGTGGTGTATTGCTTCCAGGCAAATGCATTGTCTCTGCCATTAACTCTGCACTGAGCACTGATTGGGTTATTGCTGCTAGTTAATTGTTTACAATGGGGCTTGTTTGGACCTCAAACTTGCTCCATTTCTCCATCACTGAGTTTTAAAGTTGCATTGTTAGCCTTGATGGTCAGAATTTAAAATTCTCTCAGATCCATCCATGGCCCTGCCCCCTCCCTATCGCTGTAACCTCCGACATCTCTGTATTCCTCCAATTCTAGCCTCTCGACTTGAATCCCTGATTTTAATTGCTCCACCATTGGTGGTTGTGCCTTCAGTTGCCTGGGTCCTAAGCTCTGGAATCCCCTCCCTAAACCTCTCAGCCTCTTTAAGATGTTCCTTAAAGCCTAGTTCTTTGACTAAGTTTTTGGTCACCTGTCCTAATCTCTCCTAATGTGACTCTGTCAAATTTTATTTTGGAACATCTCCTGTGAAGTGACTTGGGGTGTCTTACTATGTTAAAGACCCTGCTCAGTGACGCTCAGTTTGGGTTCTGCCAGGGCCACTCAGCTCCTGACCTCATTACAGCCTTGGTCCAAACATGGACAAAAGAGCAGAACTCGAGAGGTGAGGTGAGAGTGACTGCCCTTGACATCAGCGTAGCATTTGACAGAGTATGGCATCAAGGAGCCCTAGCAAAACTGGAGTCAATGGGAATTGGGGAAAATTCTCCATGGGTTGGAGTCATAGCGAGCAAAAAGGTTGTGGTGGTAACCTAGGTCCAACCATCTTTAGCTGCTTCATCAATGACCTTTCCTCCATCATAAGGTCGAAGTGGGGATGTTTGCTGAAGCAGCCCATGTCCAAATGCAGCAAGACCTGGACAACATCCAGACTTGGGCTGACGTGTGGCGTGAATGTTACTTGCCACTTAAGTGTCAGGCAATGACCATCTCCCACAAGAGAGAATCTAACCATCTCCCTTTGATGTTCAATGGCCTTATCACTGAATCCCCCACTATCAACATGCTGGGGGTTACCATTGATCAGAAACTGAATTGCACCAGCCACATAAGTACCATGGCTACAAGAGCAGGTCAGAGGCTAGGAATCCTGCGGCGAGTAACTCACCTTCTGACTTCCCAAAGTCTGTCCACCATCTACAAGGCACATGTCAGGAGTGTGATGGAATACTCTCCACTTGCCTGGATGGGTGCAGCTCCAACAACACTCAAGGAGCTCGGCACCATCCAGGACAAAGCAGCCCGCTTGATTGGCACCCCATCCACCACCTTAAGCATACACTCCCTTCACCACCGGTGCACAGTGGCAGCAATATGTACCATCTACAATATGCACTGCAGGAACGCACCAAGACTTCTTAGACAGCACCTTCCAAACCCGTGACATCTACCAACTAGAAGAACAAGGGCACCACCTGCAAGTTCCCCTCCAAGTCACACACCATCCTGACTTGGGACTATATTGCCGTTCCTTCACTGTTGCTAGATCAAAATCCCAGAACTCCCTTCCTAACAGCGCTGTGAGTATACCTACCTCACATGGACTGCAGCGGTTCAAGAAGGCAGCTCACCACCACCTTCTTGAGGATAATTAGGGATGGGCAATAAATGCTGACCTAGCCAGCGACGCCCACTAAGGAATTTAAAAGTTGCTGTTAACTCTACCAGTTGTTTGAGCTTGGGGTCCTTGTCCACTGGCAGTTGGATTGAGATGGTCCAACTCATTACAGACAGCTGCCTGACTGCCTGCCAGCAGAGTGCGGCTTTTTCTTTCCATTCTGTTGTATTTGATTCAAACACAAACACAAGCTGTGAATGGGCGACTTGCTCTGTCTCTTTCATCTTCCCCTCCCCCTACCCCATACATTCACTTTCTCTCCAAATTCAAATAATCTCAATTTGACTTTTTAATAAAATCATTTTATGACCAAGCCCATGTTCTTTGCCAAAGAATGAAGTTCTGTAATTAAATTTCAGGACCATTGAAACATCTGTGTCCAATTGTGAAATTTATTTGGTGAAATGTTATTTTCCCCTCTCGGTTGGATGTGGAAGCTTTTTTAGGCTGCTTTTTAAAAAAAAAAAAACATTTTAGCTCAATCCTGGGAGTAGTTTTTAAATTTATCTGTTAGTTTTCAGAAGATATTCAATCATCATTGAATCGGGTGATTCAAATACAACCTTCGCCATTACTATCTTTTTTGTTTTAGCCAATTAAAACCACATTGGTTGTTGCAGGAAGGCTCTTTTTAACATGTGCGTTGTACCATGTGCACATTACTGAACTCTCAGCGTAGGATTGCAATCAATAGTTAAACTTGACTTTCCTCTAGTGCCTTGTTGCTCATCATTCCTATAACGTGCCTCTGGAGGGTATGTCAACTCCTCGTGAATAAGCATTTAATCAAATTTTAAAATGTGGGGACGTTCGTGGAGTCATTTACGGCACAGAAGGAGGCCGTTTGGCCCATCGAGTCCCTGCCGGCTCTTCATGGAGCTATTGTCAGTCCCACTCCCCCGCCTTTTACAACCTCAGGACATTATAGCCAGTGAAGTGCTCTTCAAGTGTAGTCGCTGCTGTCATGTAGGAAATGCAGCAGCCAATTTGTGCACAGCAAGCTCCCACGAACGGCAATGTGATGATGACCAGATGATCTGTTTCAGTGATGTTGGTTGAGGGATAAATCGTGTCAAGACACCGGAGAGAACTTCTTTAAAATCGTGCCATGAGATCGTTTATAACCACCTGAGAGGGCAGACAGGGCCTCGGTTTAATATCTCATCAGAAAGGTGCACCTCCGACAGCGTAGCACTCCCTCAGTATTACACTGGGAGTGTCAACCCAGGTTACGTTCTCGAGGCTTGAGTGGAACTTGAACTTGTGCGCTGCCTCTGAGGTGAGAGTGCTCCCCACCCAGTCATGTCTGAAATCTGTCACATGGCTGCTGTGTATTACCAATTTAGTTAACCTGACTGAATAGTTTTGACCAATATGCATTGGTTTATGGTGTGATGTTAGCTGGCTCTTGGGAGAGTTGTGTTCAACATTCCACATAATCTCCCGTAAACTAGGGACTAATTGTTAATCCTGGGCATGCTGGGAAGTGGGATTTGATGTAACAAAATAACGTTTTTGTATTTAATATTTGAGTGAAAATGGAACTTTTCTTCAGTTAGCTAGTTTCAAAGGGAAGGCTTTGTGATGACCTATCTATAGGACCAGGCCATGTTGGTAGACCTGTAAGTTAGTCAGCAGACGGAAGCTTTTTCTTTCTCCAGTCGCTATTTAGTTTGGTCATGGCAGTAAGAAATATTGGGAACCTAATAACCTAATCTGCACATCTGCATTTTTCTTGCAGTGGGTCGGCACTTTGCATCTTTAGTCACAGTTAATGATTTTCAAGCCCTTGATGCTGGATAAGTAATGGGGAATTCTCTCACCCCTTCTCGTTCCATTTTCTGGAGGGAGGGTTACCCTGTGTGATTTCCAGTCAGCTAATTATTCACTTTTTAAAAGATTCATTCTCGGGATGTGGGTGTCGCTGGCTAGGCTGGCATGTATTGCGCATCCCTAATTGCCCTCGAGCTGGTGTGAGTTGCCTTCTTGAACCGCTGCAGTCCATGTGCGCTCACAGTGCTGTTAGGTGGTGAGTTCCTTCATCGTCCTTGGATCAAAATCCAGGAACAGCTGATTTCTACGTGTCAGGGCGATGTGACAAAAAGGGATAATTAATTCTGAGTACACTAATCCACATGAGGCTTTTATAAGGGCATGGGGTTTGGGACGAGCAAGAAGTGGTGTGCTCCTGGCAAAAGCACAAGAAATAATATTTGGCGGACATTGTAGCACAATCCAAATTGTGATGGGGAACTGTTCTCCAAAAAAAATTCTTCAGTTTCTATTGGGTGATGAATCAACTCTCTTTTTATTTTTTTATTTTTCCCTAAACAGGAATTATCCAGTTGTGTTTGGAACAAAAGAGAGAAACATACCTTGGCTCCCAATGTGGTAGCTTTTACTGGGAGATTTAACCAGGTAGGAGATAGAAACCAACATGGTCTGGTAATTAACCAGAGAAATTTGAAATGTACAAACCCATTTGATCCATTTAATTTCCACCATCTCCCACTGCAGCATCGAGTCCTGATCGTCCATCCTCACTGCTCACTATTCACTGTCCAAGAAATACGACTTGTCCCATGTTTTACTGTCACTACTTAAACCGTCTGCTCCCTTGGTCCAATTCCAATTCTGTCATCCTATTGGAATTTCGGTTCTGGGTCCTACTCGATCAGCCTCTCGATATTTTAATTGGTGAAATTAATCCAGCTTTTGTGGGGGGGGGGTGGGGAAAGGAGAAAATAAACCCTTGTGTTCAGTTACCTGTCGATGGGAGCTGTGGGAGAGGGCGAGTTCTAAAGTTTAGAAATTTTAATCCAATCAATTCAATGAAAAAAATGTAAATACTTCTAACATTCTTGGCAGTAACTATTGTACACCTATTTACTCAAGCAAAGGACTTGGGAGTGTGATTAAGAGATGAAGGATTAACACAAAATAAATGAGTGCTTCTCTTTTTGCAGGTCAGTTTCTGGGTCATCCACGAGATTCTCACCAAACGGACTCTTAAAATAAGAGTCGAAGTTCTCGGCCACTTTATCAAAATAGCGAAGGTAAGTCTCTGTTTATCCTGAGAGTGGCTGAGTATTAGATGCAGGTTTGATGAGCAACTTGGACAATTGGCTCCATGTGGTGGGACTTGAATGTCTTGCCTCACAGGTGTGATGTTGAGAGATTGTTGCAGATGCTGGTGCTTTCCACCTGTTTAATTTCAGAAAGCTGTTGATAACAACATGCATAAAATAATCAGTAAAAATAGCATTCTGCAGGCAGTTGTTTCACTGAGTGTATCTGCCGTGACAGCACAAAAAGCATTTGTATAAAAACAAATCTGTTTCTGTTGCAGAAACTTCAGGATCTCCATAATCTCCATGGGTTGATGGCGGTGATTTCAGCTTTACAGAGCACACCAGTATTCAGGTTGTCAAGAACATGGACAGTAAGTGAAGAACCCTTTTTAAACGGCTTTTTATTATTGTTTGTTTCTAAGGGACCTCCTTTATTGCACATTGTTCTAGGCTGAGAGAGCTGGTGACTGACCTGTTCAGTCTCCTATCAATGCAAATCGAGCAGGACTGGGCAGTTTATGGATAAAGTCTTTTTCGAAATTAGATTTGGACAAGTGGGGGGAACATGGTGAGATTTTGAATGTTTGTTTGTGTTGCCGGTGAAAATGAACTGAAAACTGTAATTCGAGATGGAAGTGGTAAAACAGAGTTTTGTTAATTGGGTAATCTTGCTTTGAACAGTAAGGATCCATAATCAGTTACATAATTCAGTTGGCGAGTTCTCTCTACTGAACATTATATTTGTGTCTTCAGAATCTCCAAGGCTGCAAATGTAATGTTTTGGAAATTTATGGGTTTTTCCCAGACTGTTCTGTGCTTTTTGAAGTTTTTTCTTTTTTATCTGCATTTTTTTTGTGCATTTTCATGAACTTCAGCAAAACCAGCACATTGCAGGTGCCTGTAACCTGTACAAAGCTGCCTTCTGAAAGGACAGGTTTCCTAGTTATTCAACTTGCCGCCTCTCCCAGCTTTTTCACATGCTCAGTCGGAAAAGCTGCAGTGCGGTGGGATTAGAGAATGGGACAGTGGGATTGACAGAGGGCCATGGGGAGAGTGTGGAGCAGTGGTATTGGGTTGGGATTGATATAGGGCTATGGGGAGGGTTTGGGGATTGATACAGGGCTATGGGAGAGAGAGTGGGGCAGTGGGATTAATTTGGGGATTGATACAGGGCTATGGGAGAGAGAGTGGGGCAGTGGGATTAATTTGGGGATTGATACAGGGTTATGGGAGAGAGAGTGGGGCAGTGGGATTAATTTGGGGATTGATACAGGGCTATGGGAGAGAGAGTGGGGCAGTGGGATTAATTTGGGGATTGATACAGGGCTATGGGAGAGAGAGTGGGGCAGTGGGATTAATTTGGGGATTGATACAGGGCTATGGGAGAGAGTGGGGCAGTGGGATTAATTTGGGGATTGATACAGGGCTATGGGAGAGAGTGGGGCAGTGGGATTAATTTGGGGATTGATACAGGGCTATGGGAGAGAGAGTGGGGCAGTGGGATTAATTTGGGGATTGATACAGGGCTATGGGAGAGAGAGTGGGGCAGTGGGATTAGTTTGGGGATTGATACAGGGCTATGGGAGAGAGAGTGGGGCAGTGGGATTAGTTTGGGGATTGATACAGGGCTATGGGAGAGAGAGTGGGGCAGTGGGATTAATTTGGGGATTGATACAGGGCTATGGGAGAGAGAGTGGGGCAGTGGGATTAGTTTGGGGATTGATACAGGGCTATGGGAGAGAGAGTGGGGCAGTGGGATTAGTTTGGGGATTGCTCTATCAAAGTACTGGCACTGACACAAGGAGACCAATGTGCTTCTGCTCTGCTGTAAACTTTGGTTCATCGTGATCCAAATGTGTAATCCTGCTATCCGTGAACACGAGCGAGGAATGTTGTGGTTAAGGTCGTGTTTGTTCTTTACTTGCAGCTGTTGAGCAGGAAGGATAAGGCTGTCTTTGAAAAGCTGGAGATGTTGATGTCCAAGGAAGATAACTACAAGCAGCTCAGAGAATACATTGGCTGCTTGAAAATGACACCATGCATTCCATATTTAGGTGAGTCCAATCTCTTTCGAGAGGCTGAATGTTCACCAACTGTTAGATCTTCTCACATTTCAGTGTTGCTGTATACACTTCCACTGGCTGAGAGGCCATGACCAAAGGGACTGAGCGGTCTTTGCTTGATGGAGACTCCCAAGTTTAGTTTGCCTCCTATTGATCATTTTCCTCCTTGCATCAATGAGGCAGCAAAAGGTTCATCAGGTCAGTCCAGAGCCCAGAGCAGACACCTGACTTGGGAACTGGATCTTCACCAGTGATGGTGAAACCAGCTACAAAGTGATGTGTGAAGTTAACCCATGGGCTGAGAACTCTCTTCTCTCACCATGAGTGGTGGGAGTGTTATTCCTGCCTGGTTGGGTTTACACATGGCATGTTGGAAATGTTAATATTGCTACCTTCTTGAGGAGAGAGGGCGTGTGAATGATCAAACTTGTTAAATAACTTCCCTGTATTAACACTCAAAAGTAGAAGGTGTCCTTTTTATCAAGCTGTGGCTTTCTCTCGTAATGCATAGCTGTGTTGATCTGTTAGTAAACTTGGTGGGTTTTCTCGAGGGGAGATGTGTGGGGTAAATGTCATTACAGTAAGTGTATTGTGGATTCTGAACCTCAAACCTTGTAGCTAACACAGGATTGAGAGTTCAGAATGATCGAATGCTGGTTAATTGTTCTAGTCTGGGAATGTACTCTATCTAAACGTTCATTACACAAATGTGTTGTGTAATGTTACTGATGTCGTAAAATCCTTAATGAATTACAGAAGTGACCAGCTTTGAAACTCTAAGCAGGAGGTTCCTTTTATAATTTTTAGTTAAATCTACAACCCTAGGCGTTAGTTTATTGTTTCCACTATGTAATATTGGCCACATGGTTTGATTTATTTTAAATCATGGAGAAATGACAGGAACAAGATGTCTAGCCATTTCTCCCGCTGTATGTATGTCGCCTTTCATAAGCAATATGTTTTCACCTTCACTTCAAGTCACATTACCTTGAATTGGTAAAGTTGAATATTCCAGACCCTGATTCAATCGATTGTGGGAGAAATCGGTGAACAATCAAACAGGAACCCGCGCTTGAAATAAAACTTGAGAATCAGCAGCACCCTGTTTGAAGGAGGATTGACACCTCTCGGCTGGAGATGCATCATTTAACAATTAGCTGACAAGTCCCCGGGTCCTGATGGACTTCATCCTAGGGTTTTAAAAGTGGTGGCTAATGAGCTGGTAGATGCGTTGGTGTTAATTTTTCAAAAGTTTTTGATTCTGGTAAGATTCCAGCAGACTGGAAAGTAGTAAATATAACCCCTCTATTCAAGAAGTGGGGGGGGAGGAAGAAAACCGGTATCTATAGGCCAGTTAGCTTGACGTCTGTCATGGGGAAGGTGTTCGAAGCGATCATAAAAGAGGTTGTAGCTGGGCACTTAGAAAAACTCGAGGTAATTGGGAATAGTCAGCATGGTTTTGTGAAAGGGAAATCCTGTTTAATCAATTTCTTGCAGTTCTTTGAAGGAGTGACACGTGCTCTGGATAAAGGGGAGCCCGTTGATGTACTGAATTTGGATTTCCAAAAGGCATTTGACAAGGTGCCACATAAAAGGTTACTGCGCAAAGTAGGAGATCATGGTGTAGGGGGTAACATATTAGCATGGGTAGGAGATTGGCTGGCTGACAGAAAACAGAATGGGGCGGCGCAGTGGTTAGCACCGCAGCC
This sequence comes from Heterodontus francisci, assembly GCF_036365525.1. Taxonomy (NCBI): domain Eukaryota; kingdom Metazoa; phylum Chordata; class Chondrichthyes; order Heterodontiformes; family Heterodontidae; genus Heterodontus; species Heterodontus francisci. The sequence goes on along the minus strand of NC_090413.1, from coordinate 27,968,377 downwards.
TCTCAGCTCCAGCGACCCGGGTTCAATTCTGGGTACTGCCGGTGTGGAGTTTGCAAGTTCTCCCTGTGTCTGCGTGGGTTTCCTTCGGGTGCTCCGGTTTCCTCCCACAGCCAAAGACTTGCAGGTTGATAGGTAAATTGGCCATTGTAAATTGCTCCCAGTGTAAGTAAGTGGTAGGAGAATTGAGGGAAGGTGGGGATGTGGTAGGGGATATGGGATTAATGTAGGATTAATATAAATGGGTGGTTGAATGTCAGCATAGACTCAGTGGGCCAAAGGGCCTGTTTCTGTGCTGTATCTCTCTATGATTAGAGTATGCATAAATGGGTCCTTTTCTGATTGGCAGGATGTGACGAGTGGAGTCCCCCAGGGGTCTGTGCTGGGGCCTCAACTTATTACAATTTGTATCAATGAGCTAGGTGAGGGGAGCAATGGTATGGTAGCTAAATCTGCAGATGAGACAAAGAAAGGTAGGAAAGTATGTTGTGACGAGGGTATAAGGAAGTTGCAGACTAATATAGATAGGTTGAGTGAGTGGGCAAAAATCTGGCAGATGAAGTATAATGTGGGAAAATGTGAAGTTGTTCACTTTGGCAGGAAGAATAAAAAAGCAGAGTATTACTTAAACAGGGAACAACTGCAGAATTCTGAGGTGCAGAGGGATCGAGGTGTTCTAGTGCAGGAGTTGCAAAAAGTTAGTATGCAGGTACAGCAAGTAATAAAGAAGGCTAATGGAATTCTATCTTTTATTACGAGAGGAATTGAAAATAAAAGTAAGGATGTTATGCTTCAATTATACAGGGCATTGGTGAGACCACATCTCGAATACTGTGTGCAGTTTTGGTCTCCTTATTTAAGGAAGGATGTAAATGCGTTGGAGGCAGTTCAGAGGAGGTTTACTAGATTGATACCTGGAATGAGCGGGTTGTCTTATGAGGAAAAGTTGGACAGATTGGATTTGTTTTCACCTGAAGTTTAGAAGAGTGAGGGGAGACTTGATTGAAGTTTATAAGATTCTGAATGGTCTTGACAAGGAGGATGTAGAAAGGATGTTTCCTTTTGTGGGGGAGTCCAGAATTAGGGGGCACTGTTTTAAAATTAGGGGTGGCCCTTTTAGGACAGAGATGGAGACATTTTTCCTCTGAGGGTTGTGCGACTTTGGAACTCTCTGCCTCAGAAGGTGGTCGAGGTGGGGGCATTGAATATTTGTAAGGCGGAGGTAGATAGATTCTTGTTAGGTAAGGGAATCAAAGGTTATCGGGGGTAGATGGGAGTGTGGAATTTGAGACACAAACAGATCAGCCATGATCTTATTGAATGACAGAGCAGGCTTGAGGGGCCGAATGGCCTACTTCTAATTTGTATGTTCGTAAGCTGGGAGAACTGTCGAAAGGAATTTGGCCAACGGTCACTATTGGATGTGAAGCTGTAACCATGGCAACCTGTTCCTGTGTATTTACATTCCACCCCACCCCCACCCCCAACCCTTTTTCTGCTATTTATTTCCTATTGTCTGCTTCTGATCTAAAGAGTCTGAAGTTATTGGAAAACCCATCTCAGTCACTCCAGCAATGAGTGAGAGAATGCCTGAGCAGTAACTAGACAATGCGTCTTTCCCTCTGCTCCAAGTGGACACGGTCAGCACTTTTAACCATCTTGGTCTATGGTATTGAGGCAGTTACTCAGGTGTGTGGCCAACACACGACTGCAAGTTTCACACCCACATTGTCCAGTGTTTAACTCCCTGATCTACGCCAAAAATCTGGAGCATATTACAGCACAAAGTCTTTTATTCAAATTTTTAGTGTTTTTTTTTTATAGAGCTCGGAAGTGTGAACAAAACATAAACAATTGACAGATTAATATTTAGGCTGAGAATCTCTATTAAATGTCAGGTTTCTAGTAAATAGCCGGGAGAAGTCTCCATCTTTAAAAGATCTAGCAGATTATATAAACTAGAGTCATTGACTGTGCATCCTAATGATTAGCTTCCATGCAGAGTGCTGCTTTAATGTTATCTGGTATATAGATGCCCTGTGGTACATTTCACTTAGTGGAAATCATTGCCACTACCCGTGGGGAGAGCTGAAGATTGGAGACCAGTCCACTGGGAGCTGGCTGCTCTTGATCACCTCCTGGTGGCCTGTTCTGGAGCTACAAGGGTTTCAGGGCCAGCTGTTGCATCCCTTAGTGCGTCCTGGCTCAAACAGAAGATAACAGTCGATTACGTGGCTGAACCTGTGGATAGTAAACTTGCAGATGGTGGTCACTAGGACTCTGAGTACAGAGATTAGTGATTCACCAGAACATTACTGGGGCTAAAAGGGTTAAACTGAAGACCGGTTGTATATACTCGGCTAGTATTTCTTTATGCATAGAAGATTAAGAGATGATTTAATCAAGGTGTTTAATACGATCAAAGGCTTTTGATAGGGGAGAGGGAGAAGCCATTTCCTCTGGTGAGGGAGCAAGTCATGAGGAGATAGAACCTTAAAGTTAGAGCCAGGCTGTTCAGGGGTGATGTCAGGAAGCACTTCTTCACACAAAGGATAGTGGAAATCTGGACCTCTTTCCCCCAAAAAGCTGTTGAGATTGGGGTCAACTGAAAACTTCAAAACTAAGATTGATAAAGTTTTGCAAAAGCAAAAGACTGAGGCTGCTGAAAATCTGAAATTAAAACAAATGCTCTCTATGGAGAGAGAAGCCGAGTTAACGTTTCAGGTCAGTGACTTTTCATCAGAACTGAGTTTTGTTGGTAAGAGTATTCAGGGGAATGGAATCAAAGGAGGGGGAATGGAGCTGAGAGACAGATCAGCCAGGATGTTACTGAATGGTGGGACAAGCTCGAGGGGCTGAATGGCCTCCTTCCTGTTCCTGTCTTCCTAATGGATCTCTGGCCACTCCTCCTAGTGATCAGTGAAAACCCCAAAATGAGTTTACAGGTTTGAAGTCAGTCCTGTATATTAGCTCTAAATGTATTTTGTTTTTTTTTTCCGGTGGATTTTTTTTTTTGTAAATTCAGGTGAGGGATGTTGACGCTGAGCAAGTGAACACGTTCCTGTTTCTGGCACCAAGTCGCTACATCAAACACTCCAAGTCAGGTGTAGCAAGTCTGGCTGCAGGGTAAATCCCCTCGTACTCTATCCCAACAATATACATTGACTCCTGACCATCCCTCCCCTCCCTACAACCCCCAAACCTCTCAGGATGCTCATCCATGTGTCACTTGCACCTTTGTGACCCAACTCCGTATCCAATCAGGGCTGTTTTGTGTTCTGGGCACCATGCTCACTTTAACCTGCGTTAAGACTGTCAAACTCTCCTACCTGTAGCAACCTTACAATTAGCATAAAGAGCCAAGGCTGGGAAGCATTAACCAGGGTGAATCAGCATAGTTTTAGGTTCTAGTTTCCTGACCTTTCTAAGATGTACATTTCACTAAAAAGACACTACAACTAATTTAAGTGTCTGGGACATAACTGTTTTAATAATTAATGAGCTCTAATCTAGTGGTTTGTTGTTTGCCCATATATTTTTTTGAGTGTGTTCACATGGGAAGGGGAAAGCTGCAGGACACTGGAGAGGCCAGAAAGTGATCGTGTGATTTTCTGTGAGCTTGCTCCTTCCCCCGCTACATTCCTGGAGCATTCATGTGTCATAGAGCAGGATAGACATTCCCATGTTGCTTTGGATCTACTTTAGCCTCAGCAAGACATATTATACTCTAAGTAGGTAGTTCTGTTGTCTGTAACTTCGCTTATAAAACGGTCATTGTATAACACAATATTTAAAAAGTATACAGAGGTGTCTGACAATAACATGCAGGCAAATGTTATTGTAATCCCATTTTGTAAAGCTGAGTGAATATATTACAGCAGTGTCTAGTTTGGATGTATCATCATCACTACTCTTTTCAAAGAGTAGGCACCACCACGGAATTCAGCCCAGTAAACGCCATCTTGGTACTTGCTGCGATAGTGCCCGCCCTTATACCACACTCCATTCAGGTTTGAGTGTGCACAGGTGTAGTACCACCAACCTCCTTTCTGATAGTGGGCGCAGTTACCTTGAAAAGAAGCACACGGACGCCAATGAGCAAGGCTATGACGTACATGAAAAGGTGTCCAGATTCACACTCTGTAATTCACCCGAGGTAATCTCAAATCTCAGCCATTTAGGAATGAAATCAGGAAGCACTTATCCACACAAAGGCTAGTGGAAATCTGATATCTTTCCCCCTCCCTCCCCAAAAGGCTGTGGATGCTGGGGGTCATAGATTTTTGGGACTGTAAAGGCATCAAGGGAAATGGAGTTGAGATACAAATCAGCCCTGATCGAATTGAATAACAGAACAGGCCTGATAGGTGAAATGGCCTCTTGTTCTTTGCATTACATCAGTAACTGTTCTACAAAAGGTAATTCATTTGGCTGCAAAGTGGCCTGGGGTGTCCTCCACTCAGGGAATGTGTTGGATAAGCAGAAGCTTCCTGTTTTTTTCTTCTTGGTATAGTCTTTGATTTGCAAGTTTTAGTTTGGGAGGTTTGCTTTGCTAATCTGGTCAGGAATTGCTCTTAAAATGTGAAAAAGTGAATTGTTTCACTTATCTCACAGCTCCTGAAATGTCAGGATAAACTGGGGCTTGGAAACAAAATGTGTTTTTTATTTTCAATTTCGAACTTTGTTCCAAAAGTTATGACTGCGTTGACTATTTTTAATCCTAGAATAAACTTCAGATTTATGATTGCCTCTACGTCTTGAAATGTAATTTTAAAAAACAAGTTTTGGCCCTGTGCATTGATTTTTAAGTTGAGTGTTATCGCTCTCCATGATGCCCTGCCTCTCGTTCATTCTGTTGCCCAACTGGTCTACCAGCTGCAGCTGAAGAGCTCCCCCCCCCAGTTTGGGGAGGCAGTGGTGTAGTGTTAATGTCACTGGATAGTAATCTGAAGCCCAGGCAGATGGTAAAATTTGAATCCAATTAATCTAGAATTTAAAGCTAGTCTAATGGTGACCATGAAACCATTGTTGATTGTTGTAAAAACCCATCTGGTTCACTCAAGCCCTTTAGAGAAGGAAATCTGCCGTCCTTACCTGGTCTGGCCTACATATGACTCCAGACCCACAGCAATGGGGTTGACTCTTAAATGCCCTCTGACATGGCCGAGCAAGCCACTCAGTTAGGCAACTCGGGGTTGGGCAATAAATGCTAGCTTAGACAGCAATGTCCACAAACAAATAAAAAAAAAAACCCTCTCGGCCTCCAAGGCACAGCTGCATCTAAAGAAGTCAAGGCGTCGAGTCAGCGATTTTATAAAGCACTACAATCTTAACAAAAACTGATAAATTGGGCAGGAGAATGGGTCATCCCTTTTATCTCTCCCACTCGATCGTTAGTCTATAAAACCTCCCACTATGCTATGAGAAGCTGTGATATTTCGTGCTGACCCGCTTCTCATTCCTACCCATTTACCTGTGGGGAGATTGTCCTTTTGCCTTCAGCTCTAACAGCTGCCAATATTCTCACTCCTTCAGTGAGTAATGGAGAACCATGTGCTTGAACAATGCAGGCAATCATTTCTCCACCAGAACCAGAACCACCTCTGGTTTCCCAAGGAGAGACGATCAAACTCCTGAGTTAAACTTCCTTTGTGGACAGGACCAAGAAAAAAAAAGACGTACATTTCCATAGCACCTGTCACGACCTCAGGATGGCCCAAAGCACTTTACAGCCAGCAAAATACTTTTCAAAGTGTAGTCATTGTTGTAATAAAGGAAAAGCGACAGCCAATTTGTGCACAGCAAGCTCCCACAAGCAGCAATAAGATCAATGACCAGATCCTTCTATTTTTTTTAGCAATGTTGGTTGAGGGATAAATATTGGTCAGGACACAGGCAGGACTCCCCTGCTTTTCTTTAAGAGGGGAGGAACGGAGCGGCCGGAGAGAGCAGCGGGGCGGGGGCGGGGGGGGGGGAGCAGAGCGGCCGCAGAGAACAGCGAGAGGGGGAGCGAAGCGGTGGAAAGAGCGGAGCAGCCGGAGAGAGCAGTGAGGGTGGGGGGGTGGGTAGCGGAGCTTGACGCATGGGTGAATACCCGTTGGCGTTGCATTGCTGTACGCGTAAAGCGTATGCGCAGAGGCCGACCAGGCGTGCTGCCCGAAGATGCATACGTCATGCGATGATGTCATCGACACATGCGCTAACCGGTCCTGGCAAGTTGGAACACAGCGCACGTGCAGGGAGCAGGAGCCGGTCTGCTCATGTGCGCACCCTGGAGTAGCCTGATGATGTCAGTGGCTGGCTGCGTTGTCAGGAATCACTTTGTTTCTTTTAAATAGTGCCATGGGATCTTTTCTGCCCACCTTAAAATGGCAGATGAGGCCTTGGTTTATTGTCTTCTTGGAAAGGCAGATGTTTTTAAATGGGTCAAAGTGACAGCTGCACTTAAAAGCAATACACACACTACCTTATCTAACCTATCCCCCCTCATTTCTGTACACTCCAGTAACATTACAGTTGATTACGATCACAGTTGGGAACTCTTAAATCATTGGTAATCTCCCTAAAATATTATCCTAGCTTCCTAGTGTTCGAAATGGAAGGGGGAAAAATAAAAATGCTGGAAAACTGAAATAACAAGTGAAATGTACAGAGCAGACACATTCTCTTAAAGACATCCAATTATGCATCCATTCATGGGCCCCATTCACTTGTCCATTTCATACTGACTGGCCTGTACATTTCCCAGTACTTTCTCCTCGTCTCTGTTCAGTGTATTTTTGTTAACCTTTCTTGAAAATGTACTATAACTCCGTGGAATACGCTACCTATATACAGGTCCCGATCTCTGTCCAGTGTGGTGAATTGTTTGCCGTTATGCCAGGATAAGGAGTCTCCAGCATTCCCGCGGTAGTGGCCTAATCTGAGCCTGTAGAAGTCTGCCTCTGCTTCCACGCGAAAGTTGTCATACTCTGCAAACACTCTCCTCCCCTGCCAGTCGTCCATGAGGATGAGCAACTTGTAGTTGTCTTGGTTGGTCAGCCAGTAGATGTTCTCTAAACCCAGCCAGTATTCGCCATCTATGTTCCCAAAGCCTTGCTGCAAATGAAAACAAAGACTATTTATTGATTACTTGCCCTTTTGTGCACCATATCATTGGAAAGAGGCTTTAGGTGCTTTGAAAGGCAAGTATTTTAAGCTTGATACTGTAGTTCCTCTCATTACTTGTCCAGTTTAGCTCCTTTACATGAAGTTGTTCTGGTGTTTCAAGTTGAAACTCTTAGTTTTGGGTCTTTTTAAAAAGCCTGGTTCTAATCTGCACTTGGCTCATTATCAAACATGTTTTCTTCCACCACCGAAACGCGTGTCCACTTCCTCACCTCAAAGCTTGTTTCCTACAATGCTCCACGTCCAAAGCTTTACTTAGTTCAGGAGTTATTGCTGTCGTTATCCTATCCTGCACCACTGTCACTGCTACAGTCAGTGCTACTCTCAGTGACCTTCATTGGTGTTGCCTCCACTAGTAGTTTATCATCTTCATCCTCGTTTTTACATGGCTCTGTGGGCTAACTCCTCTCCCCTTGCCTATACTGCTACCCTCTTTCTCCACCATCATTGACGATTGGCCTCTCTCTCATCTTGCCACTGTCCTCCCAGTTTGCTCCTTAGACCCAGTCACCAGGCAAATACTTTCCTGCACCTTCAAACCCTGTCACTAGGACACTACTTGGGTCAAGCAACCCAAATCTGCCCTACTTCCTGCTCCACACAAACCCCCCTCCTTTTTACTTTACAACATTTTCCGTCATGTGAAAGGCACTTCTTTTCTCAAATACTAGTTTCCTTATTAATTATTTCGAGGGTAACTGAGTCAGACACACAGCTCGGCAACTGATGGCAAAACCCACTATCTGGAGAGGGACATGAGAACAGACTCTGGCAATCGGCTCCGACTTAACTAACCTTGTAATTTTCCCAAGTCCTAAAAAAATTGACCGAGCCATCTTGCCGCCTCTGGATGACTGTCCAGCCGCCGGGATCTTGCTGTTCACACCACACCTGCATCAGTCGGTTGACGGTTTTTGGTTTGACCAAGTAGATTCCATTGGATCCATGACCATCTTCCAAAACATGGAGACAATCTTTCCAGGGACCTGGTCAAGAAATCACACTGTAACGCCTGATGGGTTTCATCACTCACAACCTTTTCTTTAACACCATGTTCGTTCTTGGGAGCAAAGCAATTACTGTGCCCCCACCCTATGGAAAAACTGTGCTCACAGAGGGAGCAAGAGATGAGAACTGGATTTGACAAAGAACAAAAACTTCCATCTATTGAACAACATCTTGTGTCTGAAACATCTCCAAAGAACTTCAGCTGCAATGGATTGGCTGGAAGTGGGGTGAGTGTTTTGTGGGCAGATGTAACCATTTTGTGCCCAGCATAATCTCGGGAACAGCAATGAGATGGATCAGCAGTTATTCGGTTTTTGGTGGTTGGGGGAAGAATATTGACCAGAAGATGCTGTTCTTCAAACCGTGTCACCGATCTTTGCCTGCCTGTTGAAGTGGAAATTAATCTTTCATCGGACGACAGCACTTGTGGCAATGCTGCACTCCGTCAGTATCTTGCTGGATGTGAATCTGAGTTGGCAGTGTCGGCAGCTGAGCTAATGTGACCCAGGCCAGGCCAAAACACTGAGCCGCACCAACCCACTGACGCAGTGCTAACATGGGCTGTGTTTCTGTGTAGAGTGGGGCCTGAGTCTCTGCTCAGTTGATGACCGTACGTTGTGAGCTGGTACAAAGGAATTGCGGTTTACGTGTAGTTTTGAGGTCAGTGGTCACTACATTGTTAGAGCTGTGGGAACAGCTGTATTGTATGGTTCCATGTTATTTTCAGTCCTTTTCTGTGATGGCTGTGGTCTATGATCACAGAAAATGAGTCTAATAGCTGTCGCCAGTAGCTTGCTTTGTTATCTGAGAAATGAGTGGCAATTAACCAAAGTTCAGAATGTTCCCATCGCCACAGAACAGTAATGACCTGGTTTTATCTTTTGTTTCTCCCTTGTCCTTTAAGATACTTTACAACACATTTAAACACTTTGATCTTCAGACATTTGTTAGGACTTCACCTCCTGTTAATCACTAATTTGTTCAGGGACGGTTTTGTTTTATGTCGGTGAGTAAGGGATGAAGCCCCAGGTTTCCCCCTTTCCTCCTCGCTGGTACTGAGTGCCCTCGAGGACCCTGCTATGCGGCTGCCCTTCATTTTTCTGGCAGTCTCGGCTCAATGGGATGAATGCTGCTACGATGTCATAATCCAGACTTGGAGGAGCAACATTTTAAAATTCGGTAAATCTGATTGAAATGGACCCTGCAAGATTGGGGCTTACAGATTACATGGGACAATTGATGTATGTCTTTAAGACTCCTCCATGGAGCAGGGGAAGAGGGAGAAATGATGAGGTTTAATTGGGAGCAGGAAGAATTGGGTCATGAATATCCAGAGGCAGCATGAGTGTGTCTGCCACAATGACTGCTTGTTTGTTTTTGGCAGTGTGACAGCTGACTGAGAAATCAGGATTACTTTGAAGGATATTTTCCTCCTCTCTATGCACTAGTATTCAAACGCAGGAATTGCTCGATGAAACAAGACCCGGGTCTATTTAGTTTATCTTCTACCATCCTGGCCATCAGATCATCCAACAATATCTTGACCAATCACAACAATCGTTCACTATCCGAGTCTACAAGAGACACAGACATGGAGATGAGGAAAACCCCCAGTGGGGGAGAGCTTTGGGAACTATCGATCCAAACTCCCCTCCTCCCGCACACTCTCCACCCACCACATGGTTTTTACATAAGTGAGTCTTTTCACTCTCCTCAACTTCTAACTTGTGATCTCTTCATCTCCTGTGTTTGAAATGTAGGCAGGAACCCTCACAACATTTAAGTATTTAGATGAGCACTTGAAACGCCATAGCATAGAAGGCTACGGGCCAAGTGCAGGAATATGGGATTAGAATAGTTGGGTGCTGTATGACCGGCACAGACGCAATGGGCCGAAGGGCCTGTTTCTGTGCTGTATAACTCTGGGTGCAGAGGAGATTCACCAGGATGTTGCCTGGGCTGGAGCATTTCAGCTATGAAGAGGGACTGAAAAGGCTAGGGTTGTTTTCCTTAGAGCAGAGAAGGCTGAGGGGGGACATGATTGAAGTATACAAAATTATGAGGGGCATTGATAGGTTAGATAGGAAGAAACTTTTTCCCTTGGTAGAGGGGTCAATAACCAGGGGGCAGAGATTTAAGGTAAGGGGCAGGAGGTTTAGAGGGGATTTGAGGAAAAGATTTTTCACCCAGAGGGAGGTTGGAATCTGGAACACACTGCCTGAAGAGGTGGTAGAGGCAGGAACCCTCAACATTTAAGAAGTATTTAGATGAGCACTTGAAACGCCATAGCATACAAGGCTACGGGCCAAGTGCTGGAAAATAGGATTAGAATAGTTAGGTGCTTGATGGCTGGCACAGACACGATGGGCCGAAGGGCCTGTTTCTGTGCTGTATGACTCTATGTAGGATAACTGATAACCGGATACTGTACAAGGCAATGATCTGGTGAAGGATGGAAAGTGCATCACACTACATGAGCAAATGGTACATGTCACAGTTCAGATGTAGGAATAAATAATTTAGTTATAGGTGCCTGGGAACTTCACACTTACAAAGGGGTCAATGGGAGGGGGCCTCGAGGTACAAAAGCTAGAATTGTATAGAAAATATAAATCTAGGACATTTACTTCAGTGAGTCTTGACTATTAGACCAGAGGGACATGCACTCAATCTGGTGATGGACAAATCTGAGACTGATGCTGAGGAGTTCTTCACTTTGACTAGTTACTTGGAGTTAGTTGGATGCATTGAAAGTTTTGAGCAAAATGCTCTTGTGGACTGTGACATTATTGGAAGCTTATAGGAAATGTCTCCTAATTGATTAGCAGGAAAAGATGTTTATGAAGTATGGTGGGATCCGGTGCTGGTGAACTATGAGTTGAATTCTCACTTGAGTGAGTGAGAGGTTAGAGACAATACTTACAGTTGCACTGTTCACTCACCGGGCGTTTTGGTTGTAGTCATCATTGGAACTGTAGTGGGAGGAGGCTGTTCTGTTCTCTTCAGCCTGTCCTGTGCCACACTGTATATCTGATCCCTCAGGATTTCATTTCCAGACAGCAAGCCCTTGCTCCTGTTGCTACTTCCATTCAGACTGTTGGGTATGACAGCGACAAGCAATGGCTGTCCTGGCGCCTGCTGGTAAAAGCACAAACCCCAGGTAGAGACTAGTACATAGAACTGCCAAATACTCAATGGAGAATACTTCCTGCATAACTCCCAATGCAGGAGTGCAGGGACATTGACAGCTGGGGGAAAGGTCTAGAGCCAAGGACAGGTTTTACCATGATTTGTGTGCGGAAGAGACCACATTGGGTTAGACCATTAGTGCAGGGTACAGCTTTACAATGTACAGCCATGAGGAGCAGTTTGTTGATGGGTGATGTGTTGTGCCATTGTATGACTGAGCCCTGCACCGACAGTTTATCCAATGCAGACTTCCTGATCTGCATTGTACTCGTGCTATCTGCACTGTATATTGATCGGGATGAAAGGCAATTCACAGTTTCTGCTTTGCACCAATTGAACAAAGAACATCCGGACAGACTGAGTGTGCTACCACAAACAGTTTTAAATCAGCTGTGTCTTCTACTGGATGTAAAGATTAGTCTTCCTGCACACCTGCTCAGAGGTATTGATGCAGGCTGGGGAACAGGGTCATCTAGCTAGACATCCTGTATCACCTTGGTTACATACTGAGGCCCCTCCCCATCCTCCTGCCACTGACCCTCACTGGGGATACACTTCCACGGGATCTGGCTGCCTTTGGATACCTGGGCCCAAGATGAATGTGTGCTTAGAAGGAACATGCTGATGAGTTATTTGATCATAAAGGGCATCACTGCTGTGTGTGCCATTCTGTTCTCCCCTTCCACATCTGTTTTCCAATAGGAATGGTTGTGTATTAATGAGGAGTAAGACATTGGCACCAGCTGGACCTCATCGTCACAAGGCAAGCCTCTTTAAACAGCGTTCAAATCACACGCAGCTTCCACAGTGCGGACTGTGACACCGACCACTCCCTGGTGTGCAGCAAGGTTAGACTCAAACCAAAGAAGTTGCCTCACTCTAAGCAGAAGGGCCACCCGCTCATCAACACTAGCAGAATTTCTTATCCACAGCTGTTACATAAGTTTCTAAATTCACTTGAAAAAGCCCTTCAAAACACTCCTACAGGGGATGCAGAGACCAAGTGGGCCCACATCAGAGACGCCATCTATGACTCAGCAATGACCACCTTTGGCAAACGTGAGAAGCAGAATACAGACTGGTTTCAATCTCACTTTGGAGAGCTGGAACCTGTCATAGCCGCTAAGCGCTTTGCACTGTTGAACTTCAAGAAAGCCCCCAGCGAGTTAACATCCGTAGCACTTAAAGCTGCCAGAAGTACTGCGCAAAGAACAGCCAGGCGCTGTGCAAATGACTACTGGCAACACCTATGCAGTCATATTCAGCTGGCCTCCGACACTGGAAACCTTAGAGGAATGTATGATGGCATTAAGAGAGCTTTTGGGCCAGCCATCAAGAAGATCGTCCCCCCTCAAATCTAAATCAGGGACACAATCACTGACCAACGCAAGCAAATGGACTGCTGGGTTGAGCATTACTTACAACTGTACTCCAGGGAAAATGTCACTGAGACCGCCCTCAATGCAGTCCAGTCTCTGCCAGTCATGGATGAGCTGGACGCACAGCCAACAAAATTGGAACTCAGTGATGCCATTGATTCTCTAGCCAGCGGAAATGTCCCTGGGAAGGACGGCATTATCCCTGAAATAATCGCGTGCTAGCCCTGCTATACTTTCAGCACTCTACGAACTGCTTTGCCTGTGCTGGGATGAGGGAGCAGTACCACAGGACATGCGCGATGCCAATATCATCACCCTCTAAGAACAAGGGTGACCGCGGTGACTGCAGCAACTACCGTGGAATCTCCCTGCTCAGCATAGTGGGGAAAGTCTTCGCTCGAGTCGCTTTAAAAAGGCTCCAGAAGCTGGCTGAGCGTGTCTACCCTGAGGCACAGTGTGGCTTTCGAGCAGAGAGATCCACCATTGACATGCTGTTCTCCCTTCAGATACAGGAGAAATGCCACGAACAACAGATGCCCCTCTATGTTGCTTTCATAGATCTCACCAAAGCCTTGGACCTCCTCAGCAGACGTGGTCTCTTCAGACTACTAGAAAAGATCGGATTTCCACCAAAGCTACTAAGTATCATCACCACATTCCATGACAATATGAAAGGCACAATTCAGCATAGCGGCGCCTCATCAGACCCCTTTCCTATCCTGAGTGGCGTGAAACAGGGCTGTGTTCTCGCACCCACACTTTTTGGGATCTTCTCCCTGCTGCTCTCACATGCGTTCAAGTCTTCAGAAGAAGGAATTTTCTTCCACACAAGATCAGGTGGCTGGTTGTTCAACCTTGCCCGTCTAAGAGTGAAGACCAAAGTACGGAAAGTCCTCATCAGGGAACTTCTCTTTGCTGACGATGCAGCATTAACATCTCACACTGAAGAGTGTCCGCAGAGACTCATCGACAGGTTTGCGGCTGCCTGCACTGAATTTAGCCTAACCATCAGCCTCAAGAAAACGAACATCATGGGACAGGATGTCAGAAATGCCCCATCCATCAATATCGGCGACCACGCTCTGGAAGTGGTTCAAGAGTTCACCTACCTAAGCTCAACTATCACCAGTAACCTGTCTCTCGATGCAGAAATCAACAAGCACATGTGAAAGGCTTCCACTGCTATGTCCAGACTGGCCAAGAGAGTGTGGGAAAATGGCGCACTGACACGGAACATAAGTCCGAGTGTTTCAAGCCTGTGTCCTCAGTACCTTGCTCTACGACAGCGAGGCCTGGACAATGTATGTCAGCCAAGAGCGATGCCTCAATTCATTCCACCTTCGCTGCCTCCGGAGAATCCTTGGCATCAGGTGGCAGGACCGTATCTCCAACACAGAAGTCCTCGAGGCGGCCAACATCCCCAGCATATACACCCTACTGAGCCAGCGGCACTTGAGATGGCTTGGCCATGTGAACCACATGGAAGATGGCAGGATCCCCCATGGACACATTGTACAACGAGCTCGTCACTGGTATCAGACCCACCGGCCGTCCATGTCTCCGCTTTAACGAAGTCTGCAAATGCGACATGACGTCCTGTGACATTGATCACAAGTCGTGGGAGTCAGTTGCTAGCGATTGCCAGAGCTGGTGGACAGCTATAAAGGCGGGGCTAAAGTGTGGTGAGTCGAAGAGACTTAGCAGTTGGCAGGAAAAAAGACAAGCACAAGGAGAGAGCCAACTGTGTAACAGCCCCAACAACCAATTTTATCTGCAGCACCTGTGGAAGTGTCTGTCACTTTAGAATTGGCCTTTATAGCCACTCCAGGCACTGCTCCACAAACCACTGACCACCTCCAGGCGCTTACCCATTGTCTCTCGAGACAAGGAGGCCAAAGAAGAAGACATTTTCTTTCTCATTTGCTGAGCCCAGAAATATTCAGACAGACTGCAACACCACAACCACTACCCCTGCTCTCAGACTGAGTGACTCTGCCCTGGACCTGGGACTTTCTGCTTTCTAGGATTACTCCGTGTTCTGGTGTATGTGGTATTGTCTGCACAGTGTTGCTGAACAAGACACACATTCTGCATGGGCCATTATCCGAAGAATGCAGTGTGGGGGAATTATGGGCTGTAATATCAGGTGAGTCACAGATAACGGATACTGGACCTGGAAACGACCGGTCATGTGATGAGCAGCCTTTGTTCCCAGGACCACATGGCGTGGCTTTCGGGAATAGCGACTCCTTGAGCTATCTGACTACACAAGTGCTCTACGTTATATCTTTATATCCAGTGGAAGACATGGTTGATTTAAAACCGCTCATGGTAGCACACTCTTGTGTCTCACTTTGTTCTACTTTATTCTATTGATGCAAAGCAGAAATTGTGAATGCCTTTCATCCCAATCAACATAGACTGTCCATATGGCCAACTTAACTTTACAAACCCATAAACATTGGGCTGTGGAGTATAGAAACCAATGTCAAAGACACAAAATTGTTCAAATTAACCATCAGCTGTGTGTGACAGACCCTGTTCCCTCCGAATGGGACCGGATCGAAAACTCATTCCTGACATTGTTCTCTGTGCCATCAAAAGATCTGCCTCCGCCTCCCCCTCCGCCCCCCTGCGCCTCCCCCTCCGCCCCCCTGCGCCTCCCCCTCCGCCCCCCTGCGCCTCCCCCTCCGCCCCCCTGCGCCTCCCCCTCCGCCCCCTGCGCCTCCCCCTCCGCCCCCCTGCGCCTCCCCCTCCGCCCCCCTGCGCCTCCCCCTCCGCCCCCCTGCGCCTCCCCCTCCGCCCCCCTGCGCCTCCCCCTCCGCCCCCCTGCGCCTCCCCCTCCGCCCCCCTGCGCCTCCCCCTCCGCCCCCCTGCGCCTCCCCCTCCGCCCCCCTGCGCCTCCCCCTCCGCCCCCCTGCGCCTCCCCCTCCGCCCCCCTGCGCCTCCCCCTCCGCCCCCCTGCGCCTCCCCCTCCGCCCCCCTGCGCCTCCCCCTCCGCCCCCCTGCGCCTCCCCCTCCGCCCCCCTGCGCCTCCCCCTCCGCCCCCCTGCGCCTCCCCCTCCGCCCCCCTGCGCCTCCCCCTCCGCCCCCCTGCGCCTCCCCCTCCGCCCCCCTGCGCCTCCCCCTCCGCCCCCCTGCGCCTCCCCCTCCGCCCCCCTGCGCCTCCCCCTCCGCCCCCCTGCGCCTCCCCCTCCGCCCCCCTGCGCCTCCCCCTCCGCCCCCCTGCGCCTCCCCCTCCGCCCCCCTGCGCCTCCCCCTCCGCCCCCCTGCGCCTCCCCCTCCGCCCCCCTGCGCCTCCCCCTCCGCCCCCCTGCGCCTCCCCCTCCGCCCCCCTGCGCCTCCCCCTCCGCCCCCCTGCGCCTCCCCCTCCGCCCCCCTGCGCCTCCCCCTCCGCCCCCCTGCGCCTCCCCCTCCGCCCCCCTGCGCCTCCCCCTCCGCCCCCCTGCGCCTCCCCCTCCGCCCCCCTGCGCCTCCCCCTCCGCCCCCCTGCGCCTCCCCCTCCGCCCCCCTGCGCCTCCCCCTCCGCCCCCCTGCGCCTCCCCCTCCGCCCCCCTGCGCCTCCCCCTCCGCCCCCCTGCGCCTCCCCCTCCGCCCCCCTGCGCCTCCCCCTCCGCCCCCCTGCGCCTCCCCCTCCGCCCCCCTGCGCCTCCCCCTCCGCCCCCCTGCGCCTCCCCCTCCGCCCCCCTGCGCCTCCCCCTCCGCCCCCCTGCGCCTCCCCCTCCGCCCCCCTGCGCCTCCCCCTCCGCCCCCCTGCGCCTCCCCCTCCGCCCCCCTGCGCCTCCCCCTCCGCCCCCCTGCGCCTCCCCCTCCGCCCCCCTGCGCCTCCCCCTCCGCCCCCCTGCGCCTCCCCCTCCGCCCCCCTGCGCCTCCCCCTCCGCCCCCCTGCGCCTCCCCCTCCGCCCCCCTGCGCCTCCCCCTCCGCCCCCCTGCGCCTCCCCCTCCGCCCCCCTGCGCCTCCCCCTCCGCCCCCCTGCGCCTCCCCCTCCGCCCCCCTGCGCCTCCCCTCCGCCCCCCTGCGCCTCCCCCTCCGCCCCCCTGCGCCTCCCCCTCCGCCCCCCTGCGCCTCCCCCTCCGCCCCCCTGCGCCTCCCCCTCCGCCCCCCTGCGCCTCCCCCTCCGCCCCCCTGCGCCTCCCCCTCCGCCCCCCTGCGCCTCCCCCTCCGCCCCCCTGCGCCTCCCCCTCCGCCCCCCTGCGCCTCCCCCTCCGCCCCCCTGCGCCTCCCCCTCCGCCCCCCTGCGCCTCCCCCTCCGCCCCCCTGCGCCTCCCCCTCCGCCCCCCTGCGCCTCCCCCTCCGCCCCCCTGCGCCTCCCCCTCCGCCCCCCTGCGCCTCCCCCTCCGCCCCCCTGCGCCTCCCCCTCCGCCCCCCTGCGCCTCCCCCTCCGCCCCCCTGCGCCTCCCCCTCCGCCCCCCTGCGCCTCCCCCTCCGCCCCCCTGCGCCTCCCCCTCCGCCCCCCTGCGCCTCCCCCTCCGCCCCCCTGCGCCTCCCCCTCCGCCCCCCTGCGCCTCCCCCTCCGCCCCCCTGCGCCTCCCCCTCCGCCCCCCTGCGCCTCCCCCTCCGCCCCCCTGCGCCTCCCCCTCCGCCCCCCTGCGCCTCCCCCTCCGCCCCCCTGCGCCTCCCCCTCCGCCCCCCTGCGCCTCCCCCTCCGCCCCCCTGCGCCTCCCCCTCCGCCCCCCTGCGCCTCCCCCTCCGCCCCCCTGCGCCTCCCCCTCCGCCCCCCTGCGCCTCCCCCTCCGCCCCCCTGCGCCTCCCCCTCCGCCCCCCTGCGCCTCCCCCTCCGCCCCCCTGCGCCTCCCCCTCCGCCCCCCTGCGCCTCCCCCTCCGCCCCCCTGCGCCTCCCCCTCCGCCCCCCTGCGCCTCCCCCTCCGCCCCCCTGCGCCTCCCCCTCCGCCCCCCTGCGCCTCCCCCTCCGCCCCCCTGCGCCTCCCCCTCCGCCCCCCTGCGCCTCCCCCTCCGCCCCCCTGCGCCTCCCCCTCCGCCCCCCTGCGCCTCCCCCTCCGCCCCCCTGCGCCTCCCCCTCCGCCCCCCTGCGCCTCCCCCTCCGCCCCCCTGCGCCTCCCCCTCCGCCCCCCTGCGCCTCCCCCTCCGCCCCCCTGCGCCTCCCCCTCCGCCCTCCCTTCTCGCCTCCCCCTCCGCCCTCCCTTCTCGCCTCCCCCCTCCGCCCTCCCTTCTCGCCTCCCCCTCCGCCCTCCCTTCTCGCCTCCCCCTCCCCTCCCTTCTCGCCTCCCCCTCCCCTCCCGTCTCGCCTCCCCCTCCCCTCCCGTCTCGCCTCCCCCTCCCCTCCCTTCTCGCCTCCCCCTCCCCTCCCTTCTCGCCTCCCCCTCCCCTCCCTTCTCGCCTCCCCCTCCCCTCCCTTCTCGCCTCCCCCTCCCCTCCCTTCTCGCCTCCCCCTCCCCTCCCTTCTCGCCTCCCCCTCCCCTCCCTTCTCGCCTCCCCCTCCCCCTCCCTTCTCGCCTCCCCCCTCCCCTCCCTTCTCGCCTCCCCCTCCCCTCCCTTCTCGCCTCCCCCTCCCCTCCCTTCTCGCCTCCCCCTCCCCGCCCTTCTCGCCTCCCCCTCCCCGCCCTTCTCGCCTCCCCCTCCCCGCCCTTCTCGCCTCCCCCTCCCCGCCCTTCTCGCCTCCCCCTCCCCGCCCTTCTCGCCTCCCCCTCCCCGCCCTTCTCGCCTCCCCCTCCCCGCCCTTCTCGCCTCCCCCTCCCCGCCCTTCTCGCCTCCCCCTCCCCGCCCTTCTCGCCTCCCCCTCCCCGCCCTTCTCGCCTCCCCCTCCCCGCCCTTCTCGCCTCCCCCTCCCCGCCCTTCTCGCCTCCCCCTCCCCGCCCTTCTCGCCTCCCCCTCCCCCTCCCCCTCCCCCTCCCCCGCCCCCTCCCCCTCTCCCTCCCCGCCCCCCTCCCCCTCTCCCTCCCCGCCCCCCTCCCCCTCTCCCTCCCCGCCCCCCTCCCCCTCTCCCGCCCCCCTCCCCCTCTCCCGCCTCCCTCCCCCTCTCCCTCCCCGCCCCCCTCCCCCTCTCCCTCCCCGCCCCCCTCTCCCTCTCCCGCCCCCCTCTCCCTCTCCCTCCCCGCCTCCCTCCCCCTCTCCCTCCCCCGCCTCTCTCTCCGCCCACCCATCCATCTCCCAAGAACAAGGCCACATTTATTACCCATCCCTCGCTGCCTTGATGGTAACAACTGTTGGTGCAACTGAAGAGTTTGCCTGGCCATCTCCTGAGCGCATTGAGCCAATCGTATAGTGGGACTGGCATCGGAGGGCACTTTCCCTGAAGGAAATTATTGAACCAATTGAGTGTTTTATGACAATCCGGTCACTTTTTCTTTGATGTTAGCCCACCAATATTACCAACGAAATTCACAACTTGACATGATGGGAGTTTTGAACCCTCAATTGCGTGAGTTCCTGCTCCAGTGCCGTGAAGTTAGAGGGCAGCTGGTCCCTAAAGGCCGATCAGCCTCTCCTCCTCCTCCTGGTTGGAATGGTGTGAGGAGGGGAAAGTGAAACAGGGAATTTCTGTTCAGTGAGTATTGAGAGGCCAGTTTGTATCTTCAGCATTGAGGACAATAATCAATAATCATCTCATTGAATAGTGACTCGAGTCCTTTTACCTGTTGATTGAGCTGCTGCTGGTGTAGTGGGGACATCTGTCTACACTGTTGCTCCAGCTCGGCTATGGTGCGGCTCTGGTTGTTCATGAGGGAGGTGAGGGCTGAGTATTTGCGTTCCAAGTCCCTGTACCTGCTCGACAGCCTCAGCACCTGGGCCGTGACGTTGAGCACCTTGTTCTCCAGCTGGGAGATCTCCAGAGAGTCGTCCTTCTTCTGGATGATCTCGTGCAACAGCTGGGTGTAGAGCTGAGACACCCTGGAGTTCATGTTGTGGTTTTCTTTCCGCAGGAACTTCACCTCGTTGACCATGCCTCCATCCACCTTCACCATCTGCCTGAGGTCCTCGATTTGCTGTTGCTGCTCTCTCATCTCCTGGCGGAGAGCCTGTAACTCGCTCTGGTTCACACTGCTGTTTCCAGTCCCTGGGTTCTTGGTGCTCAGGCAGATGGGCCCAGTGAGTCGTTGCTGTGGGACGATGAAGGTGTAAGTACACCTGCTGGCTGCTGGACTCTCTGGGGATCGTGCAAACCGATTGTTGGGCTCCCCTGTCTCTGCCTGCGTGCTGGAAGCTGTTTTTGTGGAAGCCTCTTCAGCTCCTGCTAACCCAGTCAGGATGGTGAGGCTGACGATGAGTTTCAGCATCGTTCAGTCGAGCTGTAAGAGCCAGAAGCTTCAAAATCTGCAAGGAAACAAAAGAATCTTTTTTAAAAACTAGATCAAAGCGCACATGTGTGTTTTTGTTTGTGGGCCATCTTTTCTCCCCACCTCAGCAACAACACTCATTTTGCCTGCAAGGCTTTCCAATGTTGGATGGCTTATTCACAGGGACTGTCCTGGAGACTGACAACTATGGAATCATACCCAGAGGAGGAATATTTGGAGAGGAGGATGATTTTGAAATTCTCATCCTTATTTTCAAATCCTTCCATAGCCTCACCCCTCCCTATCTGTTAACCCCCTACAACCTTGAGGTCTCTGCGTTCCTCCAATTCTGGCCTCTTGCGCATCCCCGATTTTAATTGTTCCACCATTGGCAGCCGAGCCTTCAGCTGCCCGGGTCCCTGAGCTCTGGAATTCCCTCCCCAACCCTCTCCGCCTCACAGTCTCCTCCTTTTAAGATGCTCCTGAACACCTACCCCTTTGACCAAGTTACCTGTCCTAATGTCTCATTCTTATGTTTGCTGTCAATTTTTTTTCCTGATAATGCTCCTGTGGCAGGCCTCGGGATGTTTTACTATGTAAAAGTTGCTAGATAAATACAAGTTTTTATCGCAAGTCCAAAAAGTCATTGCAATATTTATAACTGTCCCTGTGTCCGTTCCTGAATGGGAAAGGTCCAAATGTCAATCAAGGCAAAGGCCATTAATGGGGCGCGGGGCCACTGGGAGGGTGGGAAAGAAGGACGTCACTGTACTTGGACAGTATCTCACTTGAAGCAGCACCCTCGGATGTCAGCCAGACTTCCTGGTGGCTGTGTCCTCTGACAAACCCCAGCAGGAAGGGATGTGCTTTTAGCAAAACAATTCATAAAAATGCTTATGTATTCAAAAAGCTTGGTTCCAGGGGTGTTGGAAGAGAATGCTGTCCTGTGAATTGTGTCTGAGATTGTCTGTCTGTTATTGTGCAGGGTGTTTGTGAATGTAGTCAGTGTTTATATCCTGTCGAGGTCTGTTTATAATCCAAAGGCAATGAAATCTCTCCTGATCATCTCAAGAAAAGCAGCTTGTACAGATCGTATACCATCAGTTACAGAAAGGGCAGGCGCAAAACTCACTATTTGTACCTCCTTGAATTGCAACAATTTGTTAGAGTGGCTGGTTAATATGGAAGGATAGGATAGAATAGTGAATGAAACAGCATGGGTTATTCATTCCATCTCTATCAAGGTTGACTCAACCTGCTTCCATTAACTATGCCTCGGTCTCATTAAAAATATTCCAAAATACCAGGAGGACAAAGAGTTGGTGATGCAATAATGTGTCCGATTAAATACAAGTTCTTTTCATTCCATTCTGGGATGGTGTACATGTTGGTGCAAATGGGTCAATGACTTTCTCAGCTTTACAGTGCACAGTTTTGCTGAGGGTTTTTATCCGGTGTTACTTTCTGCGTGATTCCAGCATTTCTTGTTTTTGTTTCAGATTTCCAGCATCCGCAGTATTTTGCTTTTACTTTCTGCGTGTTGTGTTGACTGTACGCTGTTGGGTTATTCTTGCGTGATTGTTGAAATTTGAATAAGAATGTGCGACCCTCCTGATCAAGACCCCACTGGGTGAAAAATAAGGGTGAAATTCTTTGAAGTTGCAATGTGTTTGTTCTAGGCCATAGTCACAAGTCAATCAGTTTGACATCTTGCATACTTTGTGGAATGTTGCCTGGTGGTGCGAAGTTTATAAAATGAAGGATAAGCACAGGGGACTTCCAGTTAGCCAGGTGTCCCAGGGATTAGTCGATGAACGGAAACATCAGTCAAGGTTCCCACCCCTAATCATCGTCCACTGAGTCTTGCTGGAAAGTGTGTGTATGGATCGTGGGCAAGGATTGTACTCAGTTGTGATGCATTCTCTGGTTGAATAGCTGTCCCTTACTGCCTGGGTCCACATAGATATTAAAAGGTTGGTGGTCCCAATTTGAAGTGATCCTCCAGCAATTGAGGTGTTTGACAAAACGTTATTGAATCGCATGAGACCCAACGATAGACTGGCAGTTGAGGGAAGCAGTAATAAGCCCCAAGATGGATGGATGTTGGCAGTTTGTGAACATCTGAAGATGACTGACGGGAAAAGCCCAGCAGGTTCAGCGATCCTGTTTGTACCCAGGAAGGCTGGAACATCATGAGTGAACACTTCTTACCCCTCTCTGCTCTCTGAACCCAACCCCCACCACAACCCTGGAGACATGTAATTAATTCCCTAGGAGAGGTAAAAAAAAATCAGAGAAAAGCCCTGGGCCAACAAGAGGACAAAGTCCCACATAAGAGATTAGCGTGTAAAATTAAAGCGCATGGGATTGGGGGTAGTGTATTGCAATGGATAGAAAATTGGTTGGCAGACAGGAAACAGAGTAGGGATAACTGGGTCTTTTTCCAAATGGCAGGCAGTGACTAGTGGGGTACCGCAGGGATCGGTGCTAGGACCCCAGCTATTCACAATATACATTAATGATTTAAATGAGGGAACTAAATGTAATATCTCCAAATTTGTAGATGAGACAAAACTGGGTGGGAGAGTGAGTTGTGAGGAGGATGCAGAGAGGCTTCAGGGTGATTTGGACAAGTTGAGTGAGTGGGCTAATGCATGGCAAATGCAGTATAATGTGGATAAATGTGAGGTTATCCAGTTTGGTCGCAAAAACAGGAAGGCAGATTATTATCTGAACGGCTATAAACCGAGAGGGGAATATGCAGCGAGACCTGGGTGTTCTCGTACACCAGTCGCTGAAGGTAAGCATGCAGGTGCAGCTGGTGGTTTAAAAAAAGACAAATGGTATGTTGGCCTTCATAGTGAGAGGATTCGAGTACAGGAGCAGGGATGTCTTGTTGCAATTATACAGGGCCTTGGTCAGGCCACACCTGGAATATTGTGTGCTGTTTTGGTCTCCTTATCTGAGGAAGGATGTTCTTGCTATAGAGGGAGTGCAGCGAAGGTTTACCAGACTGATTCCTGGGATGGCGGGACTGACGTATGAGGAGAGACTGAGTCGGTTGGGATTATATTCGCTGGAGTTCAGAAGAGTGAGGAGGGATCTCATAGAAACCTATAAAATTCTAACAGAACTTGACAGGGTAGATGCAGGAAGGATGTTCCCGATGGTGAGGGAGTCCAGAACCAGGGGTCATAGTCTAAGGATACGGGGTAAACTATTCAGGACTGAGATGAGGAGAAATTTCTTCACCCAGAGAGTGGTGAACCTGTGGAATTTGCTACCACAGAAAGCAATTGAGGCCAAAACATTGTTTTCAAGAAGGAGTTAGATATAGCTCTTGGGTCTAAAGGGATCAAAGGGTGTGGGGCAAAAGCTGGAACAGGTTACTGAGTTGGATGAACAGCCATGATCATAATGAATGGCAGCGCGGGCTCGAAGGGCCGAATGGCCTACTCCTGCTCCTATTTTCTATGTTAGGAGATCAAATGGTCCATGCTATCCTTCCATATGATGCGATCTCTGCCCGAGTCAAATTCCCAGTACAGGTGAATGTTAGCAGTGAATCCTGCACTAGATGTGTATAAAATAACCCTGATGTAAACAGTGAGAATTCTCAGCTCAGACGCGGGAAACAATTAAAATTCCAAGATGAGCACTGGTTGCAGCAGAAGTTTTATTCTTGTGGCGGCCAGTCCTGGTTCCGACCTTTCTGTCGGTCAGTGTTTGCTCCTTGTTCTGTGCTCTGTAATCAGCTGTTGCTTCACCCAGTAAACTACTATGACTCACTCACTGAAACTGCCATGTCTTTTTACCTCCTGTCCTTCTTTCAACAGATTCCTATAGAATATTTGTCTGTGTTTATTATATTCTTGTGTTTCTAATTCCATTCTTCCTCCCTCCAAGTTTCTGAGAGGTGTTTTGAGATGTGATTGAGGTAGAAATTTGTTATTACTGATATTTTTAGGAAAAAAACTTTTTTTTTTTCCCCCATTGCCCCTTGTATGTCTGAACAGTTTTGTCTGTTTTGGTCACGCTTTCCATTTCCTAATCCCTGCCTCGAAACAATTTACAAAATGTCTGGATGCTTTCGTCATTAAAATAAGCTGAAAGGGGAATCAAAATGACCTTCCTTCAATCATAAGGTCAGAAGTGGGGATGTTCGCTGATTGCACAATGTTCAGCACCATTCGCGACTCCTCAGATACTGAAGCAGTCCGTGTAGAAATGCAGCAAGACCTGGACAATATCCAGGCTTGGGCTGATAAGTGGCAAGTAGCATTCACGCCACACAAGTACCAGGCAATGACCATCTCCAACTGGAGAGAATCTAACCATCTCCCCTTAACGTTCCATGGCATTATCATTGCTGAATCCCCCACCATCCTGGGGATTACCATTGAACCAGAAACTGACCTGGACCAGCCATATAAATACTGTGGCTACAAGAGCAGGTCAGATGCTAGGAATTCTGTGGTGAGTAACTCACCTCCTGACTCCCCAAAACCTGTTCACCATCTACAAGGCACGAGTCAGGAGTGTGATGGAATACTCTCCATTTGCCTGGATGGGTGCAGCTCCAACAACATTGAAGAAGCTCAACACCATCCAGAACAAAGCAGCCCGCTTGATTGGCATCCCATCCAACATCTTAAACGCTCACTCCCTCCACCACTGACACACAGTGGCAGCAGTGTGTACCATCTACAAGATGCACTGCAGCAACTCACCGAAGGCTCCTTCTACAGCACCTTCCAAACCCGTGACTTCTACCAACTAGAAGGACAAGGGCAGCAGATGCATGGGAACACCACCACCTGCAAGTTCCCCTCCATGCCACACACCATCCTGACTTGGAACTATATTGCCGTTCCTTCACTATCAAAATGCTGGAACTCCCTCCCTTACCGTATCTATATCACATGGGCTGTAGCTGTTTAAGCGAGCTGCTCACCACCATCCTCTCCAGGGCAATTAAGGATGGGCAATAAATGTTGATCTTGCTAGCAACGCCCACGATGCCATGGACAAAGACAAAGAAATGTACAGCTGGGAATTGAGCCGCCTTTGAGTTGTATCGATGCCAAGAGACCACGCGCAAAATTTAAATCCATGGTGGTGTTGGGTTGCCAGGTTCTTGGTTGCTGACACGGATGGACCCAGGGGGTTGGGATTTAGGATTTATCCACCAAAACACAATGAGGAAACACCCTGTGCAGCCTGCAGCTCCTGGCTGGTAATCCAATTGCCAGTTAGGTCTGTAGGGTTTTTTTCCCCCCCCCCAGGCTTCCAGTGAGGTGAGTGGGGTTTTGAGGCCAGACTTCCAGGCATCCACTCTTGTAGAACATTCCTAGAATGGCCGTGCCTGGAAGGGGCCTTAGGCCCTATAATCTCCATGGCGATGAGGCTAATGTTCTCTTAAAATGGATGCAAATGATAAACATTACAGCCTCCTGCCTGTTAATTATAACTTTTTGTTAACAAGTACAATGTATTGGAACTAGAGTTGCCAACTCTGGTTGGATGCGTTCCAGGAGGATTAGTCACATGACTTTCTGCCCTTGGCCCCGCCCAACACTCCTGCCATTGGTCAACTGACACGTCCATCCTCACGATGGCCCGCCTTCCCACAGCCAATCAGAAAATGAACAGACCCTGTTGCCTGATTGACAGTAAAGAATCATCCAATCAAACTTTTAACCCCATCTCCAATCTTTGTATAACTAGTAAACAAAAATGTTTTTGCAGTGCCTCTGTTTGTTTTGGAAATGAATGTTTAATTCCAGGAGAATCCAGGGAAATCCTGGGGGGGGGGGTGTTGGCAACCCCCTAGTTATCCCGGGGATGTTTTGTGTCCAGCTCCTCGGGAGGCGAGGGGGGAGGAAACAGCAATCTTTCTCCAGTTGCTTCAAAATAAGGATAAAAACAGAGATATTGCGAATCTGAAATGAAACCAGGTCACTGAGCTTTCAAAGGCAAATGTTTTGAATGTGACCCTTCATTCTGCAGACTAGTTTCGATAAGATCACAGCTGCAATATGAAGCTTTCCCCCTCCTCAATCACTCATCTACTGTGTTTCCAGTATTTCCAGCAACTTTACTATTAGCCTGCAGTCCTGTTCTCCATTAAATCCATTGGTTTATTACAATCTGGAGAAAAAAAATCACCTTTTTAAAAATGCCTATTATTTGTACAGTTCCTTTTACAGATGAAAACCTCTTGCCCACAGGCAACGATGCTTCTAGAAGGATAGTAACTGTTTAGCAGGAAAATTCTGTACCAGTAATCTCCCACAACAACTTGTATTTATATAGCGCCTTTAACTCAGAAAATCGTCCCCTGGTGCGTCACAGCATTATTAGAATAAATTTTGACGCGGAGCCATGTAAGGAGATTTTGGCATGAGTGTGGTGGGTTTTAAGGAGCATATTAAAGGAGGAGGGGTTTGGGGAGGGAATACCAGAACCTCTGGCCTCGGCAGCTGAAGGCACAGCCGCCAATGGTGGGTGAAAAGATATCAGTCGTGTGCGAGAAGGCAGAATTGGAGGGTGCAGGTATCTTGGAGGGTCGTAGGGATGGAGGTGGTTTCCGACAGGGTAAGGGGAGAAGTCATGCAAGTAGTTGAATATGAGGGCGCAGTGAGTGATTTTTATCTGGCACCGTTGGGAATGTTGCTCTGGAGTTTGGGAGAATTCCTGTCTATCTTGTAGAGACCTGGGGATCTTTAACATCTGCCCACACCACTGGATCTTGAACTGATTTGTCCACCTTAAATAGCAAAAGCTTTTGAAATGTTTAATTTCTTTCGGAAATACTGGTGCATTTTTCTCACTTCTTTATGCCTCACAGCAGCGCACACTTTCACAGAATTTTAAGCCAACACATTCTTGGTAACTTTAACACAAAACCTCTCAAACTTTAAAGCAAATTTTAAAAACAAATCCTTGTATTCCGCGAGTGAATTGCACAGTAAACGTCCTTACCTGTGAGTAGCAGACTTTAGCTAGCCAATAGCTGAATGTGTGATCGTCTGCGATATTCTCAACTTCAGATAACAAGGAGAATATTCCATGAGAAACATACTATTAGACATTTGTTCATCCCAATGGACTGACTGCAGCTAACCTGGATTTCCTCTCTGCTTATGTTGAGTTTGCGTGAGCAGCCTGTGGCACACGAACTTCTGCGGGTTAAGATTGTCGTCTTCTTGGTAAGTGGAGCAGTTCAGTGCTTGGCCGTTCCATGCTTGAGAAATGCTGGAATTTGTCAGTCGCTGTTTGTATATAGGGACAGTGAGGAGAGGCAGCTACAGTTGCAGCCTTTCTCTGCCTCACCGTGCTGTCTAACTTATCCAAACCAGCAGATTGGCTCTTTGTAACTTTCCGCCCATTAGAGGCTCAGCTTGTCAGGCTGATAAGTGAATGTTGTCATTTTACCACAAGTCCTGGAGAACAGTGCAGGCTCCTCCCACAACAGCAGTGAACTGTTGGTCATTGTCTGCTTGATACAGGGAGAAAATCCCACGGTCTCAAAGCTACTTTTCTCTTTTTTCTTTCTCCTGTTCTCTGAACTGGATTTACTATTTTTTTTTTTTAAACTGGTTTTTCTTTAACCAAAGGAACATCTTCAGAAAAATAGCTGAGGTGTGAAACCAGCCTAAAATGAAAGGTGGTGAATAAATTGTTGGATGGGTTTTTGTTTGGGAACAGGAGAGTCGAGCCCTGCACTGATTCACATACACGACAACCTGCCTTGTCTGTGCGTGTGTGTGTTTTGTGTTCAGTGGCAGCACTGTGCATGCAGGGATCAACTTTGCTTGCCTGGCCAGTTAAGCGCAGCCTGGCCTCACAATGAAGTATCTCATGGGCTGGCAGCTTCTGCTACTGCAGCCGTTGATCATGTGAAACTGGTCTGAGAGTGTGCTATTTGACTGGGTGGGGAGGCATTCAGCCACACTCAATTCTGTTGTCTTCAGGCTGTCTGGATAAGGAGGGGGCAACAACCCAGGAAAGGAAATAAAAATCCTGGAAGAAAAACATCATTTGGGAGTTGGTGCAAAATCAAATTTCAAAAAATGTTCAAAATTTTGAAAATAAATGTTGCCGTATCAGGCATAAGATAACGGGGCAGAATCGAGTGGGAGTGTTGGGGATAGAGTCGGTTGCTGTACTGGGAGGGTTGCGGTACAGTGGCTGAGTGAGATTTGTGACATCCGACATGCACAGTATCCAGTGAGTGCCTTTAGCTCCTGATCTGGAACATGACCCCAGTTGAATGGGTTTTCCATCCCTGGCTGATGAAAGAAACTAAAACTAACCCTTGACTTCACTGTTGTAATGTAGACAATGCAGCAGTTAATTTGTGCACCGCAGGCTCCCACGATCAGCAATGAAATGACGGCAAGATTTTAGCCGTGTTGGTTGAGGGATAAATTTTGGCCGGAACGCTGGGAAGAACTCCTTGTTCTTTAAACAGTGCATCCACCTGAGAGGGCAGACTGGGTCTCAGTTCAACATCTCACCTGAAAGACAGCACCTCCGACAACGTAGCACTCCCTCAGTACTCCACTGGGAGTGCCAACCTAGATTTCATGCTTGAGTTTCTGGAGTGGGATTTGAACCCATGACCCTGTCACAGGCGAGATCCCCAGTGAACCACAGCCGAGGGCTGTGTAACCCTGACTGCTGCACCAGCTGAAATCCACTAAGTTGCCACAATCTCGGGTCTGAAGATGGGAGTTTACTGCTCTGAGATTCAGCACTACACCAGACGGTGCTATACCCACTGAGGAAGCTTGGAAAGTGTGTTGAATAGATCAAAGGATGATGCTCACTGTTAAACCAACATCAAATCTCAAATGCCGAGAGCTTAATGAGGAAACACTATTGTCCAATAGGATTGCCCGAGTGACCAAAGCAAGGGATTGCTGTTCCCTCTGTAGACTCTACGGTGCAATGCACCCTGTGAGGTGGGACTGAATCAGACAGAGCTTGGCTGGCTGTGTTGTTAGCTGGGCCTAAAACTGGCCTCCGTTCCCCTGAGCTGAGGCAGGAAGAAAGATTCGGGTTCCCACTGCTGATCTCCCCAGTGAAACCCCCTGCTGGTGTGGTGATGGGGTCAGGTTGGGGTGGGCTGCAATTCTCTCCATGATGGGAAATGGTTGATGCTCCCTATCTGTGCTCCTGCATTCCCTGTGGAATCATAGTCCAGCATGAGCCAGTGTTCAGGAGAGATTGGGGGGGTGGGGGGTGGTGGTTGGAAAACAGAGGGAGAGGAAAGGAACTCGCATGCAAGTGAGGTCACTTTGCTTTGCAAATAAATCTGATGAGCTGTTGGCAATTACGAAAACGGAGCAGATTTTAAAGTATACATTCAGGTCCGTGACCCCCTCATCTAAATAACAGCTTAGTAGATTGAATAGTTTTGAACTCGTGATCTTGAGTTTATTTACTGTACCAAGGGATTCACAGAAGCTGAAAGGATCCAGAGCCACTGCTGAGGGAGGGTCTCGAGCTGCAGAGGAAGCAGCAGGAACCTCTCTCTAATATTCATATTGAAAGTGATATGTGCCCAGGAGTGTCTCATTACAGGGACACTGACTCCATGTTAGCTGTTCAACTATATATTTTTTTTGGTTTTAAAATGGAGTTGGGAAGAATTGGTTCATGCTGTTATGGTGTATGGCTGTTCTAGGTACCATCTCTCAAACATCACATCTACCCCACCTCCCCCTGCTTCCTCCCCGATTTTCAAATCTTGGGCCCTATCCCCAGGCCAAATTGGCACCATCATCCCTTACCATTGTAAGATGGATGGGGGTGGCTGCATTTCGAGGCTTCTGTCTAATTAGATATTGGGAGATGCACCAAACCAGCCAAGATGGAGAGACTTGCATTGCTTCCATTCCTGGAAACTGCCCAATCTTCAATCTGCCAATCACTGTCCAGATTGGGCATAGGTTCATAGGAAATAGGAGCAGGAGTAGGCCATTCAGCCCATCGAACCTGCTGCACCATTCAGACAGATCATGGCTGATCATCTATCTCTACGCCATTTTCCCCACTATCCCCATATCCCTTGATGTCATTAGTGTCCAGATATCTATCAATTTCTGTCTTGAGCATGCTCAATGATTGAGCTTCCACAGCCCTCTGGGGTAGAGAATTCCACAGATTCACCACCCTCTGAATTAAATTCCTCCTCATCTCAGTCTTAAATGGCCTGCCCCTTATTCTCAGACAGTGTCCCCTCGTTCTAGACTCACTTGCTAGAGGAAACATCCTGTCCACATCTACCCTGTCAAGTCCTGTAAGAATTTTGTAAGTTTCAATATCACCTCTCATTCTTCGAAACTCTAGAGAATACAGGCCCAGTTTCTGCAATCCTTCCTTTTAAGACAATCCTGCCATCCCAGGGATTAGTTTGGTGAACCTCCATTGCACTCCTTCTATGTCAAGTATATCCTTCCTTCGATAAGGAGACCAAAACTGTACACAATTCTCCAGGTGCAGTCTCACCAAGGCTTTCTACAATTGCAGCAATATATCTTCACTCCTGTACTCCAATCTCCTTGCGATGAAGGCTTGCTGCACCTGCATACTAGCTTTCAGTGACTCATGAACAAGGACACCCAGGTCCCTTTGGACATCAACACTTCCCAACCTCTCACCATTTAAGAAATACTCTGTCTTTCTGTTTTTTCTATCAAAGTGGATCACTTCACACTTCTTCACATTATATTCCACCTGCCATGTTCTTGCTCATTCACTTAACCTATTCAAGTCCCCTTGAAACCTCCTTGCATCCTCCTCACAACTTACATTCCCACCTAGTTTTGTCATTAGCAAATTTGGAAATATTACTACAATTGGTCCCCATATCCAAATCATTTATATAGATTGTGAACTGCTGTGGTCCCAGCACTAACCCTTGCTGTGCCCCCCTAGTAACAGCCTGCCATCCTGCGAATGACCCATTTATCCCTACTCTGTTTTCTGTCTGTCAACCAATTCTCAATCCATAGCACTATATTGCCCTACTCCCATGAGCACTTGACTATCTATCCCTCCTCCAGCATCACTAAAACAAATTATCCAGCTTTCATATTTGTGGGAGCTTGCTGTGCGCAAATTGACTGCCATGTTTCCTACACTGACTACACTTCAAAAGTACTTCTTTGGCTGTAAAGCACTTTGAGATGTCCTGCAGTTGTGAAAGGCGCTATAGAGATGCAAGTTCTTTAATTCTTTCTTTGCCAGCACAGGTCTGGAGTGTGGGCAGTTTCCAGGAGTTACAGATGGTGAGGAAGGTGCTGGAGGTTGCACCTCTTAATTGATTGATTTATTTCTGGTGAATGTGTCAACATCCTTCCTCCTCTCACCTCACCCAGACTGTAAAGAATCCAACTCCGCAATCAGCCGACTGGAGGATTGCTCAGTGTTTGAGCAAATGGTTTGGACTCGAAGTTGGGGGGCCGGCGAGGGGGGAAGATGTTGGGAAGGGTCAGGAAGGAAGTCACATGGCACTGGCCAACGTCTAGGATGACCTTTGACAGAACACTACTTGGTTGCTATCTCCCGAGATGAACTTTTGCAGCTTCGTGGAAATTTTTCTCCTTGAAACGGAGTCACACTGGAAAATGCTTAAAAATTGCACAGGAACATCTTCTCGATATAAACATAACAGCACAGAGACCTCCGGTGATGAATTGGTTGAAATTGTCACATTGACCTTGCGTTTTACAGGAGAGCCCAGCTGTCTGCAATTCACTTTTTTTATTCTGTACCTTTTGAACTATTAAAAATTGTTACATTGCCAACTTTCATTTTAATAGAATTTTGTTGGCCAGTGTAACTTCACACAGTCTAGTTTCAGCTCTAGGATCTAGTTTTGCAAGCTAGATTTTGATGGTTTGGAAATTAATCTTGCGCTGCTCGGGAAGCTCCCAAAATTCACGAATTCAGATGTGAATCCAACTTTCCCTAACTGACAGTCTATGTGAATGAGTAGTGATGGCTTTGGTAGGATATCAAAGCGTGGCAGCAGTCAGTGGGAGCTGCCTTCCTGAGTTAAAAGGCAGGGTCGAAGGAGCTTTAGTGACGTACATCAATACTGGTGCTGTACCTGACACTGCCTGTCTAAAAGGAAGGAAAGAACAAACTTGTATTTTTCTAGTGCAATTTCACAACCTCAGGATGTTCCAAAACACTTCACATTGAAGTCCTTTTGAATTATAATCACTGTTGTAAAGTAAGAATTATGGCAGCCGATTTGCACACAGCAAGATCCCACAAAGTGAGATAAATGACCAGATCATGTGCTTTAGTGATGCTGCAAGAGCTGAACAGCCTTCACCTTTTGTGAAAATGTTTGATTTGCAGAAAGAATCCCCCGTTTTGGCATCTCTGAACTCTGGCTGTTTTGTCTCTTCCAGGGATCTACTTGTCTGACCTCACCTACATTGATGCTGCATATCCACCATCGGCAGGCATCTTGGAGAATAAGCATCGCTGTAATCAGATCAACAATGTTTTACGGATTATCTGTGACTTTCAGCAATTCTGTGAATATGGTAAAAGCCTGTCTGACAATCGTCAATAGCTGAACTGAGGTTGTAGCTGTCTTCACTTTGAATCTTTTCCATTAGTCTCTGTCTCTCTCTGTACCACTAAAAGGTCAACACCTTGGCTGGAACTTTAGGCAGGAGCAGGAAAAAAAACCCTTCATAGGACTGAGCAAAACCAGAAGGGGTAGAATTGGCGTTTCAAGCCAAGAGCAGCGGCTGAAGAGTTTGATGACCTGCACTTGTTCAGTTAGCTGTTCCTTGAGCTCACCTGGAGTTTGGTTTCACTGATCCCACTTTCCCTCCAGTACCCTCCCCAATTCCTTGGTCACTGTTGAGGCTCCTCCATGGTGGGAGCCCAATCCTGTCCTCGAACGACCCTGGCTTTCCAGTGGGAGCAGTCGGATAAGGATCCAAAGTTGCAGCTTTATCCTCTCTCACCACCTCCCAGCCCAGAGTGCTGAGGCCAATTACAGCAGACCTACCACTGCTACGGCTCAGACTGGGTCCCAAACACGACATCTTCCCTGTCCTTGTGGCTCAGTACCGCAGCAGGCCTACAGGTGCTTCATGTAGCAGTTTAAAGTATCAGTGGAAGAGACCTTGACATCCTGAATTTTTTTCCTGCCATGTGGTACAGTCCATGGTGCCATCTTTTTAACTGTCCTGGTCTCCAAACTGAAACTATTCGACTGTCTTTTGAATGAGCCACAGGTAATGTGTGATTACCGTTCATAACACATGCTCTGTTTGATCCAATTTGTTAAATTAAACACAAATGGGTTTTCCTAATACTTAACATCTTGCTTTCCAGGGAATGTCTGCTCGAGTCAAGAATTTTATGAACTGTGGTTAAAGGCTAATTTTTGTAGTTAACCCATTCAGTTCTGGGAAGCAAAGTCTTCAGCTCCTCTGCTTCGTGATTGCCCAGTGTCGGACTGTCCCTTTAAAGGTCCAAGCAGATCCAATCCCTAGCCTGAGTTCATTTAGTTAGATTCCTACACTTGGCCTCAGTGCCCTGGGCTATGGAGGGAGAAATATTGAACAGTTTCCTCCTCCTAGTTGTGATCATGCGTGTGGCTCTTGGGTTGTGATGTGATCAGGCCTGACTACAATGACCTCAATCATTGAGCAGTTTACTGTCTGCACAAGAATGCAAAGTCCCCATTGAGTGTCATTATTTTAGGATGGGCAATGCGAGCAGTAACCCCATCAAGCCCACCCGGATCCCATTCAGCTCCACCAAGTCTGCAGAAGGGCTCCTGTCATTCTCACTGCGCCTAATGAATGATGACTGGCTGACAGAGCGCACCTTGACTGTCTGCTAACTCTGTGACCTCATTCATGTTGAGGCCTCTGTGTCAATGACCAACCACATGCCCCTAAAACTCTACATTGACCACTGTGTAGCTACGTTGAACCCAATGGGACTGTGAGCCAGCTGGAGATCAGTAGGAGATGAGGGAAGTGATTGGATTGCAGAGAATTATGAAGCTCCTAACACGTTGAGGTGTTTGGGGTCACAATGAAACTCGAGCTGATTCTTGCCAGCATTTTCTGCAAACTGTAGGTGGATAAGGGTCCTGTTTGGAGTTTCCTCATGAACGGAGACCTGATCTTAACCAGACAGTGTGGGTGGTGGTGAGCAGAGGTTGGCCTCCGTCTTGGAGAGTCTGTCACACTCGGCATTGCCTGTGGTTATGGCAAAAGCAGGAAACTAATCAAGAAATTTTTGCCTGGCAGTGTCTGGTGGCTTTATTGGCTCCTAGAGAAGGAGAATGGAGGTGGGGATAGAAACACCTGCGATGTTAACCCTCCTGTCTTTCAGATGCTGACTGACTCGCATTTTCTCTTTGATTTTGAACTTGGGCTGGGCTTGGATTCACACTTGTATTGCTGTGAGATCCTCATTTGTTGTGTGATCATGTTCTAACTTGAATTATTTGTAGATCTTCTGACATTGCCTCATGTGCAGAGATACCTGAACTCTGTGAGATACATCGAGGAACTGCAAGGGCTCCTGGAGCAGGACAACCACAGGTCAGTTCTGCAGTTGCCTCTTCCTTAGAGAAGAGATTCTCCAAAGGGCTGGCTTTCACTGTTCCTACTGTTCAACTGGAAACCAGGGAATGGGAGCGAGTCTTTGCAGATGAGGGAATCGTGGCTGCATTCTAGAACCTTCTAGCACCCAAATGTCCAAAAGCCATGGGATTTGGACTTTCATTGGGACAGTACATGATGTTGGAGAGGTCTGGTGGGGATACATTAATCAGGGAGTTTGGGTCTGAGGCACATTGTTGGAGCATAGTTGACAGCTTTACTCTGAATCGAATCCAGGAGTGATGCTAACACGAGTACCTGACACGGAATGTGTTCCAAATCCCAGCTCTTGCATCCCTCACCTTTAGTCCAGTGATTCACTGATGTTTGAAGAAATTCCAGAATAATCCATTGTATTAACTGTGAATATTCTTTATTGGAACTCTGAATGTTTTGACCTCTCTCTATAGACTGTCTCTGATGATTGAACCCATGTCTTGTGCTCAGCATCAGATCTCCGGGGGAGCAGCTGTAGGTGAGCTGTAGGTTTTTCTTCAAAACCTAGCACAAAATTATCAACAAATTGGCAATTGATCGAATTTGGAGATGTTCGTAATGGGAAATGTTACATTGGAGAAAGATTTGCATTTCTGTAGCGCCTTTCACAACTGCAGGATGCCCCAAAGCGCTTGACAGCTAATGAAGTACTTTTGAAGTGTAATTACTGTTGTAATAACAAACGTAGCAGCTAATTTGCACACAGCAAGATCCCACTAAAGCAACCAGATAATCTGTTAGTGATGCTGTTTGAGGGGATGAATATTGGCCGGGACGCCGGAGGTGGGACTGCCCCGCTTTTTGAAAAATAGTGGCTGTGGGATCTTTACATCAACCTGAGAGGGCAGACGGAGCCTCAGTTTAACGCCTCATCCAAAAGACAGTCCCTCCGACAGTGCGGCGCTCCCTCAGTACCGAGCCTCCGACAGTGCGGCGCTCCCTCAGTACCGAGCCTCCGACAGTGCGGCGCTCCCTCAGTACCGAGCCTCCGACAGTGCGGCGCTCCCTCGGCCTTGATTTTGTGCCTTTGGAGGGGGATGTAAACCTGTGATATTCTGGTTGAGGTGAGAACGCTACCCACTGAACCACAGCTGACACCTGAAAGAGGGAAAAGCACATTTTTCGGGATTGGTTCCCAGTATGGACACTGTATCCAGGCCCTCACTTGGGAAAGCTTCTGTTAGTGCCTGTGACAGAGTAAGATTGAGACCCAGAGAGCAGGGGAATCAATTGATATTATTGGGAAGCTATCTTTGTTTGAAGTTTGGCACTGGTATAATCACCAAAGCACAACCGCAGAAACGACTATAAAGATCTGTGTCCTCTCCTCTTCAGGCTCACTCTCCCCCACTGAGGCAGCTGAATATTCTGACGGTGATGCCACAGTTACGTGTCTGTGTTTGACACGGGGACACAGAAAATGGCGCAGTGTTGATTACAAGTGAGTGATGGACTCCATTCCTAAGAAAATCATCAGGTATTCATTTGTAATCTTGGGTTTGATGCTGTCGCCATCTGCAAGGGCTACTAAACAGGACAGTGGGCTTCTGCGCATTGTGTTCAACGGCACCTCGCCAGGGCTCCCTGATGCACGGTCAGGCTGCATCCGCTGGGGTCTTTGACACAGCCAGGCTGGTCTGATGGTGGTGGCGGGTGGGCGGGGGTGTATCCACCAGAGAGGGAAACACAAGGCAACCCTGGGTTCCTTCCTAACGCTGAGTGAGTGACTCCGAGAGAGAGGAACACCAACCCTCCCGTTTTAATCACTGTGTAATGCCACGAACAACAGATGCCCCTCTACGTTGCTTTCATTGATCTCACCAAAGCCTTTGACCTCGTCAGCAGACGTGGTCTCTTCAGACTACTAGAAAATATTGGATGTCCACCAAAGCTACTAAGTATCATCACCTCATTCCATGACAATACGAAAGGCACAATTCAGCATAGCGGCGCCTCATCAGACCCCTTTCCTATCCTGAGTGGCGTGAAACAGGGCTGTGTTCTCGCACCTACGCTGTTTGGGATTTTCTTCTCCCTGCTGCTCTCACATGCGTTCAAGTCTTCAGAAGAAGGAATTTTCCTCCACACAAGATCAGGTGGCTGGTTGTTCAACCTTGCCCGTCTAAGAGCGAAGACCAAAGTACGGAAAGTCCCCATCAGGGAACTCCTCTTTGCTGACAATGCTGCATTAACATCTCACACTGAAGAGTGTCTGCAGAGTCTCATCGACAGGATTGCAGCTGCCTGCAAAGAATTTGGCCTAACCATCAGCCTCAAGAAAACGAACATCATGGGACAGGACGTCAGAAATGCTCCATACATCAATATTGGCGACCACGCTCTGGAAGTGGTTCAAGAGTTCACCTACCTAGGCTCAACTATCACCAGTAACCTGTCTCTCGATGCAGAAATCAACAAGCGCATGGGAAAGGCTTCCACTGCTATGTCCAGACTGGCCAAGAGAGTGTGGGAAAATGGTGCACTGACACGGAACACAAAAGTCCGAGTGTATCAAGCCTGTGTCCTCAGTACCTTGCTCTATGGCAGCGAGGCCTGGACAATGTATGTCAGCCAAGAGCGAAATCTTAATTCATTCCATCTTTGCTGCCTCCGGAGAATACTTGGCATCAGGTGGCAGGACCGTATCTCCAACACAGAAGTCCTCGAGGCGGCCAACATCCCCAGCTTATACACACTACTGAGTCAGCGGCGCTTGAGATGGCTTGGCCATGTAAGCCGCATGGAAGATGGCAGGATCCCCAAAGACACATTGTACAGCGAGCTCGCCACTGGCATCAGACCCACCGGTCGTCCATGTCTCCGCTTTAAAGATGTCTGCAAACGCGACATGAAGTCCTGTGACATTGATCACAAGTCGTGGGAGTCAGTTGCCAGCGATTGCCAGAGCTGGCAGGCAACCATAAAGGCGGGGCTAAAGTGTGGCGAGTCGAAGAGACTTAGCAGTTGGCAGGAAAAAAGACAGAAGCGCCAGGGGAGAGCCAACTGTGCAACAGCCCCGACAACCAATTTTATCTGCAGCACCTGTGGAAGAGTCTGTCACTCTAATATTGGCCTTTATAGCCACTCCAGGCGCTGCTCCACAAACCACTGACCACCTCCAGGTACTTACCCATTGTCTCTCGAGATAAGGAGTGCAAAGAGAGAGAAGAGAATGTGCTGGCATTTTCAAGAAGAATCTTCTCTTTCGAAATTGTTATTTTACTTGTTTACAAGCACTGAAAATATACCAACAGTGTATGTTCCAGTCCCCCTCGGAACTGGGGGAAGAGGTCCCTGTTTCCTTGGGGAGGCGTGGCGGGGGTGGGGGAAGAGGTGGGGAATGATCCCTTTCTGCCTCTTGTCCGTCTCTCTGGCAGTTGGAATTTCTGCTTGAAAGCAGATGCTAATTCAAGTTGATCATTCCTGCAGGGGTCAGTCTGGAGCCTCCAGCTGATAATTGACTGGAAATTTCTAGCATGATGGTCTGTTTTTAAAAATGGTGATTTCATTTCCTATTACTTTGTGCGGCTCTTGGAAATATTAATCTGTTAAAGAGGCTGGTGGACTTTGATCAGCATGACCTGGGAGAGGTCACTGGTTTGGTTTGGTTTTTTGGACAGCTGCAAATTAAATACCTTTTTGCTGTTTCGTTTTTGTTTTTTCCCCCCCCTCCACCATTGCCTTGCCTAATATTTGATATATTTTATACAGAGCTCGACGAATGAGCAATGCAGGCCCCAAAAGTGCCACATTCCCTGGCTCTCGATCTCGGTGTCTCCTGGATGACACTGTGCTGCAAGATGATTTGTTATGGATGGTGCAGGCTACGGTCCAGCCGGCTTGTGACCACTGTCCAGGTAAAACACCACCTGGTGTCGCACAGGGATCATTTCTCTTCATCTGTAGCTTTTTAGTCTTGGAAAAGACAGAACAAACTCATGAACTCAACATCCCAAAGTGTTTTACAGATAACCAAGTTACTTTTTTGACGTGTAGTCATTTGTTGTATGAAACATAGCAACCAATTTTGTGCACAGCAAGCTCCCACAAACATCCAATGTGATAATGATCCAGATAATCTGTTTGTGATGTTGGTTGAGGGATAAATATTGGCCAGAACATTGGAGAGAACTCCCCTGCTCTACTTCGAACAGTAACCATAGGAGCTGATGGGGCCTCAGTTTAAGGTTTCATGCAAATAATGGCCCCTCCGACAGTGCGGCACTCCCTCAGCACTGTACTGGAGTGTTGGCCTAGATTATGTGCTCAAGTCTTTGGGGTGAAACTTAAACTCGTAAACTTCTGATACAGACAGGAGATTATCACGTTGCTGTTTGTGGGATCTTGCTGTGCACAAACTGCCCCATTTTCCTACATTACAACAGTGACTACACTTCAAAAAGTACTTCATTGGCTGGAAAGCACTTTGGGGTGTCCTGAGGGTGTGAAAGTTGCTGTGGGACCATATGTTCTAAATAAAGCACCATGTTGTTTTGAGTGAGTTGACCACACTGGCTCCCACATCAAAGATCATTTCCATTTCTCTCACTCGCACCTTCATGTCCCCTTGCCTTCACCCCCCCCCCCCGCAACCTTACCAAGGCTAACCTCTGCCGAGTGTGTAACTTACCAGCAGCTCACTAACCTGGGGAAGATGTGTGAGCTGGGGGTGGGGGGAAACACAGCAGCTGGCTGGTGTCACAGCTCTTTCTCTTCAGTCTTGCCTGATGGAATCTCTTGGAGTTCATGTTGTTCCAATCGGGAATTGAGCACAATGTAAAGTCATGTGAGAACAATCTGCATCCTTCCACTTGGCAGCATTAATGTGATACATGACCAATGGTTTTCTCTTCCACATCCTAATGTGCCACTGCGTTGGGCTCCAACTAGTGATTCACAGTGTGTGGTGTCAGCTTGCATTGTTCCTGCACGGAGGGAGCAGATCCTGCTCGATGTTGGGTCCACTCAGCACCTGCTTTTCTTAAGATTCCCCAAAGGGAGGAGAGAGCATCTGCAATGTCAATTGTGGACCCCTCACTGCACGCAGTGGTTGAAGAACCTCTGTCAACCGGGAAACATGGGATGTGGCTCAGAGAATCCCAGAGGGAAATCCAGGATGGTATTTTTGAGACGGTCTGGTGATGGGTTTTCACTTCCTGTTCCAGCCTCCTGTGAAGAAAGCTGTGACGTCGGAGATGCAAGCTCCTGGTCAACTTTTGAACGGTGAGAGCTGAGTTAATATGAAGCAATAAACTCCAAACGGTTAATTTGCCTTTAAATAGAACTCTCAACACCAACCCCCCCTTCCCCACCAAGCATTATGAGGAGAGGTTACATAAACTAGGCTTATTTCCCAGAATATAAAAGGTTAAGGGGTGCTTTGATGTGAAGTTTTTTTGGATTTTGAAAGGAATTGATGGGGCAGATAGAGAGAAACATTTTCCGCTAGTGGGGGAGATAGGACAAGGGGACTTAACCTTAAAATCAGAGTCAGGTCATTTAGGAGAGAAGTTAGAAAACACTTCTTCACACAAAGGGTGGCGGAAGTGTGAAACTCTCTCCCACAAAAAGCAGGAGATGCTAGATCAATTAATAATTTCAAATCTGAGATCAATAGTTTATTGCTAGATCAGGGTATTGAGCAATATGGTGTTCGGATGCAAATCAGCCATAATGTCATTGGCAGAACAGGCTTGAGGGGCTGAATGGCCTCCTCCTGTTCCTGTGTCCCCCTGCTGAGTGTGTGTTAATTAGGATTTGCTTTACCTGTTTCTACAACAGGAATGGGGTCTATCGCTCCCTGGGTCCTATGACCAGGTTTACCCGGAGCTCTTGCACAATCCTAGTCAGGTATGTAAGTGTCAACATGAGCATGTGGTACATTCTTCACTACTAGATACCCAACACCCTCATCTTTCGTCAGTGTGAATGTACGTGGTGAAACCGCTCGTAGGGGCACAGGGAATTCCGGGTAGGATACAGATATCCTTCCCAGATATTCCGGTGTTTCCTGACTGCTGCTGTGTCCAATGAGGTGTGTCTGTGTTTCACCAGTATATTTCAGCTCCAGTCTTGGTAATGGTGTCTGTTACAAGGGTCTGGATATTCTCCTCCAATGATGAAATGCATCTCTCCTTACAGCTGTTTAAAGCACGATACAGTGCCGGGGTGCGTGCGTGTGGGCATTTGATGCAGCAGAGGAATCTAGGTGTGATGCTGTCCATGTTCGAATAGCCTGTTGGCACTCAGTTGGAATAGCAAGAAGGCTACTAAAATTGGATATGTATTCTCAGAGGGAAGGGTTAAAAAAAAAAATCACTGTCCAGTGACTCTTGTTAGATAGCAAGAGTGCAGACTCATCGGTGCAGACTCGATGGGCCGAAGGGCCTCTTCTGCACTGTATTATTCTGTGATAGCACTTGTATGTCGACATGGGATTAGAACATGATTGGACTCGACTGTTCTAGCCTCCTGCTGTGGTTAAATAGCCTTTTGAAATGTGCTGCCTTGGCCCACACGTTAAACAGTCACCTGAACAAGGTATAGGAGGGTGATGTAACGCATGCTGTTGTGTCCCAGCCTGAGATCAAATGGGAGGGACGGAGGGGGGAAATTGCGAGGTATTTTTCCCTCCCATATAACATGGGCTGAGCTGCAGTGTTTTGCTGCAGAGAAGTGATTATAATTGTGCTTTTGAACTTGGAAAGTGGCGGGAGGCTGTGGAGTTTCTTGTCATTGTTACTGGAGTAACATATCCTAGCTTTGCTCTACCTAGACCCATACTACCTGATAATTCTGGAGTCCATTCCCAGCGAGGGTCTGCAACCATTGAAAGCACACTGAGGAGGAAAACGGTCCTGAAGGATGGCAAGAAACCGAGGGTAAGGGAGCAGTTTACACACTGTCATGTTGGTGTTCAGTGAAATGATGCTATTGGGGTGAGGAAGGGTCTATCAGTTACAAGTTGTGTAACTGAGCTGTTTCTATGTTAGCGGTTTTTATTTTTTGTTCCTCCCCACACACAGTTAATTTGCTAATTTACTATTTTCTAATCTATTTTGTGCTGGGACTGTAACCTTTTTACAATGAGCATCAACAGGAGGTGAATGGCTAAAACACTAAACCTCACTGACCTCCTGTTGACCTGCCACCTCCTGAGGCAAAAGAGAGATAAGGAAACAGCAAAAGGATTTCCATTTCTGTAGCACCTTTTCCCAGCTTCGGGATGTCCCCAAGTGCTTCACGACAATGAAATACCCTCTACACTATCCAACCTATTCAACTCTTCAAACACCACATGGCCCACATGTGGGAGGGTCTGCGGTTTGGGCGTCGAACACGTTGTTCAAACTCACTGATCTAGAGCGGAAGCAAATCGTCCTCTGTCCCGAGGGACGGCCTAAGAAGAGAAGTAGTCTCTTTTGTCATGTAGGAAACGCAGCAGTCAATTTGTGCACAGCAAGCTCCCACAAACGGCAATGTGATGATGATCAGATCTGTTTTAATGGTATTGATTGAGGGATAAATATTGGCCAGGAGACCGGGGAGAGATTGTGGAGCTGAGTGTAGCACGGAGTCAGT
Source organism: Heterodontus francisci (assembly GCF_036365525.1). NCBI lineage: Eukaryota > Metazoa > Chordata > Chondrichthyes > Heterodontiformes > Heterodontidae > Heterodontus > Heterodontus francisci. The sequence goes on along the minus strand of NC_090413.1, from coordinate 27,926,160 downwards.
AAATGTGGATGGGGAATCTCTAAACTGGGGACTGTCCTGTCTTAACTCAGGTGTCACTATGGACGACGTATTGGATTGCGCTCTGCGATAGTCAGCTGGTTTACTATGGAGCCAAATCGATGAAATCGACTGAAAGAAAACAGGTCAGTGTTGTTGGACTGTGGTTTATGAGAAGAGTTTGCATTCCTTCCCTGAATAATTACATCTTGTCAGACTGACAAATCGCAGACATTTGGATTGGGATGTTGAATTGGAATTATTGAGCTGGTGAGGTTCCTAAGGCCTACTATGCAAGGCTTCTCTCAAGTGTCATATAGGGTACGTGGACCAGGAGGAGGCCCTTCAGCCCCTCGGGCCTGTTCTACCATTCACCTCCACTCCATTTTACCCACCTTTTGCTTCATTTTTCTGAATGCCCTTACCCAACAAAATCTATCACAGCCTTGAAAGTTTCTGTCGCCAGAATCCACAACTTTGAGAGGGAGAATTCCAGATTCCCACTACCCTTTATGTGGACGTTTTTCCTAATTTCCCCCCCGAACAGCCGAGCTCTAATTTTAAGATTGTGCCCTTGATTTCCCAATCAGAGGAAATAGACTGCAGTGCCCAAAAGGGGAGTAATTCAGAGAAATTGTACTAGTCCCGTTGCCCCCTCATATTGTCCATCCACCCTTTTGAGGGGGACACAGTGCCATTTGAGGTTAGAATTCAAACTGCTGAGTTCACTATATTTCCAATTAACTGAATCTGTGGTAAACAATCATAAACTGCTTCAGTTTTTTTTTTTCTCCAATTGTTGAATTTATGAATTATTTTTTGAGCAGTTTAAGTCGAGCTGGTGTAAGAGAGTGTCAGTTGTGGGTTGGATGCCTCTGCTGATGACTGATTCAGATATGGACATGTTTCAGCTCTCAGACTCTGAACACAGTGAGTTCAACATTGCTTTTTATCTCTTGGGAATCACTTTCTATTTTAAAAACATGAGGTTGCTCCACATTGTCATTTGAGGGGGCATAAAGAGAATTTTGTTTGCAAAGTATTGAGCGATCACTTCTCTCGATGGGACTGGTTAAGAAATTTTGTTTTTATATTTGGTGCTAGTTAAAGCACGTGAAATGCCTCCAGAGGAGAACTGGACACAATCTGCAAAATAGCCCTTTATCCATGAGCATGTTGGATATCCAATGGCACAAGTCTGTCTGTCTGTCTGTCTGTCTCTAGAAGCTAGTCGAAGGCTGATTTCGAGTGGAGCAGGGACAAGGGAAGACTGACTTTGGCCCAAGTCAATGGCAGTGGTCAGCTGGACCCTTGTGGTCTCTTCCAGTCCTGTACATTTCTGTGTTTACCAGGGTCAGGACACTCTCTCTCTCTGTGCCCTCCCTCCCCCCACCTCTCTCGCTCCCTCCCTGCCCCCCCCCCACCTCCCTCGCTCTCTCTCGCTTTGATATTGGCTTCAGTAAATTGTGAAGAATTCCTGATGAAAAAGAGCAAGGACTGAGTAAAAGTTAATGAACATCTCCACTGCTACAGAACAATTAGCACTTTGCAAATAAAAGCAAAATACTGCAGATGCTGGAAATCGCAAATAAAAACAAAAAATGCCGGAAATACTTAACAGGTCTGGCAGTGCCTGTGGAGAGAGAAACAGAGTTAACGTTTCAGGTCAGTGACCCTTCATCAGTTCTGCCAGACCTGCTGAGTATTTCCAGCAGTTTTTGTTCGTATTATAGCACTTTTTGTAAATGTTCCTGTCCAATTATTTTCTTCACTCTCTGCCCCTCTTTCCCTCCCCCACTCCACCCCTCACCAGTGCACTTACCCACAGAACCTGTATATGTTCCTTCTCCATTTTATTCTCCTGTGGAGAAATGACTGTTACTTTGTGTAAGTGCAACTGGTACCTGTCGGGAGGAAATGAAGGTTGTTGACTTGCCCACCATTCCATGTTTGCCATTGGTTATTCCCACCCTCCCCACCACTTCCCCCACCTCTAGTTATCTGTGGCTACATCCCTGCCACTTTGCATTTTCACCTCTGGGACCAGGCTGAGATTGGGCACTCGTTGTGTCGAGTATCACAGACATAAATCCAAGTCACATTTACAGTGCAGTGTTAAAACTCTGCAGGAATATACTTTAGTTTTGCCTTGCTCCCTGTTATTTAATTTGAGGTTTCACATTGTTTGAGGTTCTGGGCACTGTCCTTTCTCATTGTGCTTTGTTGTCATGCTGTAAACTTGCCTTGAGTCTCTCTCTCTTTTCAAAGCAGGGAATTGCTATAGGTTTCATGCAGGGAGCAGACTGAATGCAGTGCAGTGGTTCAAACACCTTAACAGGGCTTGCAACAGTAACAGCAACCAGGTAAGCACTATCTGATCTTAGGGACTACCTGATCATGAAGGCAAATACATGTATCTCTGAACTAATTTGTTTTGTTAATCAGGTATTTGGGTTCTCTGTGGTCAGGGGGTATTTCCAGCTCCTCTCCCTTGAGGCTGCTGCCCCTGGACTGTGGAGTGGCCCACAGGCGAAGAGATAATGAGATGGGGATTGCAAGCCACCCATCTTCCCCTTATCTGTCGTCTTGTCGACCTTGATGCTCTCTGAGTGACAGGATCTCTTCACCACTCTGCTCAACTGAGTGATGGTGACTGAGAAAGAAAATTTTACATTTTTGTAGCGCCTTTCACAACCTGAGGACCTCAAAGTATTTTACAGCCAATGAAGTATCTTTGAAGTGTAGTCACTGTCATATAGGAAACCCAGAGGCCAATTTATGCACCACAAGATGCAACAGCAGTGTGATAAATCACTGGGTAATTTGTGTTTTGTGATTGTTGGTTGAGGGATAAATACTGGCCCCAGGAGAACTCGCCTGCTCTTCGAAACAATCTTTTACACCCACCTGAGAGAGCAGACGGGGCCTCTGTTTAATGTCTCCTCCAGCAGTGCACCACTCCCTTAGCGCCGGCCCCTCTGATTTCTTTCCATTGTTGATCTGGTGTTCACCTCGAAACATGGCTTGTGATCTGAACTGATTTCATTTTTGTTGCAGCCTCCTCTGAACCTGATGTCTTTTGAATGAGCAAGGAAGACCATTGGAGGAAGATGTGGAAACCATGGTGTTATTTATAAGTTTTTTTTTAAAAATAGGGACAGACTGGTGTGTGAATGTGCTGGATCTACCATCAGTTTATCAGCTGCTGCCATGGAGCTCCTCCCATTGTCGAGCAGTTCCAGAGACTTCCCAAGACCAGCAGAGCTTTGAGGAGTGAGTTAAACAGAGCCTTTAAACTGGCAATTGTCCAACACAACAGAGAGAGAGCAAACAGAAGGCTAATGACTAAGATAATCTCACTGCAACTAAATACTAGGCAATTAGATTGTGATGCAGATGTTTGACTTTCTCTTTCAATGGAGGAAATCGTCACTATCTTGTGTGGAATTTTTCTGGAGAGCGTTTGGAGGATGAAAACGCATCACTTGCACAAAACATGTCTGTAGAAACGACTCTGATTCTCCAAAACAAAAACCATTGATACTTTTTCTCATGGAGATATGCCCCTTTTTAAAAGAAATGGGTTTCTAACCAGAGAAACGGGATTGGAGTGAATCGTGAAGCTTGTAATTCTGACGTTGAAGTTGCTGAATATCCCATTTGAATGCACCGATTTTAAGAATGAACAGCACTCACTCTGTCCACCTGTTGCACTACCTCCAGGTTTTTGCCCACAGCTGATCAGTCAGCTGGCATCTGAGGGCGCTGCACCAGCCTGCGATAATCCCATTCATTCAAACTCTGGGGAGAAACTGAGCAGAAACCCCAAACTAGAATCTGCAGTCTTGTGGAAGAAACTCCAGTTACCCATGGCCCCGAGACTCGAACCTCCGACTGGGATGTTATGGCTGAATAAACAGCCACAGACCACTGAACGTGAATTCCAGCTTGGCTACTCCGAGCTCATTGTGATAATGAGGCGCTGTTTGATCAGCTGGTAGTCACCTTCCCGAAGGGCATCGAGAGACTTCACGGGTATGAATGAATCCGCGTGACCTCTTCCTATTGTGGCATCAATGTGACGCCTGGGAAAGTAGTGTTGTTGTGCTGTATGTTTTTCTCTGCTCACACGTTTCAGTTCTGGTTGCCAACTCTGGCTGGATGTTTTCCTGGAGATTTCACCACATGACTTCTTGTCTCTAACCTCCCAGCCCCAACCCTGCCGCCACTGATCACCTGGCATGTCCATCCTCACAATGCACTCCCTTCCCACGCCCATTGGAAAGCAACTCAATTGACAGAATCCATCTTCTTCATATCAGCTTTGAGTGAAAAACCATGTTTGTCCTAAAAAAAAAAAAAAAAAACTTTCTGCCTTGTGTCTTCCTCCTGTCCATTGTTCACTGGCTTGCTTTGTAGTTAAGGATTAAATGGAAAAACAATGCACCAATATCAAGTCATTGGGCCTGTTCTTTTTATGTTGCTTTCCAATAGTATCCATTGCACTGTGTGTAACACATTGAGCAAAGTATCTGCCTCTTGCCCCTTCCACCCCACCTCATGTTTCAAAACAATTGGGTCCTTCTTAGATGGGTGACTTCTCTCATTGCCTGCTGATTGCAATGCTCTGTTTAGGTTTGACCTCCAGTCTCCATCACTGCACTGTTTAATTTAGTTCACTCACCCTCTCAACTGGAGAAGCAGCTCAGGGAGATGCTCCTGGATAACCAGTACCATCCTTTCTTAATCCCCTTGCTCCTTTCACTACCCACCTCTCCCCTTAACTTCCACATCATTGAACTAGCACACAATTAGAGCCTGAATCCATGTGACCTGGCAGCAATATGTGCCTGTGTGGTAATTGTGAAAGGAAGCCCCCGACTCCTTTCTGAGGGCCTATGACTTGCTTAAGGATCATTCATGCAAAGATAAGACAATTGAACAGAAAACACAAATTAAATATGTAGATATTAAACTGATTTCAGTAACATCCAGAGCCTGTGATCTAGTGAATATAGTCCCGTGGACACATGAGCAGTGGGTCTGCTAAGGGCAACTGAGGGTGAGGATGGCATGAGAGTCCCAGGCTGTATTCTCCAGATTAGACAGGCCCAAATGATCTGAGGGGTACGTGGATATTTATTGCACCGTAGTGCAGTTAGTGTTTTAAGCACATGCTGCAGTGTAGTGTCTGTCAGAGGTGATGCTGAACATGTTCTGAAGGGTTTTTCTGTTTAGGTTTTACATGTATAATAAAGATGGAATTATATTTTAATACAATTGATTCCTTAACCTTGAGCCTACTGCGTGTTTTAAAGAACTTGGCAGTGCGTATTCACTTATTTCTAATGTATATTTATGTTCATCTGCCCTTTGGTGTTTTATTTTAAGAAAAATTTGCTGTAACCCTGCACTTGGCTCTGTAATATTTTCTCCCCTGGCAAAATGCTCTTTGTTTTGTTGCTTTGTCCTGCTTCAGTGGGTAAACTCACCACCTGCTGTACCATACAGACCAGCCTACAATTGAATCTCCTCTCTGTGCTACATTAGCAATTGGCCTACTACAGTTATCCTCAATGGGCCTGGACTACAGAGGGGAAACTGAGTTAGATACAATTCCTCTTCGAGTAAGCCCATATAGTGTGAGTCAATGCTGCGATCAGGGAAAGACAAGAACTGAATACCACACTGTTGTCAAATGAACAACTAATGCCGCTCCTCTGTGGGGGGGGGGGGGAAGAGAGACATAAGATTCTTAAAACCTTTAAGATAGCATAGCTGGAGACTGGAGTGTTCTGGCTAACATTTATCTCTCAACCAGCATTATTAAATCTGAAACAAAAACAAGAAATGCTGGATTCACTCAGCAGGTCTGGCAGCATCTGTGGAAAGAGAAGCAGAGTTAACGTTTCGGGTCACTGATGCTGCCAGACCTGCTGAGTGAATCCAGCATTTCTTGTTTTTGTTTCAGATTTCCAGCATCCGCAGTATTTTGCTTTTATTAAAACTGAATATCTGGTTGTCAATACGCAGCAGTTTGTGGGATCGTACTGTGCTGCTGTGTTTCCGACATTACAACCGTGAATACACTCCATTGGCTGTGAAACACATTGGGACGTCCTAAGCTGCTGGAGGATGCTATAGGAATGCAAACAAATTATGACTGGAACAATGGAACTGTGACTGCCTGGCCTTCTCATTAATGGATCTGGAATAATAATCCTGTAATAAAAACAGAAAGTGCTGGAAATACTCAGCAGGTCAACTGAGTTCTGATGAAAGGTCACTGAGCTGAAACATTAACTCTGCTTCTCTCTCCACAGTTACTGCCAGACCTACTGAGTATTTCCAGCATTTCTTGTTTTTATTTGATTTTCAGCATCTGCAGTATTTTGCATTTATAATAATCCTGTAGCTTGTTCCAGGAGTTTGAGTCCTTCACATTTGTGCCAGAGAATCTGTCTGGCCTCCCAGCTGGATGTTATTTCATTTACCATCCGGTCATTTGTTTTGTGGCTGAAACACAAAGATGCAGAAGCTGTTGCTATGGAAACATTAGAGAATCTGCTGGAATAAGATGGCAAACATGCCAATTTCTGATCATTTTGAGCAGGGAAACTGTTTACCTGTTTAAAAGGGGCGGATGGAGAAAGGAACCTATTTTGATCCAAGACTCTGATCTTTTTAATTACCTTTCTGATCCGCTTCAGGGTTGGTGCTGTTGCTAAGGGCTCCCCCGAGCTTTGTGGTTCCGGTATAGACCGGAACGCCGTGCGGGGGCCGGGGGTTTGATCGGAGCGCGGGGTGGGTGCACCCGGAAACACGTGGTTAACCTGGGTGTTAATGGCGGCGCCGGTGGAGCGGGAGTGAGAGACACAGAGACCCGGCAGCCGCCCGAGGACACAGGATGGGGAGACCGGCGCGGGTGAGTGGGGCCTGGTTTAAATTTTAATATTTTTGTTTCCCGTAGTTGCTGCCTGTTGGGAAAACGGTCGCTTCAACCGCTCCTTCCCCCCCGTCCTCCCTTCCACCCCCCCCGTCCTCCCTTCCACCCCCCCCCCGTCCTCCCTTCCACCCCCCCCCCGTCCTCCCTTCCACCCCCCCCCGTCCTCCTTCCACCCCCCCCCCGTCCTCCCTTCCACCCCCCCCCGTCCTCCTTCCACCCCCCCCCCCCGTCCTCCCTTCCACCCCCCCCCCCCCCCCGTCCTCCCTTCCACCCCCCCCCCCCCGTCCTCCCTTCCACCCCCCCCCCCCCCCGTCCTCCCTTCCACCCCCCCCCGTCCTCCCTTCCACCCCCCCCCCCCCGTCCTCCCTTCCACCCCCCCCCCCCCCGTCCTCCCTTCCACCCCCCCCCCGTCCTCCCTTCCACCCCCCCCCCCCGTCCTCCCTTCCACCCCCCCCCCCGTCCTCCTTCCACCCCCCCCCCCGTCTCCCTTCCACCCCCCCCCCGTCCTCCCTTCCACCCCCCCGTCCTCCTTCCACCCCCCCCCGTCCTCCCTTCCACCCCCCCCCCCGTCCTCCCTTCCACCCCCCCCCCGTCCTCCCTTCCACCCCCCCCCCGTCCTCCCTTCCACCCCCCCCCCGTCCTCCCTTCCACCCCCCCCCCGTCCTCCCTTCCACCCCCCCCCCGTCCTCCCTTCCACCCCCCCCCCCCCCCGTCCTCCCTTCCACCCCCCCCCCCCCGTCCTCCCTTCCACCCCCCCCCCCCCCGTCCTCCCTTCCACCCCCCCCCCGTCCTCCCTTCCACCCCCCCCCCCCCCGTCCTCCCTTCCACCCCCCCCCCGTCCTCCTTCCACCCCCCCCCCCCCGTCCTCCCTTCCACCCCCCCCCCCCGTCCTCCCTTCCACCCCCCCCCCGTCCTCCCTTCCACCCCCCCCCCCGTCCTCCCTTCCACCCCCCCCCGTCCTCCCTTCCACCCCCCCCCCCGTCCTCCCTTCCACCCCCCCCCCCCGTCCTCCCTTCCACCCCCCCCCCCCGTCCTCCCTTCCACCCCCCCCCCGTCCTCCCTTCCACCCCCCCCCCCGTCCTCCCTTCCACCCCCCCCCCCGTCCTCCCTTCCCCCCCCCCCCCGTCCTCCCTTCCACCCCCCCCCCGTCCTCCCTTCCACCCCCCCCCCCCCGTCCTCCCTTCCACCCCCCCCCCCCCGTCCTCCCTTCCACCCCCCCCCCCCCGTCCTCCCTTCCACCCCCCCCCCCGTCCTCCCTTCCACCCCCCCCCCCGTCCTCCCTTCCACCTCCCCCCCCCCGTCCTCCCTTCCACCCCCCCCCCGTCCTCCCTTCCACCCCCCCCCCCCGTCCTCCCTTCCACCCCCCCCACCCGTCCTCCCTTCCACCCCCCCCCCCGTCCTCCCTTCCCACCCCCCCCCCCCGTCCTCCCTTCCACCCCCCCCCCGTCCTCCCTTCCACCCCCCCCCCGTCCTCCCTTCCACCCCCCCCGTCCTCCCTTCCACCCCCCCCCCCCCGTCCTCCCTTCCACCCCCCCCCCCCCGTCCTCCCTTCCACCCCCCCCCCCCCCCGTCCTCCCTTCCACCCCCCCCCCCCCGTCCTCCCTTCCACCCCCCCCCCCCGTCCTCCCTTCCACCCCCCCCCCCCGTCCTCCCTTCCACCCCCCCCCCCCGTCCTCCCTTCCACCCCCCCCCCCCCCGTCCTCCCTTCACCCCCCCCCCCCCCCCGTCCTCCCTTCCACCCCCCCCCCCCCCCGTCCTCCCTTCCACCCCCCCCCCCCCCCCGTCCTCCCTTCCACCCCCCCCCCCCCCCGTCCTCACCTTCCACCCCCCCCCCCCCCCCCGTCCTCCCTTCCACCCCCCCCCCCCCGTCCTCCCTTCCACCCCCCCCCCCCCCCCGTCCTCCCTTCACCCCCCCCCCCCCGTCCTCCCTTCCACCCCCCCCCCCCCGTCCTCCCTTCCACCCCCCCCCCGTCCTCCCTTCCACCCCCCCCCCGTCCTCCCTTCCACCCCCCCCCGTCCTCCCTTCCACCCCCCCCCCCCGTCCTCCCTTCCACCCCCCCCCCCGTCCTCCCTTCCACCACCCCCCCCGTCCTCCCTTCCACCCCCCCCCCCCGTCCTCCCTTCCACCCCCCCCCCCCCCGTCCTCCCTTCCACCCCCCCCCCGTCCTCCCTTCCACCCCCCCCCCGTCCTCCCTTCCACCCCCCCCCCCGTCCTCCCTTCCACCCCCCCCCGTCCTCCCTTCCACCCCCCCCGTCCTCCCTTCCACCCCCCCCCGTCCTCCCTTCCACCCCCCCCCCGTCCTCCCTTCCACCCCCCCCCCGTCCTCCCTTCCACCCCCCCCCGTCCTCCCTTCCACCCCCCCCCCCCGTCCTCCCTTCCACCCCCCCCCCCCCCCGTCCTCCCTTCCACCCCCCCCCCCCCCCCCGTCCTCCCTTCCACCCCCCCCCCCCCCCCCCCCCGTCCTCCCTTCCACCCCCCGTCCTCCCTTCCACCCCCCCCCCCCCGTCCTCCCTTCCACCCCCCCCCCCCCCGTCCTCCCTTCCACCCCCCCCCCCCCCCGTCCTCCCTTCCACCCCCCCCCCCCCCGTCCTCCCTTCCACCCCCCCCCCCCCCGTCCTCCCTTCCACCCCCCCCCCCGTCCTCCCTTCCACCCCCCCCCCGTCCTCCCTTCCACCCCCCCCCCGTCCTCCCTTCCACCCCCCCCCCCCCGTCCTCCCTTCCACCCCCCCCCCCCCGTCCTCCCTTCCACCCCCCCCCCCCCGTCCTCCCTTCCACCCCCCCCCGTCCTCCTTTCCACCCCCCCCCCCGTCCTCCCTTCCACCCCCCCCCCCGTCCTCCCTTCCACCCCCCCCCCCGTCCTCCCTTCCACCCCCCCCCCCGTCCTCCCTTCCACCCCCCCCCGTCCTCCTTCCACCCCCCCCCCCGTCCTCCCTTCCACCCCCCCCCCCGTCCTCCCTTCCACCCCCCCCCCCGTCCTCCCTTCCACCCCCCCCCCCCGTCCTCCCTTCCACCCCCCCCCCGTCCTCCCTTCCACCCCCCCCCCGTCCTCCCTTCCACCCCCCCCCCGTCCTCCCTTCCACCCCCCCCCCCGTCCTCCCTTCCACCACCCCCCCCGTCACCCCTTCCACCACCCCCCCCCCCCCGTCCTCCCTTCCACCACCCCCCCCCGTCCTCCCTTCCACCCCGTCCTCCTTCCAAACCCCCCCCCCCCGTCCTCCCTTCCACCCCCCCCCCCCCCCCCCCCCGTCCTCCCTTCCACCCCCCCCCCCCCCCCGTCCTCCCTTCCACCCCCCCCCCCCCCCGTCCTCCCTTCCACCCCCCCCCCCCCCCCCCCCGTCCTCCCTTCCACCCCCCCCCCCCCCGTCCTCCCTTCCACCCCCCCCCCGTCTCCCTTCCACCCCCCCCCCCCCGTCCTCCCTTCCACCCCCCCCCCCCCCCCGTCCTCCCTTCCACCCCACCCCCCCCCCCCACCTGTCCCCCCTGTTGAAGCTATACCAATTCCTCAGTCGTGCTGCGTTGCTGGTGAAGTAATGCCAGCCATTGTTGGATTTTTGTAATTCGTATTTCTGTGTGTGATAATTTGTTCAAATCCTTTTCAGACCAAGAATCAGAAAAAAGCTCGTGCGAATGCGATTCACCTTGCGCAGGAGGAGTTTGCCAATGTCCCTCACTCCTTCGTCTTCAACCGAGGCCAAGTGGGGCAGAATGTGCACCAGCTGATCACAGACATGAGGCGGCTGATGGAGCCGTTCACTGCCCGTACACTGAAGGTGAGGCTCGCAAACGCACTGTACGAGTTGAAAGTTCAGAGGATGCTTCAACCTAAGAAGTGAGAAATCTCTGAAGATGAACTGCCACGTTGCAGGAGGCCTCTGCGGGGGGATGATCGGGAAGTGATTAGCAGGCAGAACGCTTTGCACGTTATTGGTGTATTATTGGCTGTGACATGTTGAGTTGCCCAGGCAGGCAATGTTAGCTTCCTCCCTCCTCTACAGACTGAATACTGCTGGACTGTGTCATCTTACTTGGGGATTGATATTTATTCCTTTGCATTTAAAGGAGTGCTTTCTAAACACGGAGAAAGCAATAGAAGGATATGCTGATCGGATGAGATGAAGAGGGGTGGAAGGAGGCTCATGTGGAGCATAAACACCAGCATGGACTAGGTGGGCCGAATGGCCTGTTTCTGTACGTTCCATGTAACTTTCTGGTGACTGTTCTGGGAATTTGAGTACCACCTTTTCCAGCCTGGGCTACAATGAAGTAGTGTTCTAGTGAGCTGCCTTTCACTATGGGGATTGAGTGTTACAGTCGGGAAGGACTGAGCTGATAAGGGTGAATACAGGAAATCTGAAATAAACAGATTTCTTAGAAGCTGAGGAAAAGCAACTTGAGATCGCTTGTCTGAAGTGATGCCCCATATGTGGCTTGTCACTGTCTCTGGGAACAGGTTACTGATCTGCTAACTTGACCAGAGATGCTCGGGGGATTGGAGAAAGATGATTGAGGTTAGGTGGATTTCAGCATGAAGCAAACAGATGCTGGCCAGCACTGACGCCACGGTACCATAGGACAGGGGCAGGCCATTCAGCCCCTTGAACCTGTTCCACCATTCAACTAGATCATGGCTGATCTGAACCTGAACTCCATCTCCTCGTCTTAGCCCCATATCCCTTGATGCTCTTTCCCAACAACATGATGGATAAGTGACAGTTTCATATTGTGTCTGCTAGAACAATGGGGGGGAGGCGAGGAAAGAGAGTACAGTAGCACAGTGGTTATGTTACTGGACTAGTAATTCAGAGGCCTGGACTGATGATCTGGAAATGTGAGTTCGGATCCTGCCACAGCAGCTGGGGAATTCAAATCTAATTAATTAAATAAATCTGGAATAAAAAGCTAGTCTCTGTAATGGTGACCATGAAATTACTGGATTGTTGTAAAAAAAAACCTTTGAGTTCACTCATGTTCTTCAGGGAAGGAAATCTGCTGTAAGGCTGGGTCTGGCCTACATGTGACTCCAGACCCACAGCAATGTGGTTGACTCTTTTTAATTGTCCTCTGAAATGGCCACTTGGTTGCATTCAACTCTCAAACAGTAAATGTTGGCCTTGCCAGTGATGCTCCATCCTGTGAATGAATTACAGTTGCAGATTGTGCCCCTTCCCTGCTGCCCTGGTCTGGGATGTGACTGGAGAAAAGGTTTGAGTCGTGTATCTCACAGTGAGCTGCAGGTTAGGGATGGGAGAAGTTCGAGTTAATGAGTTAAGTGAGGCGTATCGGCATATTAAAATGTGTGATTTTACTGTAACATATTGGTACTAGCATGCTAAGCATGTCCAGTGTAACCAGGCAGCTCACTTTCCTATAGAGAAAATGGTTGTGTGTGTGTTAACAGGTGCAGAAGAAGAATTTGCTGAAGGATTTTGTCTCAGTGGCTGGACCGCTTGGTGTGACGCATTTCTTAATTTTTACCAAATCCTCGACGAGTGTGAACTTTGTAAGTAGGCTGGAGATCTTCCTCCCGGAAAAAAAATCATTTTTTCTTCCACTTCCACCTTTCTGGTTACTTTAGTGAATTCTATCAACTGAACTGTGACCTTATTGATGATGTAACAAGAGTAGTTGAACCCAGAGTGAATAATGAACCCATTTATCACACATAGCAACATTACGGGCTCCTGATTTATTTTTTAATTGATTCTTGTTTAGTAGACCCTGGCAAAGTTACGTTAAGTGTCCCATTCATATTTATCCAGAACTGGTTAGTTTGTCAGGCCACTTCAGGGGGTGATTGAGTCAAACACACAGATGCAGTCATGTTTTCTGCTGCTAGCCCACAAATTATTAGCTTTACTGAATTTACATCTCCTAACTTTCCGTGCTGGGATTTCAACTCTGATGCTGACTGCAAAAAGTGAATGTGCCCTAGATTACTGGACATATAATACGGACTTTCTTGTAAACTACCAATAAGATTTATGAAGTAAATCACTAGCTTACAATAAAAGAACATATCATTTTTCATTGGTACTTCAAACCCATTTCAAAATAATAAACATGTTGAAACTTCAATAATTATAATATGAAAAACATGCCAGTGAGGGTGAAAGTTTATGTCGAGAATAGGATACTCTTGGGGCTTCCAATAGCCTCTGCTCCTTCTCCTATCTGATATAGTGGAGATTTGTGAAGGAATTTGAGATGGTTCTACACACTCTTCGCTTTGAAGTCCAAACAGAGATTAAGGAATCCAAAATATATCCTTTTATTATTAGTCGGAAACTGAGAAAGAATTCCGTCACATTTGATCAGCATTTCTGTAAAGCACGAAGACAGTTCACCTAAACAGCAGATAATTGTCTGTATTTCACACTGTGATGGGACTTCCACCCAATTACAAGTATTGTTAGCAGAGAATTACTCAAGTGCAGTTTGGAGAAGTGGCAGTGCAAACCCAAGAAGTTATATATTAAAGTCATATTAAATTACAGAGACTCTGTTGCACTTCCATAGTTTTATCCCTGTTCCACGTCCCCATTACCCTCAATGTTGTATAGTGCTGAAGGGAAGAATTGGAATTGGCTGTTTTCGCATCTTATTTCCAGTTATGACGCTAGATTAAGGGAGGCCCTGGAAACCAGTCACCTGCTGGCCTGGAATTGATGTGGAAGGCAGGGTGGGGAAGGTTTTCCAACAATAAATGTCAGGTATTGTCTTCAGAGCGCTGACTTGCATTTTTTTCATCCAACCCTCAGAAAATGGCTCGTTTACCAAGAGGCCCCACGCTTAGTTTCAAAGTTCACCAGGTAAATGCCTCCTGTTCAATTGTGTTCTCACAGCTTCACTGTAAATAGTTGTTGTGACGGTGGTCTCGGGCAGTCCGATTTGCTACAGATCAGACACCCAAATATTGTTGCTCTGACACATCACAGCTGAATGGTTCATCTCAATGTCCCGAATGAGTTTTGAATGAATTGTTAAATTGTTCAGTATGAATCCTGTCAGTCCAGAGAAATCTATAATCAGTTTGTTGTCGACTCATTGATGCGGATTGATCGCTGTGATTACCGACAACTCCGTTGTCATTGTATCATGTGACTACCAGGATGGTGGTAGGTGAACCAGATGCACGCTGGTCTTTATTCGTTCAGCAACCTCTGTGTTCCTTAAGTGTATTTTTCCAGTATTAGTCATGCTTTGTAAAGATATTTACCTCACTCAGCTCACTCTGCTTAATCCCTCTGATTTGGTACTTCTGGCCTGTATAAACCCACTGAGGGTGTGCAGCACAGTGAGGCTCTGTCCTTCTAATGAGATGTTAAACCAAAGCCCCCAAATTCCTTTGCTGACAGCCCGGGTGAGTAAAGCTCTTATAGCACTATTGGAAATTGCCCACAGCTCGCTCCCTCCCCCCCACCTTCCTCCTTGCTTCCAGCCCTCCCTCCCCTGGACCAACACCCCACACCTTCCCTCTCCCTCCCCCTTCGCCTTCCCTCTCCCTCCCCCTTCGCCTTCCCTCCCCCTCCCCCTTCGCCTTCCCTCCCCCTTCGCCTTCCCTCCCCCTTCGCCTTCCCTCCCCCTTCGCCTTCCCTCCCCCTTCGCCTTCCCTCCCCCTTCGCCTTCCCTCCCCCTTCGCCTTCCCTCCCCCTTCGCCTTCCCTCCCCCTTCGCCTTCCCTCCCCCTTCGCCTTCCCTCCGCCTTCGCCTTCCCTCCCCCTCCGCCTTCGCCTTCCCTCCCCCTCCCCCTTCGCCTTCCCTCCCCCTCCCCCTTCGCCTTCCCTCCCCCTTCGCCTTCCCTCCCCCTCCCCCTTCGCCTTCCCTCCCCCTCCCCCTTCGCCTTCCCTCCCCCTCCCCCTTCGCCTTCCCTCCCCCTCCCCCTCGGGCCCACCCCTCCCACCACCTCTCAACCCGGGCCCACCCTGCTCACCTTTTTTACACCCCCGCCCCCAAGCAGCCCACCTCCTTCCTTCCACCTGGGCCCACCCCGTCACTTTTTTCCTGCGCCCTCCCCCGACTCACCACCTGCCCTCCCCCGAGCTCATACTACCAAAAGAAACTGAAGTTTTTAGAAATGGAAGTTAAACTGATATCCTCTCCCTGTTTGAATGATCAGCTCTCCTTGTATCTCTCTCCGTCAATTCCCCCCTCCCCAGTCCCTTCTCCCTCCACAAACTCATCTAATTGTGCCTTGATCCTATTTAAACCACCCAATCAGTGGGCTTCCCTGGTACAGCTCCCTCATCCTCTGGGTGAAAGTTTGATCTGAATTTTCTCCCAACTTGCTGAGCAACGGCCGCTTCCTGGGATTTGAAACATTGTGAGCAGTTTTCCTGGATTTACTGTGTGCTTCCTGTGATTCCCAGTATTCCCTGGTGAAAGACATCATCTCATCCTTGAAGAGACACCGGATGCATGAGCAACAGTTTAGCCATCACCCCCTGCTGGTGCTGAATAACTTCCGAGGAGATGGAATGCACATCAAGTTGATGGCCACCATGTTCCAAAATATGTTCCCGTCAATCAATGTCTACAAGGTAGGAGAATCAGGAGTGGGGGAGGGGAAGGGCGGTGGTTGAGGACTGGGGGTGGGGGAACATCTTGAAGGACACACTGGGTATTAGCAGTTTCCATCACCCCGCCATTGGCGGCCTTCAGCTGCTGAAACCCTGCTCTGGAATTCCCTTCCTAAACCTCTCCCCCCTTTAAGCCCCCCCCCTCCCCCCCCTCCCCTTTAAAACATAACTCGTTGACCAAGCTTTTGGTCACCTGTCCTAATAACTCCTTGCATGGCTCCGTCAAATTTTGTTTGAAAATGGTCCTGTGAAGCACCTTGCAATGTTCTACTACGTTAAAGGTGCTATATAAATACAAGTCATTGTTGTTGCACCGGAAGTCAATGTGACCTGTGTAAGCCAGAGGGTCCATGATTCCATTCTTGGTCCATGCTGAGCCAGAACGTCAGTAGGGTGTCTGTAGTTATTCTGTGATTCCCTTGCCTTGCTCCGGGGACTGTCAGCCATGATGGTGCTGCTGATTTGCTATCCTGTGACCCCGGCTGGACAGGGTGCAGGTTTGGATTTTGCTGTCATGCCTGTTGCCCTGATATCCTGTTCAAGCTGTGGTCTGGTGTGTTGAGACTGTGTCCTCCTGCACACTGCATTGCTGTTGATCTTCCTTAACCCAGTCGTATCTGTCTCTTTACAGGTTGGATTGAATGCCATCAAGCGCTGTGTCCTGATAAACTACAACCCTGACACACACATGGTTGATATCAGGCACTAGTAAGTGAGCATGCAGTATCTCAGCTCGGCTCCCAGTTTCACAGCTTTGTCATTTTTTTTTTAAATGGGGGAGGGGGGTGATTTCCCTCTGTGTCTGTGGGTGAATGCATAGCCCCAGAGTAAATGAGCTTCCGGGGGGTGGGGCAGGGAAAATAGGATGTCAACTGATTCTTGGGGGGAGGGGGGAATGTGGGGAACGTATGGAAATGGTTGAGGTGGGGGTGGAAAGTCAGCTGCCCGGTGGTTCTGTGTTTGAGAGTTTGCTAATCTGAGAATTGAATTGGACTCTCTTCCCCCTCCCCCCACACAACTTGAAAAAAAAAATTTGGGGGTCCAATGCAGTCTGGTCATTGTGTTTGTAAATCTGGAACTCTTGTCCCTTCCCAAAGGACTGTGCACGCTGGGCAGTCAATTCAATATTTCAAGGCTGAGACCAGTTCGATTTTTGTCAGGTTAAAGGGTCTTGCAGGATGTGGATCAGTGGTGGGTAAATGGAGTGAGGTACACATCAGCTGTGATCTAATGACAGAGCAGGCTGGAGGGGCTGAATGGCTTCCTGTCCTTTGTGAAACTTAGTAACTAACACATTCCTCCTCTCTCCAGCTCCATTAAGGTGGTTCCTGTGGGGATGAGCCGGGGGATGAAGAAACTACTCCAGGAGAAGTTCCCCAACATGAGCAAGTTTGAAGATATCAGTGAACTACTGATGAAGTAAGTGCTGGGGTGGGATCTAGGCCCTGTTCTCTTTCTCAACCGTCCTCTCCGAGGAACCCCCCCGGGATTAGTTCCATAGGCCCCGGCATTTTGTCGTGATCTGAAGCAGGAGCATGTTTATGTGGCAGGAAGTAGACAGTATGTCTGTGGGGCAGGTACTGTATCTGTTACATTCGGTGACCTGCTGCTCTCACGCAGTATAGGTTGCTAATTTTTATATTAATTGTGTTTATTGTATGCAGGTGGTGGGTACTAACTAGGGATTCACTTCTGCTATAAAAAGGAACAGACTGAAACTGTGGTTGTTGGGCCAGGAGGTGTATACTTGTAATCTATAACTCTGTAAATAAATGCCTATGTAAGTGTGTAAAGATTGGCTCCAGTTCTATCCTTTACCTAGCTTTCTGGATTATTACAGGTGAAACACACAGCCACCGACATGCATTCTGATTTGGTGCTTGGGTTCTCTGGCTACCCTAATAACACACATTCCTGATCGAATGATTCTCTCCCGATTTGCCATTCTCTCATAGTCATTACAGCATAGGAGGTGGCCATTCGACCCATTGAGTCCATGCTGGGTGGAGAGGCTTTGGGTAGCATTGCAGAGAATGGGTCTAGGCAGCTGAAAGTGTCGCTATTACTGTTGGTGCAAATAGAGGGATCGCGTAAGAGACTGGAATCAGAGGACTGGGGTGTGTGCGGAGGGTTATAGGAGATTACAGAGATAGGGCAAGGCCATGAAGGATTTAAACATGATGAGAATGTTAAATCTGAAGCATTGCGGTACCAGCAGCCGATGTGGGTCAGCAAAGACAGGCTGATAGGTGAGTGGGATAGGATTTGGAATTCCGGATGGGCTGAAGTTTCCAGAGCATGGAAGAGGGGAAGGTCAGCCAGGATAGCATTGGAATAATCAAGTCTGTAATTTCCTAAACAGATAATCTAGATAACACATTTCACTCTGTATCAGAGTACTGTATATCAATTGAAATACTATCAGAAAGAGCCAAATTTGGATGGAGACAGGAGGACGTCAGTGTGAACTTTCAGTCTCATCCTGCCAAAAAGAAAGATTTGCATTTATATGGCACCTTTCACAACCTCAGGATGTCCCAAACCCCTTTAAAGCCAAAAGCAGTGTGACTGATTTATGTAATTCCCTGAGGTGAGTATGCTGATGTAGAACCCTGTCATCTTCTCTAGTCCTCAGCTCCTCGGAGAGCTGGGGGACCTCACAGACATGCTCGCATGTTCTTGCTGCTTGGGATGCAGAAGCCAAACTGAAAGTCAAAGCTCTTTAGTAGCTGGTCCCGGAAGTAGTGTCTCTCGATCTCTTAGTCCTTTCACTCTCAGCAACAGAAGTGTCAGTGTATTTATCCAGTAACGTTCACCGTGTCGTTCTAACCACAGGCTGGAGCTGCTTTACTTTTTTTTTTCCTCTCTCTCCCTCTTTTCTCCCCCTCCCCCCCCCCCCCCCCCCACCCCAACTCGTTCCCTGTACATTAATACAAAGGGATTTGGAGTCATTTCAATGTATCTGAATTTCAGGGGGGCCAATCTGTCTGAGAGTGAGGCTGAGCAGGATGGCGATGACAACATTACTGAACTGCCACAGGTTTACGCAGGCCGCGGCAATCTGAAGGCCCAGCAGAGTGCCATTCGACTCACGGAGGTGAGTGGGTTTTCTGTAGATTGCAGTACTGCTGGATCAGCTTCAGTTTTTCTTTGCAGCTTCGCACTAGCCCCAGCCTTATTTGGAGAGGACAGCCTGGCACAGAGGTTTGGAGCTCTGCATGTGACCTGCCGTCAGCTCCAGCCCACTCTTCACCCAGACATCTGGCAACAGAAACATTTCCATATCGGGAGATGTTCTCAATGAGAATTTTCTTACTGGACCGTCAGTGTCCTTTGCCCCGCTGGCTCAGGGAGTTAATGCACCGCCCAGAGTGAAACAGACCGTTCTGGGTTAGACTCCAGGACTGCACTGACCTCTCCTGGGTGGGTTCAGGCATTGCCCTATCCCCCCTGCTGTCAGTAACCCCCTGGGCCAGTATGGGCATTGCCCCTTCCCCCTGTTGTCATTACCCCTCAGTTTGGAGGGTGAGGGTGATGTCAGCCTGGTTCCAGGTTAACCAGGTATGTGGTGACATGTGACAGTATAATATGATGTAACTCTCCACCTGTATTCTGTGATCTCAGTACTAACTGGCTGAGCATTATTCAGTGTCATGTATTTCTTGTACCAACACTCTGCATTAGTGCAATCTTGTATGTCTCAGATTGGCCCTCGAATGTCCCTGGAACTGGTGAAGATTGAGGAGGGGATGTGTGATGGACAAGTGATGTACCATTCATTCAGTAAGTACTGGCGAAAGCGATCCACCCACCACACGTCGGGGGCGGGGCCCACCTGTCTGGAGTGGAGGGGGCGGGGCCCAACTGTCCCCGGGGGTTTTGGGGGGGGTGGCGCGCAGAGGGGGCATCAAGGTTTGATTAGGCTCGAGGTGGGAACAGTCAGTTTTTTACATGTTTGATTTGAGCTTTATTGCTGTCTCAGCTGTAGTTAAATGAATATCATGATGTTTAGATGTCAGGTGGCTCAGGTGGGTTTATTCTGTTAGCTGCAGAGATGTACAGGGGAGGAACATCCCAGACCTGACCCCTGGTGTGTGCTCGACAATGTTGGGACTACTCTAGTGCCCTGTGGGGAGGAAGCAATTTCCCAAAGCCCCTGATCACTAAATGCACTGGCCAGGAGAGAATCAGAACAGATATTATGTTTTAGAAATGGCTGCGTAATGTATTTTATCCTTTGTTTAAACTCTGCTCCAGTTCAAAAGACAGAGGAGGAAGTCCAAGAGATGCTTCAGCAGAGACAGAAGCGACAGAAACTGAAAGAGGAAAGACGAAAAAAACAAGAAGGAGACATCCATCGCAAGCAGGAGGAGCGAGAGCTGCACAAGTGAGTGCGGCGCTGTACGCCCCGTCCTCGGTGTGCAGGCCGCGGCGCTGTACGCCCCGTCCTCGGTGTGCAGGCCGCGGCGCTGTACGCCCCGTCCTCGGTGTGCAGGCCGCGGCGCTGTACTCCCCGTCCTCGGTGTGCAGGCCGCGGCGCTGTACTCCCCGTCCTCTCCCAGTTGGTGGAGAGCTTTGGGAACCATAGGTCCAAACTCCTCCTGAGCACGCTCCACTTACCATGCATCACATCCCGAATTACTCACTGTTATTTTCCCAAAGCATCTTTCCTAATTTGTAATATAAAAGCATAGGAAATAGGAGCAGGAGTAGGCCGTTCAGCCTCTCAAGCCTGCTCTGCCATTTAATATGATCATGGCTGATCTGATCTTGGCCTCAACTCCACTTTCCTGCCTGTTCCCCATAACCCTCGACTCCCCTACAGTTCAGCATCTGTCTGTCTCAGCCTTAAATATATTCAGTGATCCAGCCTTCGCAGCAGTCTGAGGTAGAGAATTCCAAAGATTCACAACCCTCTGAAAGAAGAAATTCCTCCTCAATTCTGCCTTAAATGGGCTGCCCCTTCTGAAATTATGCCTCCAGTTTTAAATTCCTGCACAAGGCGAAACATCGTCTCAGCATCTACCCTGTCAAACCCCCTCAGGATCTATCAATAAGAATTGGAATGACCAATACAAACTGTGTCCCTAGGGAGCCTGTTGTGTAGTTTGACCACTCACTCACTGAAATATGGTTCCCGCAGACTAGTTTTGAATTTGGACACAGTGAAATGGCTTGTCATAGTCAACATTATCGAGTCCATTCATTATCTAGTCCATTTAGAATCCTAAAAAAAAAGCTGTCACATCACTTCTCCGCCTTCTCCTTTCCAATGTCCAGTATTTATATAATAGTTCATTATATCCAGACCCTCCTCCCACTCACTCATTCTGTTTGGGTGAACAATGTCTGTTAGAATAACTTACAGACCCGCCCTCCCACCTTCCTGAGCAGCAAGGCAGCAGAGAGAGAGCAGACAGCGGGTGGAAATGTAGACTAGAGTGGCGTTGAAACAAATTGAAAGGATGTGTCCAGCTTGATTGGTGCAGTATAGGACTGTGGGTAAGAACAGTGCCAGCTGAGTTGGGTAAATCGAGCATTGGTGATTAGGTGGCACAAAGCTTTGGGTTTAGACAACCTGGACATTGTAGGAGTGAGGGAGCTAACAGGTCCCAGCAGTGAATGAGCCAGAGTAAGGAGGAGCAACAAAACACTGAGAAGGAATATCAGGAAAGAGGGTATATTAGAGAGCTGGAGGGGAAAGTTCAGAGAAACAGGCCATAGTTTATATAAGAACAGGAACTTTATTCTAATTTGCCCTACAAATCCGTTTATTTCAGAAAAAAGAGTCTGGCTGGAATGCAGAGGAAGAAGTTTCAAGCTGATGAGGCTGAAGGGGACATTGAGGCTGAAGACCCATGTATTGAGGAGAAGCGAATCCTGAATGACCAGTCTGACACTGATTCAGACCGAGAGTATTACAGACAGGAAGTTGGCGTTGAACCAGACGATGGTAACATTTTATTTCACTTTATCTTGAGGTTGCTGCCTTTCAGCTGGAAATAGGACTGTTTTTAATGGGGAGAACACCTCCGAATTTATTGGCAGAGCTTCTGTGGAATTGTTCATGTGTTGAAGGTTGCGAGGGAGTGGGGTGTGATGTGGGAGGGCTTGCGCATCTCGACAGTGGACAGCAGGAGGAAGTTTGTAAGTGGTCTCGATCTGTTTCCTTTTGGTTTCTGAAAAGTAAAACTTTACTTCCTGACTGCACAGCGAAACAGATTTTTCACCCCGGTATTTACTGGTTTTAATTGAATAAACCTTTCAGGACTGAGATGAGAAATTACTTCATCCAGAGAGTGGTGAGCCTGTGGAATTCACTACCACAGAAAGCAGTTGAGGCCAAAACATTGTATGTTTTCAAGAAGGAGTTACATATAGCTCTTGGGGTGAAAGGGATCAAAGTGGGAATTGGTTACTGAGTTGGATGATCAGCCATGATCATAATGAATGGCGGAGCAGGCTCGAAGGGCCGAATGGCCTACTCTTTTCTATGTTTCTAAACCTATCCATGTCTGTCGGAAGGATTAACTTTTTTATCTGGGATAGCAAATAGGCCCTCTGTCCCATCTGTTTAGGATAAAGGGCCAAGACGTATAAAACATAAGAAAAGATTAATCTTTCCTAATTCCTTTTGTGCCAGGTATCTCCATTTGTCCTTCGAAAGATTCTTCTCAAATATTTTCATTCAGAATTTTTATTCCGAACCTCCCTTCAAACCTGAATGGCCTTTCCATAATTTGTCACCTAGATTAATCATCAATGCTCATTGCTAAGAATATTCTCGATAACCAAACATCAATAAAATAAGCTGAACAGCTATTACCATTTACAATAAAAATTAAGAATGTCAAAATTGCAATGTTTTAAGTAATGTGCACTATTTGTTGAATTGGTTCTTTGAATATAGTAGCAGTTTAAGCAGAAAGAAAAAAATTGGGTTTTATGTTTTATACAAAAATAACATTCAAATTACTTTCACGTAAAAGATTGTTTTCCTTGGGGTCTTTAGTCAGTGCTGGTCCATTGATGCACAGGAGTAGAGGCTGAATGCAGCTCTGACAACAAGTCTTGGCAAGTTCTACAAATGGCATTTCTTACCAGTCATTTGGAATTTACTTACCAGTCTCTCGTGCATCAGATCAATTTGCGCATACACAAGTGTGACACCCAGAATATGATCGTGGCGACGTGTATCTGCAAACTTGTCTTGCTATGAAAAAAATTGTAAAGAAACCACAGCAGTCATTTTCACTGTACAGGTAAACACTCCAGAAAAGTGCAGTACCAAAGCCATGATGTCTGCAGGTTCTTAATGGAACTGTCCATGCATAAGCTCAAAACTGAATAGTAATCAACTCACCCAGTGTTTAATTAAACATCATTTGTAGTTCCACCACAGCAGAACCTCACCCACCTGTTGGGGAAACAGATGCAACGCTCGTTTTTAAACCCTGCTTGTTGGGTTTCTCCCCCCGAGAGCTCAGTTAAAATGCATGTAAATCCCCCTCCAACTTGCTGTCTCACACTAATACATGTTCCATCACTCTGGTGTTGTGCACTCTGAGCAGGGCACTGTTTGGGATAAAGATTTAGTGATAGGCATTGAGATAGGTCACCTGCTGCTGTCAGATATGTGATGGCTGCAGCATGAGAAGTTAACGAGATATTTCCTCCTTCACGTTGCTCGGTTATGTTTTTTCTGAACCTATTTGTAACTTCTTTTTCTCACAGATCTGTTTCCAACAGCTTCACGCAGGAAAAGGAAGAGGGATAATTCATCACAATCAGTCAGGAAGTACAAGAGAGCCAAGGGCCCAGATAAAGCAGCCAACAAGCAATGCACTGGCCCAGACTCTGACAGAAACGATAGCAAGAAGAGTTTGCAAGGGAGGAAAACTCGGCTTATTGGGACTTACCTGGTTAATTCTAGATTCAAGGGCTCTCTTCGCGGGAGTAAAGTTGTACACAAGGGCAAGGGTCGTCGAGGTCCAGCCTCAAAGGACAAAGGTCGTCGAGGTCCGGCCTCAAAGGGCGAGGGTCGTCGAGGTCCGGCCTCAAAGGGCGAGGGTCGTCGAGGTCCGGCCTCAAAGGGCGAGGGTCGTCGAGGTCCGGCCTCAAAGGGCGAGGGTCGTCGAGGTCCGGCCTCAAAGGGCGAGGGTCGTCGAGGTCCGGCCTTCAAGCATAAGGATCAGTCCAAGGGCAAAGGTCAATCTCAGAGAAAACACAAAATAAAATGTTACTTTAAACAGAAATGAAAATAAGACCAGAAGAATGCACAGAGACAATAAAAAAAGATTTTGCTGGCTTTATACTATTGTTTCTCCACTTTGCGGGGCACCTCTGGAGCTCCAGTTTATGCAGAAACGCAGCTGAAAGTTGTCAGTAAATTGCCAATGTTGATGGACGATCCCTTGGATTTACTCTCAGTAACTCTCACAAAATACAAATGAGTGTTTTTTAAAAAAAAAATATACAACACCACATACTATTTGTAAGAATGTTTTTTGCGGGTATTGTTCAAATCGAGGTGAAGTGTAGAATCTAATGCTCGTGGCTCAGTGTTGGCTTTTCAACCACGGGGTGCTTCGATGGAACCCTCCCTGTTCCTACGGTGGTAATCCCCCTGAGAAAGGGGCTCACTATAAATGTGCTCAGTCTCTCCAGCAGTCATGGGAGATGAACAGGGGAGTCCTGCCAGTCCACAGGAAGTACAGACTCCTGAAAGGGCTTAGTCACTACCGAGCTTTTCACTGAGTTGCCGCAGGTAATACTGAGAGTTAGAATCTGTCAAATCTGAAGCCAAGTTACCTGTAAAGGTTAGCCCTGGGGCCAAGCGCACCTCACTTCATCCTGAGCTGTTTCTGTCCCTGTTTGAGTAAAGGTGTTAGAGTGAATAAATGTGGCTGGTGGGTGCTGAGTGGAGATGGAACACCAGCCACTAGATGGAGAGGTGGGTGATGGTTACTGGGTGGAAAGGTGGTATTGGATGGCGAGGTGGGTGCTGGTTGGAGAGGGGGAGTTGGACACTGGGTAGAGATGGGCCATCGGGCACTGGGTGGAGAGGTGGGAGCTGGGAAATGGTCCCTTGTTGAAGTGATTGGCTGCAGGGACTCATTGTCCCAGTTGCTCGACATGATGTGGAAAGTTGGATACAATGGATTTGCTTGCAGACTTGGCTCACAAAGCTTTGGTGGATAAATCAGGATGGTTTGAGTTATTTTTGTTTGTGTGATGCACAACTCCCATACTCCAAGCCGATTGCTCTCCTCGACGATGCTGACATATAACCCCATCGTCCCTGGAAACTTGAGGTGTGTGATGTTGGCATTGCTTCTGAACAGAGATAAGAAGCAGTGGAGGCGAAGTGACAAGTGGTATTGAGCCTGAAATGGGGGTGGTGCAGGGTAGGAGTGAGAGCGAGCAGGCTGGGGGTGTTGTGTCTGTAGGGTGGTAGGAAAATGAGCAAGTGGACTGGGGGTATGGTATTGAGGGGGGTAGGAGTGAGTGAGCAGGCCGGGGGTATTGTGTGTAGGGGGTTAGGAGTGAAAGCGAGCGGGCTGGGGGTATCAGTCTGGCTCCTGTTGGGGGGGAGGTGAGAGGGGGAACCCGTTGATTGAGTTGAGGATTCCTGGTGTGTTTGAGGCTTCACCCCTGCAGCTTTCGGATAGGAAGGAGACCATTGCAGTCTGGGTGCATTAGTCCAAGCTGGTAACTGCATGCAATCCAGTTTGCAAATTCTCACCCACCCTACTGCCCCCAGTGTGAGTTGGTGTGTAAGGTTAGTACAGTTTATCAACGTATGCACTGGGAATGTATCTTGCAGAGGCTGATAGATGGTCACCCTGCTCTATGGCAGTCTCCTGGTTAATGATTCACACACTCAGTGACATTGCTCCATCAGTGATCTTCTGTCTTCCTTACAATCTCCCAGCTCCCAGGGTCAGTTATCCTGAATGCGGTGACCTTTCCTACTCTTTTTCTGCGCTTTTCCTTTAGAATTTGTAAATTATTTTTTTATTTCTTCCTTCCAATTCCATTTCCCCCCCCCCCCCACTCATTTTCCCTTCCATTTTTTGTCTTGATTCCAAAGTTACTGAAGTCCTCCTACATCAGGGCCACTGTCTCCCAGTCCTGTAAACACTTTCATTAGCCCCCACAGGTTCAGTCTTGATCTGGAGTACACCTGAACCTCTCAGTTCAAGGTTCGCGCTTTGACACCCTGGTTTAACTGGTCTGAGCCCCACTGTTGAGGCACTACAAGTGGGCTCTGTGCCTCCTTGTATATCAGCTAGGGTTCCTGCTCCTGATCTTATAGCCATTGCTCAAATGTCACTGCAGGTGTGAAGCCCACCTGGTTGAATATCATTATCCGGTGTAATAGACCAAGGCAGAATAGGCTGCAGTTCAACTATCTGACAGTCACTTGGAGTGGGATCTTAAAAAAGACAAAAACAGAATTATGTTGACCTATGCAATGAGTTCATCAGGTGAGTATTTGAGTCCTACAGACCAAACCCCCTGGTTAATCTCAGGCAGAACAGTAAAACTGCCACAAGGGAATGAACCCAGTTTCCTACTTCTGTTCCATCTTCTCCCACTTACACCCTCCACCACTGATGCACAGTGTGTACCATCTACAAGATGCACTGCAACAACTCAGCAAGGCTCCTTCGACAGCACCTTCCAAACCCACGACTTCTACCATCTAGGACAAAGGCAGCAGATGCATGGAAACACTGCCAACTGCAAGTTCCCCTCCAAGCCACACACCATCCTGACTTGGAAATATATCACTGTTCCTTCACTGTCGCTGGGTCAAAATCCTGGAACTCTCCCTTACAGCACTGTAGGTGTACCTACCCCACGTGGACCACAGCAGTTCAAGAAGGCAGCTCACCACCACTTTCTCGGGGGCAATTATGGATGGGCAAGAAATGCTGGCCTAGCCAGCGACGCCCACATCCTGTGAATGAAGAAAAAAAGTGAAGTTTCTGGGCTAAGTGCAGATAAGGTACAGCTGGAGAGAAGCAGCTGAGAGCCAGATATGTGAATAGAGTGTTATTCACTGGAAATGCTTCGTGCAGGTCCCTTCCTGTTATTGTAATTTTCAAACCGCAAGCTATATAGAGTTAATAGCACACAGCTCTACACAGTTTCAAAAAGGGCGGCGCAGTGGTTAGCACCGCAGCCTCACAGCTCCAGCGACCCGGGTTCAATTCTAGGTACTGCCTGTGCGCAGTTTGCAAGTTCTCCCTGCGACCATGTGGGTTTTTGCCGGGTGCTCCGGTTTCCTCCCACAGCTAAAGACTTGCAGGTAGATAGGTAAATTGGTCATTATAAATTGCCCCTAGTGTAGGTAGATGGTAGGAGAATTGAGGGAAGGCGGGGATGTGGTAGGGAATATAGGATTCATATAAATGGGTGGTTGTTGGTCGGCACAGACTTGGTGGGCCGAAGGGCCTGTTTCAGTGCTGTATCTCTAAGAAAAAAAAATAGAAACCCCCCCAGAACTAAACCATGTCAGGTTGGTTTATATACTAACGGGGGATGTCACAGCTGGCGGTGGGCAGGGCTCGGAAACTGAAGTGGGTCTTGGGGAGGGCGATAGTCGTAGGGCAGAGTTGGGGGGAACAGTTTTGGGGCTGCCAGGCAGGCAGTGTTGGGGGTCGTAGCATGGGAGTGGTGTGAGGGGGAGGGGAGAGACTGAAGCAGCAGATGGGAGACAATGGTCTGGACAGAAGCAACCCTGAAGGAGTCCGGACAGATATCAGGGATGGTAAATAATGAGCTGCATCCTGCTGGAGTCCAGCCAGCAGTACAGTAATAAGAAACCACTGCACACTTTTTAGAAGCATCACCCTTTTGCTGCCACACATTGTTTTTCGGTGTGACCTTTCACAGTGAAGCTCATGTTGGAAATAAAACCTACTGCAGACAGGCTGCTATTTCAGTGCGGTGCCATCGAAGGCGTCTTTAGATGTTTAACCCGAAGCCCTGCTTGCTGAGGTTTTTAGAGCAGAGCAGGCCTCCCAGAGTCACTGCCCATCAACATCATCTGTCATATGTAAGTGTTTTTAAGATGTTTCTGGGAAGTGAAAAGGTGTTTTGCTCATGCAAGACTTTTGAATTGGTTCTCAGGATGTGACCAACACTGCAATGGCCTCATTTGTTTGTTTCCCTGATATTATGCTGGCTTACACAGCCACTAAAAGTCTGTGTAGTGTGGGGCTGGAATTGTGTGTTGGCTCGGATTGGGAAGGAGCAGTGGGTTCCCTCCCCAGAAAGCATTACTGAATGTGATGCGTTTTTACAGCAGTCCAGTTAACCCCCAAATATCAGCTCCATTGAATGTATGACCGTGGGTGTTCCTAGTCCAGTATTGTAACCACAATATGAAGCAGTAAAAGGGGTGCATATGACAGATGTTAGGCGGATAATACAATTGAGAACCAGGCTGAATATAAAAGGTTCAGAGGGGAAGTGGAAAAGCAAATAAGAGAAGTAAAGATAGTATGAAAGGAGGTTGGTGGTAGGGAATATGGGATTATGGTAGGGTTAATATAAATGGGTGGTTCTTGGTCGGCACAGACTCGGTGGGCCGAAGGGCCTGTTTCAGTTCTGTATCTCTAAATAAAAATAAAATAACATAAAAGGGAACTTAAAAGTCTTCTATAGGCATATAATTAGCAAAAAGGTGATAAAAGGAGGATTGGGGACGATTATGGACCTAAAAGGGGATTTACACATGGAGACAGAGGGCGTGGTTGAGGTATTAAATGAATACTTTACTTTCCCATGGAAGAAGATGCTGCCCAAGTCGGCATGAAAGAGGAGGTACTTGAAACACTGGATGGGCTAAAAATTGATAAAGAGGAGGTATTAGAAGGGCTTGCTGTACTTGAGAGTTGATAAGTCATTAGGACTGGATGAGATGCATCCAAGGATACTGAGAGAAGTAAGGGTGGAAATTGCAGAGGCACTGGCTATAATCTTCAAATCCTCCTTAGATATAGGGGTGATGCCAGAAGACTGGAGAATTGCAACTCTTGCACCCTGGTGCAACAATGTGTGTGAAGACAAGCCCAGCTTGTCAGTTTAACCTCAGTGCCACACATAACAGACTTGTCAGAAAAGTTAGAGCCCATGGAACAAAAAGGGATAGTGACAGCATGGCTACAACGTTGGCTGAGTGACGGGAAACAGAGAGTAATGGTGAACAAAAACAAGAAATGCTGGAATCACTCAGCAGGTCTGGCAGCATCTGTGGAAAGAGAAGCAGAGTTAACATTTCGGGTCAGTGACCCTTCTTCGGAACTGACAAATATTAGAAAAGTCACAGATTATAAACAAGTGAGGTGGGGGTGGGGCAAGAGATAACAAAGGAGAAGGTGTAGATTGGACCAGGCCACATAGCTGACCAAAAGGTCACGGAGAACAGGCAAACAATATGTTAATGGTGTGTTGAAAGACAAAGCATTAGTACAGATTAGGTGTGAATACACTGAATATTGAACAGCAGCAAGTGCAAACCTGAAGATAAACAACCTGAAAAAACAGTGGGTAAGCAAACTGAACAAACTAAGATGAAATGAAATAACTGCAAAAAAAGATTGTAAAAAAATGTAAAAATGAAGAAAAAATAACTAAAAATGAAAGTAAAATGGGGGGCTGTCATGCTCTGAAATTATTGAACTCAATGTTCAGTCCGGCAGGCTGTAGTGTGCCTAATCGGTAGATGAGATGTTGTTCCTCGAGCTTGCGTTGATGTTCACTGGAACACTGCAGCAATCCCAGGATAGAGATGTGAGCATGAGAGCAGGGGGGAGTGTTGAAATGGCAAGCAACCGGAAGCTCAGGGTCCTGCTTGCGGACTGAGCGGAGATGTTCTGCAAAGCGGTCACCCAGTCTGCGCTTGGTCTCCCCAATGTAGAGGAGACCACACTGTGAGCAGCGAATACAGTATACTACATTGAAAGAAGTACAAGTAAATCGCTGCTTCACCTGAAAGGAGTGTTTGGGGCCTGGGATAGTGAGGAGAGAGGAGGTAAATGGGCAGGTATTACACCTCCTGCGATTGCAGGGGAAGGTGCCCTGGGACGGGGACGAGGTGGTGGGGGTAATGGAGGAGTGGACCAGGGTGTCGCGGAGGGAACGATCCCTTCGGAATGCTGACAGGGGAAGGGAGGGGAAGATGCGACTGGTAGTGGCATCACGCTGGAGGTGGCGAAAATGGCGGAGGATGATCCTTTGGATAACGAGGCTGGTGGGATGAAAAGTGAGGACAAGGGGAACCCTGTCACGGTTCTGGGAGGGAGGGGAAGGGGTGAGGGTAGAGGTGTGGGGAATGGGTCGGACACGGCTGAGGGCCCTGTCAACCACAGTGGGGGGAAATCCTCGGTTGAGGAAAAAGGAGGTCATATCAGAAGCACCGTCATGGAAGGTAGCATCATCAGAGCAGATGCGTCGGAGACGGAGAAACTGGGAGAATGGAATGGAGTCCTTACAGGAGGTAGAGTGTGAAGAAGTGTAGTCGAGGTCGCTGTGGGAGTCAGTGGGCTTATAATGGATATTGGTAGACAACCTATCCCCAGAGATGGAGACAGAGAAGTCGAGGAAGGGAAGGGAAGTGTCAGAGATGGACCATGTAAAGGTGAGAGAAGGGTGGAAATTGGAAGCAAAGTTGATAAAGTTTTCTCAACTGAGCTTCCGGTTGCTTGCCATTTCAACACTCCCCCCTGCTCTCATGCTCACATCTCTGTCCTGGGATTGCTGCAGTGTTCCAGTGAACATCAACGCAAGCTCGAGGAACAGCATCTCATCTACTGATTCGGCACACTACAGCCTGCCGGACTGAACATTGAGTTCAATAATTTCAGAGCATGACAGCCCCCCATTTTACTTTCATTTTTAGTTATTTTTTCTTCCTTTTTACATTTTTTTACAATCTTTTTTTGCATTTATTTCATTTCATCTTAGTTTGTTCAGTTTGCTTACCCACTGTTTTTTTCAGGTTGTTTTTCTTCAGGTTTGCACTTGCTGCTGTTCAATATTCAGTGTATTCATACCTAATCTGTACTAATGCTTTGTCTTTCAACACACCATTAACATATTGTTTGCCTGTTCTCCGTGACCTTTTGGTCAGCTATGTGGCCTGGTCCAATCTGCACCTTCTCCTTTGTTATCTCTTGCCCCACCCCCACCTCACTTGTTTATAATCTGTGACTTTTCTAATATTTGTCAGTTCCGAAGAAGGGTCACTGACCCGAAACGTTAACTCTGCTTCTCTTTCCACAGATGCTGCCAGACCTGCTGAGTGATTCCAGCATTTCTTGTTTTTGTTTCAGATTTCCAGCATCCGCAGTATTTTGCTTTTATTTTAGTGTTTAATTCACTGCCACTTCTCTTCCAGGAATGCCTACCTTGAAGAAGTTCTGCTCTTCTCTCCGACGGGATTTTCGTTTGTCTCTTTTACCTTGTTCACCTTCATTGCTTTCTATTTCCCTCCTGGTGTTTGATAAGGTATCTTCCAAAACTCGTTTTCACAGCCACATCTCCTTCCTCAGTGACTGTCTCCGGCTCCGACTTATTCCATGTGGATTCCAACTGCAGTTTCACCCATCATGCTTTGAAACCACCCAGGATCACAGGTATCTCCGAGAAATACAACGTTCCTCGGACTGCTACTCTCGCCGCATCCTGAGATCCACACTCAGTGCTATGCGCCGCCACATGCACACACTGGACCTCTCTCTCCAGCAGCACCATCTCACCTTATCTCAAATCTGTTCTACTCCGCAGTTTCATCTCATCTTACGTCTCATCCGACGCATTAACAAAAAACTTTTTTTCTTCCTTTCAGGTGTTAAGGAACGCAAGCTCCAGCAGCTGATGGGGACTAATGCCCCTCCAGATCCTCCTTCTGCTTCACTTCCCTCTGACCCCACCCCTTCTGATCTGACCCCTTGCCGTGTATTCACACTACCCGCTGACCTCCCCCTCTCTGATGCTGAGCGTTCTGTACTCAGCAAAGGTCTCAGTTTTATCCCCTTACGCCCCCACCTCAATGAATTTCGTGCTCGGCATGACGTTGAGCTCTTCTTCCGTCGCCTCCGCCTCCGGGCTCACTTCTTCGACCAGGAGTCCTCCCCCCGACCAGCAGACCCATTCACCCGCCTCCAGCATTCTCCCTCCACCTGGACCCCTCCCCCTGGCCTCTTACCCGCTCTTGATCTCTTCATTGAAAACTGTCGGCGAGACATTGGTCGTCTCAATTTCTCTGCCCCCCTCACTCACTCTAACCTGTCCCCCTCTGAACTTGAGGCACTCCGTTCTCTCAGGTCTAACCCCGACATGGTCATCAAACCTGCAGACAAGGGTGGTGCTGTTGTTGTATGGCGTACCAACCTCTACCTTGCAGAAGCTCAACGCCAACTCACGGACACTTCTTCCTACCTCCCTCTGGACCATGACCCCACCACCGAACATCAAGCCACCGTCCACTGACCTCATCTCCTCTGGAGATCTTCCCTCTACGGCTTCCAACCTCATAGTCCCACAACCCCGGACAGCCCGCTTCTACCTCCTTCCCAAAATCCACAAACGGGACTGTCCCGGCAGACCCATTGTGTCAGCCTGCTCCTGCCCCACTGAACTTATTTCTTCCTATCTAGACTCTATCTTTTCTCCGCTGGTCCAGTCTCTTCCCACCTACATCCGTGACTCTTCTGACGCCCTACGTCATTTTGACAATTTCCAGTTTCCTGGTCCCAACCGCCTCCTCTTCACTATGGACGTCCAATCGCTCTACACCTCCATCCCCCACCAGGATGGTTTGAGGGCTCTCCGCTTCTTCCTGGAACAGAGGCCCAACCAGTCCCCATCCACCACCACCCTCCTCCGCCTGGCTGAACTTGTTCTCACATTGAACAACTTCTCCTTCAACTCCACGCACTTCCTTCAAGTAAAAGGTGTCGCTATGGGTACCCGCATGGGTCCTAGTTATGCCTGTCTTTTTGTGGGATATGTCGAGCATTCTTTGTTCCAGTCCTACTCAGGCCCCCTCCCCCAACTCTTTTTCCGGTACATTGATGACTGTATCGGTGCCGTTTCCTGCTCCCGCCCCGAACTAGAAAACTTTATCAACTTTGCTTCCAATTTCCACCCTTCTCTCACCTTTACATGGTCCATCTCTGACACTTCCCTTCCCTTCCTCGACTTCTCTGTCTCCATCTCTGGGGATAGGTTGTCTACCAATATCCATTATAAGCCCACTGACTCCCACAGCGACCTCGACTACACTTCTTCACACCCTACCTCCTGTAAGGACTCCATTCCATTCTCCCAGTTTCTCCGTCTCCGACGCATCTGCTCTGATGATGCTACCTTCCATGACGGTGCTTCTGATATGACCTCCTTTTTCCTCAACCGAGGATTTCCCCCCACTGTGGTTGACAGGGCCCTCAGCCGTGTCCGACCCATTCCCTGCACCTCTACCCTCACCCCTTCCCCTCCCTCCCAGAACCGTGACAGGGTTCCCCTTGTCCTCACTTTTCATCCCACCAGCCTCCATATCCAAAGGATCATCCTCCGCCATTTTCGCCACCTCCAGCGTGATGCCACTACCAGTCGCATCTTCCCCTCCCTTCCCCTGTCAGCATTCCGAAGGGATCGTTCCCTCCGCGACACCCTGGTCCACTCCTCCATTACCCCCACCACCTCGTCCCCGTCCCAGGGCACCTTCCCCTGCAATCGCAGGAGGTGTAATACCTGCCCATTTACCTCCTCTCTCCTCACTATCCCAGGCCCCAAACACTCCTTTCAGGTGAAGCAGCGATTTACTTGTACTTCTTTCAATGTAGTATACTGTATTCGCTGCTCACAGTGTGGTCTCCTCTACATTGGGGAGACCAAGCGCAGACTGGGTGACCGCTTTGCAGAACATCTCTGCTCAGTACGAAAACATGAGCCTGAGCTTCCGGTTGCTTGCCATTTCAACACTCCCCCCTGCTCTCATGCTCACATCTCTGTCCTGGGATTGCTGCAGTGTTCCAGTGAACATCAACGCAAGCTCGAGGAACAGCATCTCATCTACCGATTAGGCACACTACAGCCTGCCGGACTGAACATTGAGTTCAATAATTTCAGAGCATGACAGCCCCCCATTTTACTTTCATTTTTAGTTATTTTTTCTTCATTTTTACATTTTTTTACAATCTTTTTTTGCATTTATTTCATTTCATCTTAGTTTGTTCAGTTTGCTTACCCACTGTTTTTTCAGGTTGTTTTTCTTCAGGTTTGCACTTGCTGCTGTTCAATATTCAGTGTATTCACACCTAATCTGTACTAATGCTTTGTCTTTCAACACACCATTAACATATTGTTTGCCTGTTCTCCGTGACCTTTTGGTCAGCTATGTGGCCTGGTCCAATCTACACCTTCTCCTTTGTTATCTCTTGCCCCACCCCCACCTCACTTGTTTATAATCTGTGACTTTTCTAATATTTGTCAGTTCCGAAGAAGGGTCACTGACCCGAAATGTTAACTCTGCTTCTCTTTCCACAGATGCTGCCAGACCTGCTGAGTGATTCCAGCATTTCTTGTTTTTGTTTCAGATTTCCAGCATCCGCAGTAATGGTGAACAGTTGTTTTTCAGACTGGAGGAAGATATATAGTGGTGTTTCCCCAGGGGTTGGTGATAGGACCCTATCTTTTCTTCATATATATTAATAACTTAGACTTGGGTGTATAAGGCACAATTTCAAAATTTGCAGGTGACACAAAACATGGAAGTACTGTGAACTGGGAGAACAGAGATAAACTTCAAGAGAACATAGGCTGGTTGGTGGAATGGGCAGACAAGTGGCAGATGAAATTTAATGCGGAAAAGTGTGAAGGAATTAATTTTGGTAGGAGGAACGAGGAGAGGCAATATAACATAAAGGGTACTGTTATGACCAGGTGAGACAGGGGTCTAGGGATTCCCTCTCTTTGCCTGGTCTAGCCATAACAGGGTTTAATTTTAAATACACTGTGTTTTTAGCTCCTCCTCAGTGAATCCTTGTTCACCGTTTTCCAATTGTAAGGCAAAGAAATCAATTAGATAGGTTTTCTTAGATTTAAACAAGAAAGGTGGAAATTTATTAATCTTAAACTCTAATTCGGGTAGCGGCTACGAATATGCTACATGACCACGCTAGCATACATACGTGATAATCACACACGCAGATAGAGACAGAAAAAGTAGAAAAGAATAAAGGGGAAAAGTTTGAGGCAATGGATGGGTTTCTATTTACTGTCCTTTGAGTTTGATGTTGAGTCTTTGGTTGCCGGTAAGTCTTGCTGTTTGTTGGGACCCAGTGCATGCTTTAACTTGTTTCGATGTGGGGGGCTTTTCTCTCTTGAGTTTTATGCAACTTCACCGGATCTGGAGGCTCGGGAGAAAGTGAGAGAGAGCCAGCCAGGAGAGAGGCTTTCTTGTATATATATAATAAAAGCAAAATACTGCAGATGCTGGAAATTTGAAATAAAAACAAGAAATGCTGGAAATACTCAGCAGATCTGACAGCATCTGTGGAGAGAGAAGCAGAGTTAACATTTCAGGTCAGAAACCCTTCATCAGAACTGACAAATATTAGAAATGTAAAAGGTTTTAAGCAAGTAAAGCGGGGGTGGGGCAAGCGATAACAAAAGAGAAGGTCACAGAGAATAACCGACCAGAAGGTCATGGAGCAAAGGCAAATGGTATGTTAATGGTGTGCTGAAAGACAAAGCGTAAGAACAGAGAATTGACTGTAAAATGAACAGCCCTGGCTCCAAGCACAAACAATATAAAAACACAGTTCCGATGAAGGGTCACTGACCCGAAACGTTAACTCTGCTTCTCTTTCCACAGATGCTGCCAGACCTGCTGAGTGGTTCCAGCATTTCTTGTTTTTATATTATAAAAAAACAGTGGGTAGGCACAGGAGAAACAAACAACGATAACATTTTTATTTTTAGAGAGAGATACAGCACTGAAACAGGCCCTTCGGCCCACCGAGTCTGTGCCAACCATCAACCACCCATTGATACTAATCCGATATTAATCCCACATTCCTACCACATCCCCACAATTCCCCTACCTACACTAGGGGCAATTTACAATGGCTAATTTACCTATCAAAGTGCAAGTCTTTGGCTGTGGGAGGAAACCGGAGCACCCAGCGAAAACCCACACGGTCACAGGGAGAACTTGCAAACTCTGCACAGGCAGTACCCAGAACCGAACCCAGGTCATTGGAGCTGTGAGGCTGCGGTGCTAACCACTGCGCCGCCCAACAAATTAAAAAGAAAAAATAACTAAAAATAAAAAGAGGGGCCCATCATGCTCTGAAATGATTGAACTCAATGTTCAGTCCGGCAGGCTGTAGTGTGCCTAATTGGTAAATGAGATGCTGTTCCTCAAGCTTGCGTTGATGTTCACTGGAACACGGCAGCAAGCCCAGGACAGAGATGTGAGCATGAGAGCAGAGGGGAGTGTTGAAATGGCAAGCAACCGGAAGCTCAGGCTCATGTTTTCGTACTGAGTAGAGGTGTTCTGCGTGATCACCCAGTCTGCGTTTGGTTTCCCCAATGTAGGGGAGACCTCATTGTGAGCAGTGAATACAGTATACTAAATTGAAAGAAGTACAAGTAAATCGCTGCTTCATCTGAAAGGAGTGTTTGGGGCCTTGGATAGTGAGGAGAGAGGAGGTAAATGGGCAGGTATTACACCTCCTGCGATTGCAGGGGAAGGTGCCATGGGAAGGGGACAAGATGTTGGGGGTAATGGAGGAGTGGACCGGGGTGTCGTGGAGTGAATGATCCCTTTGGAATGCTGACAGGGGAAGGGAGGGGAAGATGCGTTTGGTAGTGGCATCACGCTGGAGGTGGCGGAAATGGCGGAGGATGATCCTTTGGATGCAGAGGCTGGTGGGGTGGAAAGTGAGGACAAGGGGAACCCTGTCACGGTTCTGGGAGGTAGGGGAAGAAGTGAGGGTAGAGGTGCGGGAAATGGGTCGGACACAGTTGAGGGCCCTGTCAACCACAGTGGGGGGGGAATCCTCGGTTGAGGAAAAAGACATATCAGAAGCGCTGTCATGGAAGGTTGCATCATCAGAGCAGATGCGTCGGAGATGGAGAAACTGGGAGAATAGAATGGAGTCCTTACAGGAGGTAGGGTGTGAAGAAGTGTAGTCGAGGTAGCTGTGGGAGTCAGTGGGCTTGTAATGGATATTAGTAGACTGCCTATCACCAGAGATGGAGATAGAGAAGTCGAGGAAGGGAAGGGAACTGTCGGAGATGTACCAGGTGAAGGTGAGAGAAGGGTGGAAATTAGAAGCAAAGTTGATAAAGTTTTCTAGCTCGGGGCGGGAGCAGGAAACGGCACCGATACAGTCATCAATGTACCGGAAAAAGAGTTGGGGGAGGGGGCCTGAGTAGGACTGGAACAAGGAATGTTCAACATATCCCACAAAAAGACAGTTATAACTAGGACCCATGCGGGTACCCATAGCGACACCTTTTACTTGAAGGAAATGAGTGGAGATGAAGGAGAAGTTGTTCAATGTGAGAACAAGTTCAGCCAGGCGGAGGAGGGTGGTGGTGGATGGGGACTGGTTGGGCCTCTGTTCAAGGAAGAAGCGGAGAGACCACAAACCATCCTGGTGGGGGATGGAGGTGTAGAGAGATTGGACGTCCATAGTGAAGAGGAGGCGGTTAGAGCCAGGAAACTGGAAATTGTCAAAATGAGGCAGGGTGTCAGAAGAGTCACAGATGTAGGTGGGAAGAGACTGGACCAGCGGAGAAAAGATGGAGTCAAGATAGGAAGAAATAAGTTCAGTGGGGCAGGAATAGGCTGAAACAATGGGTCTGCTGGGACAGTCCTGTTTGTGGATTTTGGGAAGGAGATAGAAGCGGGCTGTCTGCGGTCATGGGACTATGAGGTTGGAAGCTGTAGAGGGAAGATCTCCAGAGATGAGGTCAGTGACAGTTCTGTGGACAGTAGCTTGATGTTCAGTGGTGGGATCATGGTCCGGGGGAAGTAGGAAGAAGCGTCTGAGAGTTGGCGCTGAGCCTCTGCAAGGTAGAGGTCGGTGCGCCAGACAACAACAGCACCTCCCTTGTCTGCAGGTTTGATGACAATGCCGGGGTTAGACCTGAGAGAACGGAGTGCGGCAAGTTCAGAGGCTTTCTTGTTCCAGCTTCAGGCACCAATGGTAGTCTGACCCCAAACTATCCTGTGAGCACAATTCAAAACTCCAAGTCGGCCAGCAGGTTAGTCATGTGACTAAGTTTTTTCAACAAACTCTCCTGCATCTTTACTAAAAACAAAATACTGCAGATGCTGGAAATCCGAAATAAAAACAAAGTGCTGGAAATACTCAGCAGGTCTGGCAGCATCTGTGGAGAGAGAAGCAGAGTTAACGTTTCAGGTCAGTGACCCTTCATCAGAACTGACAAATAATGGAAATGTAAAAGGTTTTAAGCAAGTAAAGCGGGGGTGGGAGAAAGAGATAACAAAGACGAAGGTGTTGATAGGACAAGGTCACAGAATAGCTGACCAGAAGGTCATGGAACAAAGGAAATGGAATGTTAATGGTGTGCTGAAAGACAAAGCATTAGTGCAGAGAGGGTGTGAATGAGTGTAAAGCACAGAGCACTCCAAGCACAAACATAAAAAAACACATTAAAAAAAACAAAACAGTGGGTAAGCACAGTGGAAACAAACTAAACAAACTGAAAAACCTATAATAAAATAACCAAATAAAAAAGGAAAAAGAAATAATAACTAAGCATAAAAAGGGGGACCCATCATGCTCAGGAATTATTGAACAGTTCAATAGTGCCGTCTCCCATCACAGCAAGATGTTGATCACCATTGCCCAGCTCAATCTCTGTTAATTGAATCATTGAGCAATTCTTTTGTCTCTCCAAACACTGTCTTAGTATGCAAATGATCTTCCAGCCAAGTGTCTGGTGATCTCTTGTAAAACAAGTCACTTCTTCAGTCCAGCAACAGTTTAACATTAATGTTCATGACAAAATTAATATGCCTTATTCTTGGCATGTGGGGGTCTTCATGACAGCACAATTTTAAAGGGGTGCAGGAGCGGGGGGGGAGTAGGGGTATAGGTGCACAAATCATTGAAGATGGCAGGGCAGGCTGAGAAAGCGTTTTTTAAATATTTGTTCAAGGGATGTGGGTGTCGCTGGCCAGGCAAGCATTTATTGCCCATCCCTAATTGCCCTTGAGAAGGTGGTGGTGAGCTGCCTTCTTGAACCGCTGCAGTCCATGTGGGGTTCTTCTAGATGGTAGAGGTCGCGAGTTTGCAAGGTGCTATTTAAGGAGCCTTGGTGCGTTGCTGCAGTGCATCTTGTAGATGGTACACACTGCTGCCACTGTGCGTTGGTGGTGGAGGGACTGAATGTTAGTGGATGGGTGCCAATCAAGCAGGCTGCTTTGTCCTGGTTGGTGTTGAGCTTCTTGAGTGTTGTTGGAGCTGCACCCATCCAGGCAAGTAGACAGTATTCCATCACACTCCTGACTTGCGCCTTGTAGATGGTGGACAGGCTTTGGGGAGTCAGGAGGTGAGTTACTCGCCGCAGGATTCCTAGCCTCTGACCTGCTCT
Organism: Heterodontus francisci; assembly: GCF_036365525.1. Classification (NCBI taxonomy): domain Eukaryota; kingdom Metazoa; phylum Chordata; class Chondrichthyes; order Heterodontiformes; family Heterodontidae; genus Heterodontus; species Heterodontus francisci. Next base: position 27,886,989 of record NC_090413.1, on the reverse strand, counting down.
TGTAGCCATGGTATTTATATGGCTACTCCAGTTCAATTTCTGATTAATGGTAACCCCTAGGATGTTGATAGTGGGGGATTCAGCGATGGTAATGTTATTGAATGTCAAGGGGACATGGTTAGATTCTCCTTGTTGGAGATGATCATTGCCTGGCACTTGTGTGGCGCGAATGTTACTTGCCACTTCTCAGCCCAAGCCTGGATATTGTCCACATCTTGTTGCATTTCTACACAAACTGCTTCAGTATCTAAGGAGTCACGAGTGGTGCTGAACATTGTGCAATCATCAGTGAACATCCCCACTTCTGACCTTATGATTGAAGGAGGTCATTGATGAAGCAGCTGAAGATAGTTGGGCCTAGGACACTACCCTGAGAAACTCCTGCAGTGATGTCCTGGAGCTCAGATGATTGGCCTCCAACGACCACAACCATTTTCCTTCGCGCTAGGTATGACTCCAGCCAGTGGAGTGTTTTCCCCCTGATTCCTATTGACGCCAGTTTTGCTAGGTTGATAAAGCATACTGGATCCTGGGCTTTATTAATAGGGGCATAGAGAACAAGAGCAATGAACTTATGATAAACCTTTATAAAACACCGGTTCGACCTCAACTGGAGTATTGTGTCCAATTCTGGGCACCACGCTTTAAGAAGGATGTGAAGGCATTAGAGAGGGTGCAGAAAAGATTCAAGGGAATGATTCCGGGGATGAGGAACTTCAATTACATGGATAGATTGAAGAAGCTGGGAGAAGAGAAGATTAAGAAGAGATTTGATAGAGGTGTTAAAATTCATGAGGGGTCGGGACAGGGTAGATAAGGAGAAACCTTTCCCATTGGCAGAAGGATTCAGGGCCAGAGGACACTGATTTAAAGTGATTGGCAACAGAACCAGAGACGACATGAAGAAAAACATTTTTACGCAGCGAGTGGTTAGGATCTGGAACGCGCTGCCTGAGAGTGTGGTGGAGGCAGATTCAATTGTAGCTTTCAAAAGAGAATTGGACAAATATCCGAAGGGAAAATAATTGTAGGGCTATAGGGAAGAGGCAGGGGGGTGGGACTAGGTGAGTGTCTTTTGCAGAGAGCTGGCATAGACAGGATGGACCAAATGGCCTCCTTCTGTGCTGTAACAATTCTGTGACTCTATGATTCTATTCTGGTCTGTGCTTTACTGTATGTTATCTCACTGGTGCTTCACAGTGGCTTACTCAATAACTGTTCACTTCAACAGTTCAATGTTCTGTTTGCAGTTATTTGTGACTTCAGGTCTTAATGTATTGAAGGGAAACATGGTTTCGCTGTTTGTGTCTGATTTGAATTAAACAGATGTCCTGTCTATTGCTGCTCAGGTTGTCACTGTGGATAAGGAGATTCAGAGACTGACTCTGGCTGCCATCTGGTAGAAAGAAAGAGTTGCATTTTTATAGCACCTTTCAGGATGTTCCAAAGCACTTCACAGCCAACGCAGTTCTTCTAAATAACAGAAAATGTTGGAAATTCTCGTAGGTCTGGCAGGGTCTGTGGAGAAATCGACTTAGCATTTGAGGTCGATGAGCTTTCCTCTGTTCAAATGTCAGTGCGTCACTCAAATACTGGATCTTCATGTGAGCCTTCACAGTGAGCTTCTGGTGGGATATTCAACTGCGGCAAGCATTACAACTTAGCCTGACTCCATCACTAGGGATCACTGGGTGTGATCTATTGCAAAGATGCTGGCCAATGCTTTCTCCCCTCTCTAAGCCAGTGGGAGTGAAGGCAATTGTAGATTCCCTGCCAGCGACCCCACTGAGGACAGACCGAGCAGAGACTGGGATCAAAGCTGCCTCCTGCTTGGCTGGTAAGATGCTGTATACATGGGATTGTGAGCTATAGGGAGCTGTACGAAGAACTCAGCAACCACCGGTTTCCTGTCTTTATAACTGTTTAACAAATTCCCCCACAGGAAATAATGAGTTAAGATATGAAAAATCAATTTGCATCCACCCACTCTTATTCTGATACAGACTCGCCACGCTTACAGACCTTACTGGGTGCAGTTATGCAAAAGAAAAAGTACAAATAAGGAATTCACCGAGGAAAAGGACTAGAACGTTTGCTTAAAGGTGCAGTACTGTGACTCGGAAAAACCAAACTGAGAGCTCTGGACCCAGGCCATCTGTGCAGGTGAGTGAGATTATTTTAACAGTGATTTAAATTCTGATTACACAATCCCAGTAAATTGTCTGAACAGAGCAGAGTGCATTATTGTGACTGAATGTCTCAGTTTTCTTTTTAATAGATGAAGTTTTTACCAGTCCTTTGGGGGGGGGGGGGGGACTCTCAATAACACACAAAGTCTTAAAACCAATAATCAAGTATGAGTGGAAATTGCAGGTGATTACAAACCAGACTTTCTCCCTCAGAGCTGTGACGGTATCGAGTTTCCCATTATCAACAGCCAGAAAGAATAAGATTTTGGGCAACTAATGAATACAGCCACATGATATGATGTTGTTTGGCTGTTTGCTAAAAGATACAGCCCTGTCCTCCCTCCCTTTGAAATCTTGCCAAGTTAAAGGGAGTTACAAAACCGTGCGGAGCAGAAATACACCGACTGGCATCTGTGTTATTTTGTTTCAGTCAGTACTCTCTCCCCTCTCAGTCAGAAGGGTGTGGGTTTAAGTCCCACTCCAGAAACATCAGCACTTCCAAAAGAGAAGGTGTTAATAGGACAGGGTCACAGAGAATAACTGACCCTATTCTATCAACACCTTCCCTTTTGATATCTCTTGCCCCACCCCCACTTTATTTGCTGATAACCTATTACATTTCTAACCTTTGCCAGTACTGACGAAGGGTCACTGACCCGAAACGTTAACTCTGCTTCTGTCTCCACAGATGCTGCCAGACCTGCTGAGTATTTCCAGCATTTCTTGTTTTGATTTCAGATTTCCAGCATCTGCAGTATTTTGCTTTCACTAAAACGGACGATCTGATCATTATCACATTGCTGTTTGTGGGAGCTTGCTGTGTGCAGATTGGCTGTGGTGTTTCCCACATTACAACAGAGACTACACCTCAAAGGTTCCGAAGAAGGGTCACTGACCCGAAACGTTAACTCTGCTTCTCTTTTCACAGATGCTGCCAGACCTGCTGAGTGAATCCAGCATTTCTTGTTTTTATTTACCTCACAGGTACTTCATTGGTTGTAAAGTGCTTTGGGACGTCCTGAGATTGTGAAAGGTGCTAGAGGAATGGAAGTCCCATCTGAAAGATGGCACCTCTGACAGTGCAGCACTCCCTCTGTATTTCACTGAAGTGTTAGCCTGGCTTTCTGTGCTGAACTTTCTGGAGTCAGAGGGAATAGTGTTACTGCCTGAACCACAGCTGGCAATACTGGCCTAGCTACACTTTGGTCACTATAGTCAGGAGGCCTGCATACAAAAAAGCACTGCCAAGTGGTCTACAAACACTGTCGTCTCTCTGACTGAGATTGGTAATTTAGCACGAGTTTTGAGGTGAACTTATTGAACCTTGAATCTCTTACTGATCTGAGAGAGAGGAACTTTGGACCATGGTGTGGATTTGATTCCATGAACTGAATGTCAGTGCCCCCTAATTTTTCCAGTTGTGGTTTATTTTCCGTTTTGATTCCAGTGCCCCGGCACTTAAATAAAAACAAGAAATGCTGGAACCACTCAGCAGGTCTGGCAGTATCTGTGGAGAGAGAAGCAGAGTTAACGTTTCAGGTCAGTGACCCTTCTTCACTAAAGCCTGGCTACTCAACCTGAACCCAACTAGACCCGACTACATGTGTCAGCTTTGGATCGGGTCGGGTCTAAATTCTGAGTCCAGCATTCGGGCTCGGGTCGGGTCGGGCTGGAGACTGGTTCCAAGAAGTCACGGGATCAGGCTTACCCATGATTCCCCACAACTCCAGGCTGCTGCCGGAGCGGATGAAGGAGATTTGTGTCAGGTTGGGTCGAGAGTGAGAAATAATTAAAGGACTCAGGCTCGGGACGGGTTGGGGTTGGCTGTCGTCAGGTTGGGCCCAGGTCGAGTTTTAGTTTTATACCCGAGCCAGACTTTACCGGGCACAAACAAAATTATTCTGAGAATAGAGCTGAGGTCAACTTCAGCAGCTGCTGTCTGTGCACTAATTTGACTTTGTCCAATAAAACTTCTTGCAGTTTTGAAATTTTGATTCTACTGTTATGATCTCGAAATCACCTCTTTTTTTTAAAGCTTGTTTTATATCTGTAGGTTTCACAGTCTGCGTACAGCTTGGTTGCAGGTTTCCTGCATCACATCAGTGACTGTATTCAAAAGTATTTTTTGTCTGTAAACATCCTGAGATGGCGAAATGTGCAATGGAAATAAAAGAAAAAGACTTGCATTTCTATAGCACCTTTCACACCCTCGGGATGTCCTAAAGTGCTTTACAGCCAATTAAGTACTTTTTGAAATGTAGTCACTGTTGTAATGTCATAAATGCAGCAGCCAATTTACACACAGCAAGATCCCACAAACAGCAATGTGATAATGATCAGATAACCTGTTTTAGTGATGTTGATTGTGGGATGAATATTGGCCCAGGACACTGGGGAGAACTGCCCTACTCTTCTTCGAAATAGTGCCATGGGATCTTTTACATCCACCTGAGAGAGCAGACGGGGCCTCAGTTTAACATCTCATCTGAAAGAGGGCACCTTCAACACTGCAGCACTCCCTCAGTGCTGCACTCAAGAATCTGGAGTGGGACTTGAGCCCACAGTTTTTGACTCAGAGGTGAGACTGATACTCACAGAGACACAGACGCAAGTCCTTTCATTTGTTCTTTAACTGTCTCCTAACAAAATTATATTGTCAGAACTTACATATTTTCACGTAATATAATCAGGGAATTCCATTAGGGGTAAAAACAGAAAATGCTGGAAATACTCAGCAAGTCTGGCAGCATCTGTGGAGCGAGAAACCGAGTTAACGCTTCAGGTCGATGACAGAATTCTAATGAAAGGTTACAGACCTGAAACGTTAACTCTGTTTCTCTCTCCACTGATGTTGCCAGACTTGCTGAATATTTCCAGCATTTTCTATTATTATTTCAGATTTCCAGCATCCACGGTATTTTGCTTTTGAATTCCATGTATATCCCACAATGTTTATGTCTCTGATATATTTTACAATCTGCAACTTGCAGTCTGCACGCCGGGCCCCAGCGCTGAGATAACACAGCAAGTACAGTAGAAACATTTCCGCCATTCTCTAACTGCAGGAATGATTGAAACAATTAGGAAGACTGAATGTTCCTTTCTCAAAGCCTGTAATCCAGATACTATTTCCATTTAGAAGAGAATTCAATTCGGGAAGTGAAATCTACTTGACGAGAGTGGCTGAATCTTGGTGGGTGGGAGAAGGAGGACCCTTGATTGCCTGCCTCTCCCTATCTCGGGGCCCTGGAGCTTTTAAAAAAAAACTTTCAAATTGATACTGTGTTGAATACAAAACCAGATCTCGGCAGAGAAACAGCAACCTGAGTTAGAGGTGGGAGTTCAGGAGCCAATCCGGAGTCTTACAGACTGCCGTGAGCACGATTTAGGTGTGAATCAGAAGGTACGACAGTGCTGAAAACATTGCTCAAAGTTTGATTGGTTTGGGCCAGGAAGATCCTATTGGGTGCCCCTTCCTCTGTCGGGTAATTCTAGCTTTATTCCATAATGATCATCCTGGTGTTTGTGGGCGGCACAGCACCGCAGCCTCACAGCTCCAGCGACCCGGGTTCAGTTCTGGGTACTGCCTTTGCGGAGTTTGCAAGTTCTCCCTGTGACCGCGTGGGTTTCCTCCGGGTGCTCCAGTTTCCTCCCACAGCCAAAGACTTGCAGGTTGACAGGTAAATTGGCCATTGTAAATTGCCCCTAGTGTAGGTAGGTGGTAGGAGAATGGTGGGCATGTGGTAGGGAATATGGGATTAATGTAGGATTAGTATAAATGGGTGGTTGTTGGTCGGCACAGACTCGGTGGGCTGATGGGCCTGTTTCAGTGCTGTATTTCTAAATAAATAAAATAAATATTCATTTTCAGAATCCCTGTAAACTCTCTCGTTATATCTACAAGAGATTGGATACCCAGTGACTGACGATAACTGCAGGTCCAGCCAACGCAAACAAGTCACTAACCCGTCACACAGGAGCTGAGTGTGAGAGGCAGCAGGGTGATCTCAGACTGGGCTGAGGGCAAGTGAAAATGACGGAAGGAGTGAGTACTTGGTCAAATGCTTCCTTTGCTGAGATCCAGAAGGCATTGCTGCCCCCGATGTTTGGCATTGAGTTTACTTTGGCTTTCATCGTCAACATTCTGGCCATCTGGGTGTTCCTCAGCCGAAAGCAGGCCTGGCACACTGGCATCACCTTCGCCTTCAACCTGGCAGTGAATGACCTGCTGTATGTCATCACCCTGCCTCTGTTGATTCTGTACTATACCAATGGCAAGGACTGGACATTTGGAAAAGTGCTTTGTAAAATTGAACGCTTCCTGTTCAACTGTAACCTATACGGAAGCATGTTCCTCATCGCAGGCATCAGCTTGAACCGTTACCTGTCGATTGTACACCCCATGTTCACTCACAATTACGTACGGGCTAAACATGCCTGGATTGTCTGCCTGGTTATATGGATCCTGGCCATTGCCATCACCTCGCCGGCATTTGTCTTCTCGGAAGTGACGCAGAATGGGAACAAGTCGGAGTGTTTGGGCTCCGCCAGCAAAGAGGCTTTGCCCCGTTACTTTCCGTACAGCCTGTTTCTAGCTGTTCTCGGCTGTGCTGTTCCATTCACAATGACTGTCATTTCCTACATTTCCATATTCAGGGAGGTGAGCAGCAGCCAGAGTGTAGATAGATCCGAGCGAAGGCAGGTAGCTCTCCTGGTCAGTGTTGTCATTGTGCTGTACACTGTATCCTTCATCCCGTACACAGTACTGCGGAATGTTAACCTGTATCGGCGGTTACACAACTTGGACAAGGGAAAAGCCAGCCACATATACACAGCCTACCAGGTGAGCAAGTGCCTGCTCACTCTCAGTATGTGCATCCACCCACTGCTGTATGCCACCTTACTGCATGGCTTCAAGAGAACCTGTTTGAGATGTACATGGCAGCAAACCAACACTGAGGAAACAAAGTGTTAACCCGAGTTGGTGATTACCACAGTGCTGGATTGCAGGGACTCTGGTCTCATCCTTCAATTGGCCGGACAATGTGTTTATTAATTTATATGAACATACGAATTAGGAGTAGGCCATTCGGCCCCTCGAGCCTGTTCCGCTATTCAACAAGATCATTGCTGATCTGATTGTAATCTTAACTCCACATTCCCGCCTGCCCCAATAACCTTTCACCCCCTTGCTTATCAAGAATCTATCTACCTCTGCCTTAAAAATATTGAAAGACTCTGCTTCCACCGCCTTTTGAGGAAGAGAATTCCAAAGACTCATGACCCTCTGAGAGAAAAAATTTCTCCTCATCTCTGTCTTAAATGGGCGACCCCTTATTTTTAAACAGTGACCCCTAGTTCTAGATTCTCCCACAAGGGGAAACATCCTTTCCACATCCACCCTGTCAAGACCCCTCAGGATCTTATATGTTTCAATCAGGTTGCCTCTTACTCTTCTAAACTCCAACGGATACAAGCCTAGCCTGTCCAATCTTTCCTCATAGTATAGCCCGCCATTCCAGGTATCAGTCTAGTAATAAAAACAAGAAATGCTGGAAATACTCAGCAGGTCTGGCAGCATCTGTGGAGAGAGAAGCAGATGCTGCCAGACATGCTGAGTATTTCCAGCATTTCTTGCTTTAATTTCAGATTTCCAGCATCTGCAGTATTTTGCTTTTATATTAGTCTAATAAACCTTCTCTGTACTGCCTCCAATGCATTTACATCCTTCCTTAAATAAGGAGACCAGTACTGTACACAGTAATCCAGATGTGGTCTCACCAATGCCCTGTATAGCTGAAGCATAACCTCCCTACTTTTCTATTCAATTCCCCTCGCAACAAATGATAACATTCTATTAGCTTTCCTAATTACTTGCTGTACCTGCATACTAACCTTTTGCGATTCATGCACTAGGACACCCAGATCTCCTCTGCATCTCAGAGCTCTGCAATCTCTCACCATTTAGATAATATTCTTTTTTTATTCTTCCTGCCAAAATGGACAATTTCACATTTTCCCACATTATACTCCATTTGCCAGATCACTTAACCTACCTATATCCCTTTGTAGCCCCCTTGTGTCCTCTTCACAACTTACTGTCCTACCTTTGTGTCATCAGCAAATTTAGCAACCATACCTTCAGTCTCTTCATCCAAGTCATTTATATAAATTGTAAAAAGTTGAGGCCCCAGCACTGATCCCTGCGGCACACCACTCGTTACATCTTGCCAACCAGAAAATGACCCATTTATGCCTACTCTCTGTTTCCTGTTAGCTAGCCAATCTTCTATCCATGCCAATATGTTACCCCCTACACCATGAGCTTTTATTTTCTGCAATAACCTTTGATGTGGCATCTTATCAAATGCCTTCTGGAAATCTAAGTACAATACATCCACCGGTTCCCCTTTATCCACAACACATGTAATTCCCTCAAAGGACTCCAATAAATTGGTTAAACATGATTTCCCTTTCACAAAACCATGTTGACTCTGCCTGATTACCTTGAAATTTTCTAAATGCCCTGCCATAACCTCTTTAATAATAACTTCTAACGTTTCCCTAAACAGATGTTAAACTAACTAGCCTGTAGTTTCCTGCTTTCTGTCTCCTTCCCTTTTTGAATGAAGGAGTTACACTCACTATTTTCCAATCTAATGGAACCTTCCCCGAATTTAGGGAATTTTGGAAAATTAAAACCAATACATCAACCGTCTCCCTAGCCATTTCTTTTAAGACCCTAGGATGAAGTCCATCAGGACCCGGGGACTTGTCAGCCCGCAGATCCAACTATTTGCTCAAAATTCTTGAGATGTGGGTGTCACTGGCAAGGTTGACATTTATTGTCCATCTGTTGTGGCCCTGGATACAACTGAGTGTCTTGCTGGATCATTTCAAAAGGCAGTTAAGAGTCAATCAAGTTAGTTTTTGTTTGGAATTGCATATAATCCAGGCTAGGTAAAGGCAACAGCTTTCTATCCCTATTGGGTGTTAGTTGGATTGTTATAACAATCCAGTAGTTTCATGGTCACTTCGCTAACACCAACATTTTATTTTCTCAATGTTGTTTTGTTTTAATGGAATTCAAATTTTCAAACTACCATGGTGGGATTTAAACTCACATATCCAAGACCACCGTGCTAACATACCCCGATGGTTATCCCCATTTGTATCATTGCTGGGCTTTCAAAAACAACATCTCCAACCAAAAACATTGGGGAAATTTTTGGATTGATAAACAGTGACTTCTGAATCTGAAACTGGTGAAGTGGAAATAAGGTTTGCTCAATGGGATTTGAATATGTAACCCTGTACCAGTCACATGACGAGACTGCCCTGTGGTTAAATGTCGGGGAGAAGGGATGGGGACAGACCATGTGATGGTGTTCTAGACGCTTGTGTTACAGACGATTAAGGTGTGGGTCCCAAGGATAAATTCCAACTTATGGCACCGTCAAGTGCAGATTCCCCCTCCCATTCCCCCCGCACAGAATTCCTGAATTTATCTGTTGAAATTTGCAATCCCTCGCACAGCAAATGTCCATTTACCCCATTAGGGCAATGCCAATCTGTACCCAGGAAAGGAGGGAAGATCAAAGCCAGAGTCAGTACACAGCTGATCTCACAATGTTCTCTAATGCCCACACTGGCAGGGTCCTGAGAGGGAAGGGGAAGAAAAAGCGGGAAGAACAGAGGGTTGAGTGATCTGTTTGTGTGCTTGTCACTGAGGTCAGTGATGGAGGTGCACCTTGTTCGCGACTCTAGCTGGTAGAAGCCTGGGTGACTGGCATCAACCTTCCTCTCCTCTGATGGAGCAGGTCTGATGACAACTTCAGGTCCTCCCATTCCTCTCTAAGTAATGCAATCACAGACCAGGAAGCTCTGTTCAGAGTGTCACCATGTGAACCCTCCCAGCTTCGACAGCATTGTGTTATAGGCTGCATGTTTGTTTCTGATCAGATCCAGCAATCCTGAGACATATTATTCCCGCCCTCTGGAGTCCTCCGAGTTCAGCAGTTGGCATTGAAGATCCTTCTGGATTTACGATTGTAAATTTTTGCTTTTAATTTTCTGAATTTCAAATAAAATATTTTATTCACAATTCCTCCTGGTAGTGAAGTGTTACTGTTTTACGTTCCTCCACCTCTCCAGACTCTCATCGTGTTGTTGCCTCTGATTCCTCACTTCCATCTGCTTTTCCAAACTCCTAACTCAAGTTTATCAGTTGATTTCTCACTTCCTTCTCTTTCACATGATTCACCCGTTTCCTGCGCTTAGACTTGGTTTCTTAAAAAAAATTAGACCCTGATTTCCTGACTTATTCTACAGCCCAGATAACTCAGGAACAGGTAGCACAATATAACACGACAGTTGGATCTTCTCTGATATAATCTCAGGAATGCAGGAACATTTGAAAGGCAGGAATCAACTCGAATGCTCGAGTGGGAAGAGTGACCATTATAAAGGCAGGGATTGGGTGCTAGTGAAACTTTTCACCAGAGAAGTGTTACACCACATTCTGACCGGCAAAACCAGCAAAGGCATAGCCTCAAAACAGCTCTAAATAAAAGCCTGTGACATGTCAAACCAAGTGACTACACAGAGAGTGCAGTGGGACAAGGGCTGTTGGACTCACCTTCCCCGATCCCAGCAATTGCTGTACTTGGTCTGGATACCACCCTTCCAAAAGGGCAGCACTCCCTCAGTATTGCCCCTTCGACAGGGCAGCACTCCCTCAGTATTGCCCCTTCGACAGGGCAGCACTCCCTCAGTACTTCCCCTCTGACACTAAGGATCAATTTGAGTATCTACATCAGTGCCATGGCTGAGATCATCTAAACTCAGGCAGGGAATGATCTGCAGTTTTGCTGCTGATGGCTCAGTAACCCACGAGCTTCAATGAACACACATAGTAGGAGATTCCTAAACCGATCCAGTGATAGATGGAGAAATAATCTGTTCCCCATGTAATGTACGCTGCAGAAAACCCTCTGGAGTAAAGTCATTGTGTGTTCTGGTTCAATACTTCCTTTAAAACAGGAAATGTAATTAGGCAAATTGCCTGGAATTAATGACGTACACAGCACATTAAGGCAATCTGTTTATACACAGGATTTAACCCGTCTGCAAGTAATTTCCACTGTAAGGCAGAATGATAAATCTTGACCAGAAATGAGACATTGTGACTCTCTGGATCTTACTTAGAAACACAATGGTTTTTGTGAGGAATGGAAGGGACATGCACTGAAGTTTGAGAGGTAAGTTGTTCGGACAGATTAGAGGCAACATTTTCCTTCCAACTTCTGGATCACTCCTGATGCTGGTGTATTAGAATGAGGTACAAAGCCCACTCAGGCAGCCATTGTGATCCCGGAGAGTCTCATCAGCCTGTTTGCTTGAAGAAGAAAGACTAACATTTACATACTTGCATTCACAACCTAAGGCCACCTCAAAGTGCTTTTCAGCCAATCAAGTACTTTTCAAGTGTGGTCACTGTGCTAACGTCAGAAATGCAGCAGCCAATTTGCACACAGCAAGATCCCACAAACAGCAATGAGATAAATCATCAGATAATCTGTTTTAGTGATGTCGGTTGAGGGATAAATATTGACCAGGACACTGGGGAGAACTCCCCTCTCTTCTTCAAATAGTGCCCTAGGAACTTTTACATCCATCTGAGAGGGCAGATAGGGCACCACTGAAATTGGAGCACCCTGGACCACCCAGTACCACCCTGATACCTCAGCCTCAAAGGGAGGCTTGATTCTTCTGTTTGAGGCTGGAACATTACCACCTCAGCAAGGTATTTTGATGTGAACTGTATTAAGATGCACAGCGCCATTTTACTGGGGTAGGGGAACCTGAGTGACATCTTCAACAAAACCTGTTGTGTATTGCCATAATTTCCTATTTTAATTTCAGCCATCTCCTGTGTATCCTCATTGCTTACGGATATCCCGTGGCATTGTTTGTAGTGAATCGGAGATTAGGCAGGTTTCAAACTTCAGCTGTCCGAGTCCCAACAGGAAATCTTAATGCGTATCCTAGAAAAACCCAACAATCAGGAATAAGTAAATAGAGATGCTCCCAGCTCACTCAGAGAGGTTGCACTGCCATGCTGAAGAGCCAACCTTTGTTTTAAATAATGATTGGCTTCCAAGCTTTACTCTGTAACCCTAAGTGTTGTTACGACTGAGGCAGGAGTAATGCACTGTCAATTCAGTTCCGTCACTCCACATGTTGTAGCATATTATTAAAGTTTTCCCACCCAACTGGAAAAACAGCCAAATTAAACACTCTAGTAACCCCCAGAATAAAGCAGACCAAACCAGGTATCTGTAGACAACACTGACTTAGGCAGCACAGTGGCGCAGTGGTTAGCACTGCAGCCTTACAGCTCCAGGGACCCGGGTTCAATTCTGGGTACTGCCTGTGTGGAGTTTGCAAGTTCTCCCTGTGTCTGTGTGGGTTTTCGCCGGTGGCTCCGGTTTCCTCCCACAGCCAAAGACTTGCAGTTGATAGGTAAATTGGCCATTATAAATTGTCACTAGTATAGGTAGATGGTAGGGGAATATAGGGACAGGTGGGGATGTTGTAGGAATGTAGGATTAGTATAAATGGGTGGTTGATGGTCAGCACAGACTCGGTGGGCCAAAGGGCCTGTTTCAATGCTGTATCTCTAAATAAAAATTAACTATTTATTTAATAAAACTAAACCTTAAACACGGTTAAGATAAACCTATGTCGAAAGACCTTATAACTTCTTATTTTAGTCTAACTCCCCCATTCACACACATACTCAAAAATCATGGTTAACTGATTTTAAAAGTGGTGTTTTTAAAAATTAGCTGTTTCTTAAGAATAAATAAATAAGTAATTCTTTGTGGGTTATATTCCTGATGGGTGAGGTATCTTAGTGTGAGAATAATCAAATGCCTCTCAAAGTCTTCACACAGATTTGATGAAACAGTTCTTCAGTAAATAGGCATTCAAACTCTTCAGCTGCAGCAGGCATCAAACATTTCTCTAAACAAGCAGTGTAGCAATGGGTCCACTCAGAATTTAAAATCGACAGTTTCTCAGTCGAACCTTTACTCGAGCAATTCAAAAGGTCTCTTCAAAGGGTTTTTTTTCCTCCTTCAGCAATTAACATGGCCTGTAGCTCATTGTAGAATTTTTGCTGAGAAATAGACAGCTCTTTTGTTCAGTAGCACGCTTCGCTGGTGAGCCTCTCAAAACCCGTTTCAGTCAGTTTTTCCACACAGTTAAGTTGAAACATTACACCATGTGACCTTTTCTCCTACTGTTGCCTCGGTAACAAGATGCAGCTGTGGCACACTGTGCCTCAGAAATCCAAAGCTTCTCTCCCTGTCTTAAAGGTACACTTTTTTAACAGAATGTTAAAGGTACTCTGTTGTAATCCAAGGAGAAAATACATACAGTTTGGTGACAGAGTAATAACTTGTTCCATTTTTAAAATTTCAGCAGTCTGGTCAGTTGCTGTTGCCACTGTGGCTAATACCGCCAAGTATGTCAACAGTAATGTTATATGTATTCCTGATTATCGACACAAACGTTGGTGATTACAAGATTTTTAGTTTCTTTTTAAGTGTCACTGCTCTTCATGAGAATGTCTTTGGCAAAACTTAAGTCCCCCTTGGAAGCCCTGTGGTGCTTTAATATGTTAAAAGTGCTGTATAAATGCAAATTGCTGTTATTTTAATGGTCTTCTCTCCATGTACGAAGGGACTTCTCTGTACTGCCATTCAGTCAGATCATGGCTGATCTGTATTTCAACTCCATTTACCTGCTGTTGAGCCAAGATCCCTTGATACCCATCAATAATCCAGCAATCTCAGTATTGAAAACTCCAACTGACCCCCAACATCTGCAGCCTTTTGGGGAGAGAGTTCCAGACTTTCATTGCCCTGATGAAAGGTCACAGACCTGAAATGCTATCTCTGCTTCTCTCTCCACAGATCTGCTGAGTATTTCCAGCACGTTCTGTTTTTATTCCAGATTTTCACGACCCTTTGTGGAAAAAAAAGTGTTTCCTGATTTCACTGCTAACCAAGGATCACTTCTGATCCCGGGTCACACCCAAGATCTTAAATAATTTTTCCAGATGCTGATTTACCTGAGTCTGTATCACTCTCATCTTCCCAGGCTGTAGATGGCATCGTTTCACTCGGTCTTCCTGAGCTGTAGGTGGTGCTGTTTTTATTCGGTCCTCCCAGTCCTCCCAGGCCGTAAGTGGTAAAGCCTGGCTACCCGACCTGAACCCGACCAAGCCCGACTACATGTGTCGGGTTTGGGTCAGGTCAGGTCTATATTCTGCGTCCAGCATTCGGGCTCAGGTCGGGTCAGGCTGGACTGTACTGTTTTGTTTCATATTGCTTTTGTTTTAGTCTATGATCCTTTTCTGCTTCAAAAATATGTTTGTTATTTTCAGGTCGGGTTCAGGTTGGCTGTTGTCGGCTCAGGCCCGGGTCGTGTTTTAATTTTATACCCAAGCCAGGCTTTAGTAAGTGGCGCTGCTTCACTTGGTCCTCCCAGGCTGTAGGTGGCACCGTTTGACTCAGTCCTCCCAGGCTTTCGGTGGCACTGTTTGACTCGGTGCTCTTGGGCTGTAGGTGTTTGTTTCATCTTTATGTTGTTTCTGGTTCCCAGATGTTAGAAAGAATCACCCTTTAATCTTGGAAAAGGCTGGAGTCATTCTGGTTTATTACAGCACCATGCTTTGTACTGTAGAACCTGATTCTTGTGTTACATATAAAATGACTCTCCAGTGCAGCCGTGAATGAGGCCCCCCACTGGAACACTTAAACATAACTAGTTCCTGGCTAATTAGTTCCTAACACTTTACAGATAGTGTAACAATATATATATATAAAAAACATGTTCTTTGACTCGGTCCTCCTGGCCTGTAAGAGCTGCTGCTTCACTCGGTCCTCCTGGCCTGTAAATGCCGCTGCTTTGCTCAGTCCTCCCAGCCTGTAAGTGCCGCTGCTTCACTCGTCCTCCTGGCTGTAGGTGGCAAGCTTTGACTCGGTCCTCCCAGCCTGTAAGTGCCGCTGCTTCACTCGGTCCTCCTGGCTGTAGATGGGCCAGTTCTGATGAAAGGTCACCGACCTGAAACATTAACTCTGCTTCTCTCTCCACAGATGCTGCAGACTTGTTGAATATTTCCAGCACTTTCCGTTTTTATTTCAGATTTCCAGCATCTGTTATATTTTGCCTTTATATTACTGTAAGTGGTGCAGTTTGACTCGGTCCTCCCAGGCGTTAGGTGGCACTGCTTCACTCGGAGCTCCTGGACTGTAGATGATGCTGAAATAAAAACAAGAAATGCTGGAAATGCTCAGCAGGTTTAGTAGCATCTGTGGAGAGAGAAGCAGAGTTAACGTTTCAGGTCAGTGACCCTTCATCAGAACTGGCACAGGCTAGAAATGTTTTAAGCAAGCAAAGTGGGGCAAGAGATAAGAAAAGAGGTGTTGATAAGACAAGGTCACAGAGAATAACTGACCAGAAGGTCATGGAACAAAGGCAAACGGTATGTTAATGGTGTGGTGAAAGACAAAGCGTTAGTGCAGAGAAGGTGTTAATTGACAGAAAACTGAACAGCCTGGCCCCAAGCATAAACATGAAAAAAACAGTGGGTTTCTTTTGGGCCTCCTTATCTCGAGAGACAATGGGTAAGCGCCTGGAGGTGGTCAGTGGTTTGTGAAGAAGCGCCTGGAGTGGCTATAAAGGCCAATTCTAGAGTGACAGGCTCTTCCACAGGTGCTGCAGAGAAATTTGTTTGTTGGGGCTGTTGCACAGCTGGCTCTCCCCTTGCGCCTCTGTCTTTTTGCCTGCCAACTACTAAGTCTCTTCGACTCGCCACATTTTAGCCCCGTCTTTATGGCTGCCCGCCAGCTCTGGCAATCGCTGGCAACTGACTCCCACGACTTGTGATCAATGTCACAGGATTTCATGTCGCGTTTGCAGACGTCTTTAAAGCGGAGACACGGATGGCCGGTGGGTCTGATGCCAGTGGCGAGCTCGCTGTACAATGTGTCTTTGGGGATCCAGCCATCTTCCATGCAGCTCACATGGCCAAGCCATCTCAAGCGCCGCTGACTCAGTAGGGTGTACAAGCTGGGGATGTTGGCCGCCTCGAGGACTTCTGTGTTGGAGATACGGTCCTGCCACCTGATGCCGAGTATTCTCCGGAGGCAGCGAAGATGGAATGAATTGAGACGTCGCTCTTGGCTGACATATGTTGTCCAGGCCTCGCTGCCATAGAGCAAGGTACTGAGGACACAGGCTTGATACACTCAGACTTTTGTGTTCCGTGTCAGTGCGCCATTTTCCCACACTCCCTTGGCCAGTCTGGACATAGCAGTGGAAGCCTTTCCCATGCGCTTGTTGATTTCTGCATCGAGAGACAGGTTACTGGTGATAGTTGAGCCTAGGTAGGTGAACTCTTGAACCACTTCCAGAGCGTGGTCGCCAATAACAAACTAAACAAACTAAAATAAAATAAACACATAAAAAAGAAAAATAACAAAAAATAAAAATGAAAAGAGGGGCCCATCATGCTCTGAAATTATTGAACTCAATGTTCAGTCCGGCAGGCTGTAGTGTGCCTAATCGGTAGATGAGATGCTGTTCCTCGAGCTTGCGTTGATGTTCACTGGAACACTGCAGCAATCACAGGACAGAGATGTGAGCATGAGAGCAGGGGGGAGTGTTGAAATGGCATGCAACTGGAAGCTTGGGGTCATGCTTTCCGACTGAGCGGAGATGTTCTGCAAAGTGGTCACCCAGTCTGCGTTTGGTTTCCCCGGTGTGGAGGAGACCACATTGTGAGCAGTGAATACAGTATACTACATTGAAAGAAGTACAAGTAAATCTCTGCATCTCTCGGTCCTCCCGGGCTGTAAGTGGCGCTGCTTCACCGGGTCCTCCAGGACTATAGGTGGCGCTGCTTCGCTCGGTCCTCCCGGGCTGTAAGTGGCGCTGTGCTCGGCGGGGTGGATTGGACTCGGCTCTCTCTGTCACCGTGTCCTGGTGTCTCAGCGCGGCTGCTGTCGCCGATGGATTTTGAGTGAGTGTCTTTCTGCGGGAAGCGGGTGGGAGCTTGAGCCGCCACTCCCTCACTAACTGGCGCCTTTCTCTGTTTTCTGTTCCGCAGTTCGAAGCCAAGCTGGGCCGACCAGGTGGAGGAGGAGGGAGATGAGGGTAAGGAGCAGGCCTCAGGCTGCGCCGGGGAACCGGGCTGGACACGTGGGGGGAGCCCAGACTGGGAGTAATTCTGGATCGCACCCACGGCTGATAATCCTGCACAAAGATCGCGCTTTAAACCTTATTGTTCCTCTCCCGAGATTCCTGGTTTCAGATCACCTGGCTATTCAGCTGTGGAAAGCATCACAGTCAAGCCCTCGGCGAATGCGGGTTGTGGGTGGGGGGATGTGAGAGGATGGGATTGAGGGAGGGTGGTAAGGGGCTTATTTGTGTTTCTTTTTAGACTTTTTCTGACAGGACTGAGAATTGAAGCTGTGGCTCTATAATTTACAATCGTCATTGTGCAGATTCCATTATCTGTGTAGTAATTTTATAACCACACTGACACTGTATTTATATACTGCCTTTAATGTAGTAAAACGTCCCAAGGTGCTTCAGATGAACAGTATCTGAGATATTAGGGACAGGTGACGAAAAGCTTGGTCAAAGTGATAGGTTTTAAGGAGAGTCTTAAACGAGAGAGAGAGAGAGGTGAAGCGACTTAGGGAGGGAATTCCAGAGCTTGGGACTTAGGCAACTGAAAGCCTGTCTGCCAGTGGTGGAATGATTAAAATTGGGGTTGCTCAAGAGGCCAGAATTAGAGGAGTGCAGAGATCTCGGAGGGTTTTGGGGCTGGAGGAGGTTACAGAGATAGGGAGGGACGAGGCCATGGAGGACTTGAAAACAAAGATGAAAATTTCAAAATTGAGGCACTGGGAGCCAGTGTAGGTCAGTGAGCACAGGGGGTGATGGGGGAACAGGTTAGGGCATGGGCAGCAGAATTTTGGATGAGCTCAAGTTTATGTAGGGTGGAACATAGGAGGCTGGACAGGAAAGTATCAGAATAGTCAATTCTGGCGGTAAGAAAGGTACGGATAAGAATTTGAGCAACAGATGAGCTAAGGGAAAGGTGGAGTCGGGCAGTGTTAGAGAGGTGGAAATAGGTGCTCATGACGCAGATATCTGGAGGAAGCTCATTTCAGAGTCAAATATGACATCAAGGTCACAAACAGTCCTCTGGTACCAAGGAGAGGGATTGAGTCAGTGGCTTGAGCTTGGAGTTTGTGGCGAGGACTGAAGACAATTGCTTTGGTCTACCCAATATTTTATGCTGATCAATCCTGAAGAGAGAGTGGATCAGGTGGAATTTAATACAGCCTGCAGATAACTGTGTTTCTGAATTGGAGGATGTGCTCTCCATTTATTCATCATTTGGTGTGATTATGGCAGTTGTTGCATCGTCACTTGTTCAAGCTAATTTGAAATAAAAAAGCACAACATTTTGCATAAAGAAACCGCTACAATTTTTGCTGTTGTTCCAGCGACCATGCTTGTTAGTTCTGTATTCCTGTCTATATTGTCAGATAGATTGGCAAGGGGTTCAGGGAGATGCAAACAATTCCCATTACAGCACCAACATTGGATAATGATGGACTCTAGTGGTAGAATCAGTGGGTTCGTGGAACTGCACTATCTGTGGAATGTCTTGTACCCTAAATGATAAATCACCACCTCCCAGCCCAGTCTTTTCCCACCTAGAGCTGTGGATGACACTGGCTAGACTGTGATTATTGCCCCTTGCTGGTGGTGAAATAGTGATTGTTTTCACAACTGAGTGGCTACTCCAGAGGGCATTCAGAGTCAGGTGTAAGCCAGACTGGATAGTGGGAAAGGGTCCTATCCCTGAGGATTTTACTGTCACAGGGTGCATAAGCCTGTGGCGCCCACCCAGTTCTCCTGGTTAAGCCCTCCTGTCTTTTCCTTTGGTCAAGTGAGTAAATCTTCACATACCTCTGGTCATAATTTAAATCGGAGCTGCAGTAAGTTATTCAGCCATTTGAACCATGGCTGATCTTCTACATCATCTCCACTTTCCTGTCCTATCTCCATACTCCTCGATTACCTTAGTGCCCAGAAATCTATTCATCTCTGAATGAACTCAATGACTGAGTATCTGCAACCCTGTCAGGTAGAGAATTCCAAAGATCCACAACCCCTCTGAATGAAAACATCTCTCCTCAGTCATTCATGGCTGACCTGTTTTTCTGAGGCTGTGACCCCTGGTCCAGACTCCAGCCAGGGGAAACATCCTCCCAGATTCTACCCTGTCAAGCCCCTTAAGAAATTTTATGTTTCAATGAGGTCACCTCTCTTTCTCCTAAAGTGTAGGGAACATAGGACTAGGAGTAGGCAATTCAGCCCCTCGAGTCTGCCCCGCCATTCATTACGATCATGGCTGATCTCATCTCAGCCTCAACTCCACTTTCCTGCCCGTTCTCCATAACCCTTCAACCCATTACTAATTAAAAATCTGTCTATCTCCTCCATAAATTTACTCAATGTCCCGGCATCCACCGCACTCTGGGCTAGTGAATTCCACAGACTCACAACCCTTTGAGAGAAGTAATTTCGCCTCCTCTCTGTTTTAAATCTGCTACCCCGCATCCTAAAACTATGACCTCTCATTATAGATTGTCCCACTAGAGGAAACATCCTCTCTATGTCTACTTTGTCAATCCTCTTAATCATCTTATATACCTCAATTAGATCTCCTCTCATTCTTCTAAACTCGAGAGTAAATCTCTCTTCATAAGACAAACCATTCATCCCTGGAATCAATCTAGTGAACCTCCTTTGAACTGCCTCCAATGCAACTACATCCCTCCTCAAGTAAGGGGAGCAAAACTGTACGCAATACTCCAGGTGCGGTCTCACTAATGCCTTGTACAGTTGCAGCAACACTTCCCTACTTTTATATTCTATTCCTTTAGCAATAAATGTCCAGATTCCATTTGTCTTCCTTATTACCTTTTGCACCTGCATACTAGCTTTCTGCGATTCATGCATGAGGACACCCAGATGCCTCTGCACCGTAGTTTCTCTCCACTTAGGTAATTTGCCTTTTTATTCTTCCAACCAAAATGGATAACCTCACACTTATCCACGTTAAACTCCATCTACCAAATTTTGGCCCTTTCACCTAACTTATCCATATCCATTTGTAAATTTCTTATTTCTTTATTGCAACTTACTATCCCACCTATTTTAGAGTCATCTGCAAATTTGGCTATAGTACCTTCTATCCCTGCATCCAAGTCATTAATATAGATTGTAAACAGTTGGTGCCCAAGGACCGAACCCTGTGGTTATATAGTAGTATATAGGCCTAGTCTACTTGGTCTCTCCTCCTAGGATAATCCCTAATCCCAAGAATCAATCTAGTGAACCTGTGTTGCACTCTCTCTGTAAGACAAGTACATCCTTCCTTAGGTCAGTAGACCAAAGCTGTCCAGGTGTGCTCTCACCAAGGCCCTGTTTAATTGTAGGAGACTGTTTAGGAGCAAGACTGTGACTTTTGGATGTTGCTGATTCATTGTGCCAGTTGGTCAAACCCATTTTATATTTTGACTAATTTCTGCTTTGTACTGACTTTGGTAATTGAATTGTCGGGTTTCAGTGGGTTAACAACTGCAGGTAAATATTCCATTCGCTTCAGTACAGTCACTGTTCTCAAGTCTGCTCCGCACCGAGCTTGTAGTGTGATATTCACGGTCCTAGCCCCATTGCTGTTTAACCTCCTGCAGTTGTTTATTGGAATTTTTAACCGGTTTGCAATTCCAGGTAAAAGTACTGAAAATACATTGGAAGGAGATGAGGATGGATCGAGGCAGAAAGGTTGGCAGCAGTGGTAGAAAGTAGTTTGCTAAAATAGTTAAACTTCAGTAGTGCTGATTAGAGCCCCTCCCTCACACTGCTACACACACAATTCACCCTAGTTGTCCAAAGCCTTTCATCAAGGTAATTTTAGCTGAACAGTGTTTGACTCCCTGGGTTGACTAACTGGAGTGAGCATTGAACTTAGTTGCTGTTTGTTTCGCACATTGAGCTGGTTTTGGAGTGCTCTGCCTATGGGGGTGATTTGGGGGAAACGGGAGAGTCAACCTTGGATCAGTGGGTAGCCTGAATCAGAAGGTTGGAGGTTCAAGTCGCACTGCTTCATCTAAGCTGACACTCCCAGTGCAGTACTGAGGGGGTGCTGCCACTGTCAGAGGTGCTGTGTTTTGATGAGACATTAAACCACTTGCCCCCTCGGGTGCATATAAAAGATCCCTATTTTGAAGAAGAGCAGGGGAGTTCTCCCAGTGTCCCGACCAATAGTTATCCTTCAGCCAACATCGCTGAAAGATTATCTGGTGATTATCAGACTGCTGTTGTGGGATCTTGCTGTGCGATACTGCCTGCCATATTTACTACATTGCAACAGTGACTACCCTTCAAAAAGTACTTAATTGCCTGGAAAGCGCTTGGGAAGGTCCTGAGGTGGTGAAACGTGCTATGGAAAAGCAAATCTTTCTTTCCCTGTCAGGCAACGTGCACATGAGTTGCACACCTTAACCCTAAGGAGAGAAAATGATAAGAGAATTAAGAACTTACATTTATGTCGTGTCTCAAAGTGCTTCACAGCCAGTAAGATATTGTTGTAAAGTAGGGTATCACGGCAGAAAGTTCGTGCATGTAGGAACATAGGAGCAGGAGTAGGCCATTCAGCCCGTCGAGCCTGCGCTGCCATTCAGTTAGATCATGGCTGATCATCTACCTCAACGCCACTTTCCTGCACTATCCCCATATCCCTTGATGTCATTAGTATACAGATATCTATCAATTTCTGTCCTGAACATGCTCAGTAGTTGAGCTTCCACAGCCCTCTGGGGGAGAAAATTCCAAAGATTCACCCCCTCTGAGTGAAGAAATTCCTCCTCATCTCAGTCATAAATGGCCTGGATATAGTTCTTAGGGGTAAAGGAATCCGAGGAGAAAGCAGGAACAGGGTACTCAGTTTGAAGAATCAGCCATGATTGTATTGAATGGCGGTGCAGGCTCGATGGGCCGAATGGCCTACTCCTGCTCCTATATTCTATGTTTACCCCTTATTCTGAGACTGTCTCCTGATTCTAGCTCACCAGCCAGGGGAAACATCCTGTCTACATCTACCCTGTTGAACCCTGTACGAATTTTGTAAGTTTCAATGAGATCGCCTCTCATTCTTCGAAACTCGAGAATACAGGCCTAGTTTCCTCAATCTTTCTTCATAAAACAATCCCGCCATCCCAGGAATTAGTCTGGTGAACCTCTGTTTCACTCCCTCTATGGCAAGTATATCCTTCCTTAGATAAGGAGACCAAAACTGTATACAGTACTCCAGGTGCAGTCTCACCAAGGCTTTGTACAATTGCAACAAGACTTCTTTACTGCTGTACTCAAATCCTCTTGTGATGAAGGCCAACATATCATTTGCCTTCCTGATTGCTTGCTGCATACTAGCTTTTAATGACTCGTGAATAAGGACACCCAGGCCCCTTTAGACATCAACACTTCCCAACCCCTCTCAGCAAAGCTCCACAGACAGCAATGAGATAAATGACTAGATAATCTGCTTTTTTAAAAACTGAAGTGAGAGCAATGGCTGTGGATTAATATTTGCAGTTTTCCTGAAGCTATTTAGGATCTTTCAAGCAATGCAAAAGCTTATTCCAACTGGGGTGTTGTCTTCGCTGTGTGGAGATGGTCTCTTTTTGAAAGGCTGCAGCCTAACAACCCACTGCTTTACCTAGAGGGAAGTTTACATTTTTACTTTGACACAGATCTTTCTGTTTGACTCTGGGGTTGTAGATTAGAAGAGAATAGATTATTGTTTCTCCCAGTGCTCTTAGAGGAGCAGCATCTGTGTAATGTTGGGCCTGTATCGCTTTTAGAACTCAGTGACAGGAATAAGCACAATTATAGAGTCATTAGAGTGCAGAAAGAGGCTATTCAGCCCATCGAGTTCATGCCAGCTCTCTGTAGAGCAATCCAATCAGTCCCATTCCCCTGCTCTATCCCTGTAGCCCTGCGAGTTTATTTCCCCGAAGTGCCCATCCAATTTCCTTTTGAAATCATTGATATGTCTCTGCTTCCACCACCCTCATGGGCAGCGAGTTCCAGGTCATTACCATGTACTGCGTAAAACAAAAAGGTTCTTCCTCACATTCCTCTGCATCTCTTGCCCAAAACTTTGAATCTGTCTCCCCTACACCTTGAACCATCAGCTAATGGGAACAGATTTTCTTTGTCGACCCTATCTAAACCCGTTGTAATCTTGTACACCTCTATTAAATCTATCCTCAATCTCCTTTGCTCCAAGGAGAACAACTGTAGCTTTTTCAACCTAACCTTGTAACTAAAAGCCCTCATCCCTGGAACCATTCTGGTAAATCTCCTCTGCACGCTCTCAAGGACCCTCACATCCTCCTAGTGTGTGGTGACCAGAACTGGATGCAGTAATCTAGTTGGGGCCTAACCAGAGCTTTATAAAGGTTCAGCATAACTTACCTGCTTTAGTACTCTATGCCTCTATTTATGAATCTCAGGATCCCTTATGCTTCATTAAATACTCTTTGAATATGTCCTGCACCTTCAAAGATCTATGCACGTGAGCCCCCAGGTTCCTCTGTTCCTGCACACTCTTTAAAACTGTGCCATTAAGTCTGTATTGCCTCTCCTATTCCTTCTGCATCTGCATTGCTGCTTGAAACCCAAGGCGTGGACTGCTGTGTTTGGGGTGGAGACTGTTTTATCTTTTAAGGGAAGAGACAAGATACAGGGTTGTGGGGAGAGTGTGAAGTAGTGGGATTAGTTTGGGATTGATACAGGGCTGTGGGGAGAGTGCAGAGCAGTGAGATTAGTTTTAGATACAGGGCTATCTGGAGGGAGCAGGGCAGTGAGATTAATTTGGGATTGATACAGGGCTATGGGGAGAGAGTGGGGCAGTAGGTTTAGTTTGGGATTGATACAGGGCTATGGGGAGAGAGCAGGGCCGTAGGTTTAGTTTGGGATTGATACAGGGCTTTGGGGAGAGAGCAGGACAGCTCTGTGAAGGACACTAAGATATGATTTTAGCAGAAGAGTTGGGAGCTGTGTGAGCTGAAGCTGAGCTGGCGAGTGTGGAGGAAGGGAGGGCTTGGAGATCTGTTACTGTGTGCTCAGCTTCACAAACCCATTAAAGCCACAATATGCCTTCATAACTTTAGCTTTTGATCTTTAGGTCCTCTGCCTTCACCTAAAGAACTGATCAAAGGGAATATTAAAACTATCATCGAGTACAAAATTGACGAAGATGGAAAGAAATTGAAGGTGAGGTTATTTTGCGTTCGAGCAGCCAGTATTGGCTGGTTTTCCTATTTCCAGCACTGGAAATCAAAAGCTGATTGTACTGCTCCACTTACATTCTTAAAGGTGGATTAAGCAGATTAGAGACTTCATTCAAACCCCTTTAATAACTTGTTCCAGATATCAGACTGTGAATAGGTTCAAAGTAACTCACCTCCTTGCTGATTGCTGCACTGTGACTGGGCTGCTGAATGTACTGTTAACATTTATAAAGTAGTTGCATGTGCACATACACTGAAACACTGCACATACCATACTTTGCAACAAGTGTAAAGCGTGAAAGGCAAGTTGTTTAATGTCATGTGATTTTGACCAGCATTTTCCAGTTGGTTAGTGGTTGTTACTGGGCTAGTAATTGAAAGAACCCGAGATCACATTCCACCATGACAAACTGAATTCAAATTCTCAGACTATTAAAAATCTGGAAATGAAGAAGTTCATTAAAAATGATGATGAAGCTGTCAGATTGTTGTCAAAATAAATCCTGTTCACTAATGTCCTTTAGGGAAACTTGCCATTCTTACCTGGTCTGGGCCTATATGACTGCAGACCCACGTTAACAGCCCTCTGACGTGGCCAGGAGGCTCACCATTACCTCAGGGCAGCTAGGAATGGGCCATAAATGTCAGCCTTGCTAGCGACACCCATATCTCCAGAATGAGCTTTTAAAATGTTGGCTCCATTCCCACAGCAAACAGTGATGGGACCCATAAATGGGTAGTGTTGCAGCATCCAGTTTACTGTGAGAGTGCTGTGGAGAAGCAGCTCATCAGCATGTCTGCCTTTTGCATCTATTACATTCTGGATGTCACATTTTATTACAATCTTCAAAAATGACAGAAGGCGTTAAATGAGCTGGAGTTTGAAACTAGCAAGCTGTTACTACAGCCCTCTGATTGGTCAGAGCACTTAATAACTGTTGACTACCATGACCTGGGTTTACTATAGTGACCTTAAAGTCACAGGCCATGCCATGTTTACCAGCTAAACATCATAATCATTATCCAGATACTTACTCCCTGTGAGAAATACTCAATTTAAGTACCTTCTGTCTGTTGGCTTGGTCACTTTTTTATTCTTCCTTCTGTTAATTTTAATTTTACATCTGATCTTTTCTATCTCTTGCCTGTTTTTTTCCCATTATCTTTTCCTAATTTGGTAATATTCACTTCCCGTTTTGTTTCTCCTTCTGTTTGCGGCTTGTTTTGACAGTTGCTGCAAAGGCTGTTTATATTTTTCAGGCCCTGGTGTTGATGTGATACTGGCCTGTTTATCTCGAGAGCTTTTCTCTGCGATCACACTTGCACTGCTGGTAGTTGTCTTCACTGGTCAGTGTTCCCGGGAAGCAGTGATTCCGGATAGAGCTCGGTCGTTCTGCAGTGTTACAAAGAATGTACAGCACAGAAACAGGCTGTTCGGCCCAGTTGCTCCATGCCAGTGTTTAGGCTCCACGTGAGCCTCCTCCCACACTGCTTCATCTCACCCTATCCGCATATCCTTCTCTTCCTTTCTCTCTAATGTGTATATCTAGCTTCCCCTTAAATGTATCTGTGCTATTCATCTCAATTACTCCTTGTGGTAGCGAGTTCCACATTCTCACCACTCTGTGGGGAAAGAAATTTCTCCTGAATTCCCAATTGGATTTTTTAGTGACTATCTTATATTTATGATCTCTATTTCTGGTCTCTCCACAAATGCAAACCTCTCTACATCTACCCTATCAAACCCCTTCATTAAAGACCTCTATTAGGCCCCCCTCAGTCTTCTCTAGATGGGACAGGTGGCAGAGTGATCAGGCACCATATGCCACCCTGTAAACTTTGCAGCTATGACTGTTGCAGCTGACTGCCGGCACTGGGCTCGTGTCTGAAGTTAAATTTGTAATTATTTGAAAAATGTTGACCTTCTTTTGCAGATTATTCGCACGTTCAGGATTGAAACTAGGAAAGCTTCAAAAGCTGTGGCCAGGCGAAAAGTGAGTTTCTGTATGAGCACATCACATCAAACAATGACGTTTTAAAGCTTATGTTCTTGGACATTTAACAGTGAACTGTTGCCAAAAGGATTTTCTTGTTTACTTGGTAAGAACATTAGTTATTTATTGTGTGTGCACATTGTATACACACTTGGTTGTGGGTCGATAACTAGATGTGCCTTACCAGTGAAGAATGGTTCTCAAATTTAGACCATACAAAGTTGGTTTAACTTTACTAGTGACACAGCTGTTGAGTCCAGTGTTCGGTCCATTTTCAACGTTCGATCTTCAGTCTGTTGATTTCTAAGCTTGCAGATGACACCACATTGAGAGCTTTCAAGGGGTTTCAAGTGATCGCGAATGAACAAACAAACTACATAGGGTCCTGGATCAATTGGGAAGCCGGGCTGATTCGTGGCAAATAGTGGCAATTTAATGTGGAGAAACAAGACTAAGGAAAAGAATGTAAATAGCAGCAGGAGACAATACAGGGGAGAGATATGGGGCTATTGAAGGGAAGCGCTCCCTGAAGCCAACAGCAGTGTGCTTGACAGCAATAAAGAAAGCCAACAGGATCTTGTGCTGTCCAGCAGAGGGAGAGGATACATCTGGAGTACAGGCTACCATTCTAAGGATGTGCAGGTATTGGAGGCAGTGCTGAAAAGAGCAGTCACATTAATGAAATGTCTCAGCTGTGAGGTTGCAGAAGCTGCTGCTGTGTTCCTGGTGGAGAAGTGAAGGCTTAGGGAGATATTAAAGGAAGAGATAATTCAAACCCCGATAAAGTGTTGGTGGTTGTCACAAGAAGGAAAGACTTGCATTTGTATAGCACCTTTCACATCCCAGACCGACCCTAACCGATTGATTTTCCTCTGCTTTCAGAACTGGAAAAAATTTGGAACCTCGGAATATGACCCACCAGGTCCGAATGTTGCCACAACAACGGTCAGTGATGATGTGTACATGACATTCATCACCAGCAAAGAGGTGAGGCACAAAACGTGTGACTGCAGGGATCAGCAAGTAGAAGGCGAAACCGCACCCATCACTCGTCAGAGCTTTGGCGTGATTGGCTTCTCATTTCCGTAATATAGAATCATATAACGGCCCACCATGTTAATGCCGACTCTTTGAAAGAGCTTTTTGATTAGTCCCACTCCGCAGCTCTTTCCCCAGAGCCTTGCAAATTTTCTGCTGTTCAAGTATTTATCCAATTCCCTTTTGAAAGTTACTGAATCTGCTTCCACTGCTTTTTCAGGCAGCACATTCCAGATCATCACTTTTGCTGTGTAAAAAAAATTTCTGATCTCCCTTTCTGGTTCTTTTGCCAATTAACTTAAGTCTGTGTTCCCTGGTTACCGACCCTTCTGCCAGTGGAAAATGTTTCTCCTTATTTACTCTTTCAAAATCTTTCCTGATTTGGAACGCTTCTATTAAATCTTCTCTCAAGCTTCTCTGCTCTAAGGAGAACAATCCCATCTTCTCCAGTCACTTCACATAACTGAAGCCCCTCATCCTTGGTAGCATTCTAGTAGATCTCCTCTGTGCCGACTCCAAGGCCCTGACGTCTTTTCCAATGTGTGATGCCCAGAGTTGGACACACTATTCTGTCTGAAGCCTAACTTATAATTATTAATGGTTTAGCATAACTTCCTTGCGTTTGTACTCTGTGCCTCTGTGAATAATAGTCCTATGTGAATCTCATTGTGAACTGTACTGACTGCATCTAAACTGACCCAAACCTGGGGAAAAATCTCTGTGTGGTGAATTAAGGCAGGATTTGGCCAGTGCACCAGGGTCTTTAACATTCACTGGGGAAACAGACAGCTTCTGACTTAATGCTTCATTTGAAGGTCAGAACTGCATGTGCTGCACCTTGTCAGCCTAAATCACCTATATTGTAGGAGCCAGGTTGTAATTGCCTAGAAACAAGGCGGAGTTTCACAGTGTGTGTGCTGCACTCTTCAACATGGTTGGGTCCTGGGATTTTCTCCCTACCTACACCAGCAGCGGTTCAAGAAGGCAGCTCACCACCACCTTCTCAAGGATAATTAGGAATGGGCAATAAATACTGGCCTGACCAGCGATGCACTCATCCCGTGAACCAATATAAAAAACAGTACACTGCAGACATCCTCCAGTGAAGCAGCTGCCGTTTCTAGTCATAGGAAAATTTTGGTGAGGGGTGTGAGTGGAAGTAAAGGGACATGGTGTAAAAGCTGTGGTGCAAAGGCAAGCAGTTGGAGTTTAGGGTCAGATCCGCCATGATCTAAGTGGATGTTGGACAGGCTTGAGGGGCTGTATGGCCCACTCCTGTTACTGTAGAAGTCTGTTCGGTTACATGTGCAACTTTTAAGAATTCTCTCCAGAATAGTGTAATTATATTTGTCCTATCCTCTTTCTCAAGGTGCCCCTGAGACCTTGCTGGGGTATAGTTCAGTCAGTGCTGGCTGTGCCTCTGCTAAACTGTCCTTTTAAACTTTTATAGGATTTGAATAATACAGAAGAGGATGACCCCATGTCCAAGCTGAAAGGCCAGAAGATTGTATCGTGTCGAATCTGTAAAGGGGATCACTGGACAACTCGCTGCCCGTACAAGGATACCCTGGGACCCATGCAGAAGGAACTGGCTGAGCAGCTGGGCCTCACCACGTCTGAGAAGGAAAAGGGCTCAGGTACAAACAGACCTCAAGGGGCGGGTTATCAGTACAGTGTGTGTCCAACATGCTCCCTCTTGTAATTGCAGTGTACCAGCACTTCATACTTTGAGTGTTAATCTCCTCTGCTCTCCTGATGGACCTGATTCCTGCTACAGTTTGAGTAGTTTGTCCCTCGCTGGCACATTGGCTGGAGTGGTCATTCTTCCTTTGAGCCCAGAATGTGTGGAGGCTTCTGACCATGGGAAGCATCATTTGCGAACCTGATTCTGGCAGTGGAAAACCTGGCCCATTAGTTTATTTCCTCCACCCAGGGGAACTGAGGCTATTTGCCGTGTAAATTGGGCTAAATTAACAAAGTCCTGGGATCGAACCTGGGACTATCTACTCTCTGTGATTCAGCCTTGCTGGAGTACATCTTCATGGCATCTTTCGTAGCCTAGTGACTATCACAGAGGCACTTTCTGAGAAGCATTTGCAATACTACTGGCAACCAGAAGTTGGCAGCAGTGTCCCCTTCAATCGAGTTGTGTGTATATTATTTGAATTTTTATTCATGAATTTTAGATTTATTTTATTAAACTGCATGGAGGGAAGGATGGTGCAAGGCAGGACTCAGATGCAGGGACCTGGCAGGAAATCTGAGAGTAAGGCAAAGAAAGCAACCAGTCTGCTGGGCATGTAGTGGTTTTGGTGCCTGTTGCTGAACATATTTCTGGATTAAGATGGAGTCTTTTTTTTAACGTTTCATTCTTTGCCCCCAGAACCTGAGCCAGTTCAACCAGCTCAGAGCAAGACCGGGAAATATGTCCCACCCAGCTTACGAGATGGAGCTAATCGGCGTGGAGAGTCAATGCAGACAAATCGCAGAGGTAAGGGTGCTTTGCTATTGGGCAATGGGCAGGGTTGAATTAATACATAACACACATTAAACATCTTGCAACAAGTACAGAAGTGGATCTGTAAGGCTAAACAACAACAAATTCTCCTTCCCTTGATGAGAATGTTGACCGAGATGCAATTCCAGATGAAGTGCTTTGCCATTGATGCGGCACCTACTCCTGTCAGCTGTGGTGGGCATGTAATTAATGGCGGGGGGAGGGGGCCCTTTATTCTTCAGCCTCTGAGTCCCAGGGCTCATTGTATGTGGTGTTGATGCTGTTGTGCTTTCTGTCCCCAGCGGATGACAACGCCACAATCCGTGTCACTAACCTTTCAGAGGACACAAGAGAGACTGACCTGCAGGAGCTGTTCAGGCCTTTTGGTTCCATTTCTAGGATCTACCTGGCTAAGGACAAGAACACGGGCCAGTCTAAGGTAAGATATTAACGTCTATATTTAAGGTCATTATTACTCTCTGCTGTCTATTTAGGGTCAGTGTTGTTCTGTATTTAGGAATGTTAAATTTTTTTTGTGCTTTTCTTTTCAGGGTTTTGCCTTTATCAGTTTTCATCGTCGCGAGGATGCTGCCAGAGCCATTGCTGGGGTTTCAGGCTTTGGTTACGATCATTTAATCCTGAATGTGGAATGGGCCAAGTAAGTGGTTCAATGTTTAGTTTGCAACCTGTTGCCCCTGCAGTTTTCCAGTAACTGAAGTGATTACATGCTGGTAGTAGTTGTTGTCTCTGACAGCGTTATGGTCCTTGCTGGAATAGTGAGTAACCACAGAGAACAATACGTATATCTAATGGAACCCAGTGTGTGTGGCATGGATGCATTTTAACCCTTCGACTGCCATGTGGAAACTTCTGTCTCCCTGGCCTAATGGTTTTATTGTTTTTTAACTAGTACACTGTGACTCAAACACTTAAAATGATTGATTGCCAGTGTGAGAATTTTATTCCCCTATTATTAAATGTTTATTTCAGCAACTTATTAACATAACGTAAAAACATTTTTTCATTCTCTTCCTTACATTTTATTCAATTTATTACATTTCCAGTTGTGCCAATGGGGGGAGGCATTTCTGACTAATCCACTAATAATGACAGTTGAAGAATTTATGTTTTGTTCTGTTCAATGGTGTAAAACCTTACTTCATTATTTTTCTTTTTCAGACCATCAAACAGTTAAGAGGTTACTGAGCTGAACTAACAGAGCAACTTCCAGTTGAAGTCCAGTGGTTAATGTCACCAAATAAAGGTTTCTGGAGCAGCCATTTTTGTTTCAGTCCATTGTGATTTATTGAAAGTGAATCCGAGAAAGTTGCCCTTTGTCGCCAGTGAAAGATGTTGGTTCTTTTTTTTTTAGCGATACAGCACTGAAACAGGCCCTTCGGCCCACCGAGTCTGTGCCGACCATCAACCACCCATTTATACTAATCCTACATCCCCACCTATCCCTATATTTCCCTACCACCTATAATGGTCAATTTACCTATCAACCAGCAAGTCTTTGGCATGTGGGAGGAAACCGGAGCACCCGGGGGAAACCCACGCAGACACAGGGAGAACTTGCAAACTCCACACAGGCAGTACCCAGAATTGAACCCGGGTCGCTGGAGCTGTGAGGCTGCGGTGCTAACCACTGCGCCGTCCTGATGAAGGGTCACTGACCTGAAACGTTAACTGTGCTTCTCTCTCCACAGATGCTGAGTATTTCCAGCATTTCTTGTTTTTATTTCAGATTTCCAGCATCTGCAGTATTTTGCTTTTATTATATAAAGGTGTTGGTCTGTTCCCTCACTTGCAGCTTTAGATGGAAGCTCCTCTGCACCAAAGTATGAGCAGATTGCTGTACTAAAGTTGTAAAACTTTTGCTCTCTAGTCATGTTGCTCATTGAGAGTCAGAATAGAGATCAGGCTGTGAAGGGAGGCACAGTGGCGCAGTGGTTAGCACCGCAGCCTCACAGCTCCAGTGACCCGGGTTCAATTCCGGGTACTGCCTGTGTGGAGTTTGCAAGTTCTCCCTGTGTCTGCGTGGGTTTCCTCCCACATGCCAAAGACTTGCAGGTTGATCGGTAAATTGGCCATTATAAATTGCCCCTAGTATAGGGACAGGTGAGGATGTGGTAGGAACATGGAATTAGCGTAGGATTAGTATAAATGGGTGGTTGATGGTCGGCACAGACTCGGTGGGCCGAAGGGCCTGTTTCAGTGCTGTATCTCTAAACTAAACATGAGAATTTTAATTTTGAGGCATTGGGGAACCAAAACCCAGCAAGGACAGGATACAGTCAGCAGAGTAGAGGATGAGTGTTTGTGGATAGATGGGCTAAAATGGGGTTGAAGTGGGTGGTGTTATGGAGGTGGTCACAGTTATGCATTGCTAATACTTACTCACTACCTTGCAGAATCCTTACTTAATTTTAAACATATCCTCTGCTCTTTTGTCTGCTTCTAACCCTGCTTCTTCAGATTCAAGGGAAAAATGGTGGACCACTAGCCTTAGAACATAGAACAGTACAGGCCCATGATGTTGTGCCGAACCTTTAACCTACTCTAAGATCAAACTACCTACATACCCTTCATTCTACTATCATCCATGTACCTATCCAAGAGTCGCTTAAATGTCCCTAATGTATCTGCTTCTACTACCACCGCTGGCAGCGCATTCCACGCACCCACCACTCTGTGTAAAGAACCTACCTCTGACATCTCCCCGAAACCTTCCTCCAATCACCTTAAAATTATGCCCCCTGGTGATAGCCCTTTCCGTCCTGGGAAAAAGTCTCTGGCTATCCACTCTATCTATGCCTCTCATCATCTTGTACCCCTCTATTCAGTCACCTCTCATCCTTCTTCGTTCCAATGAGAAAAGCCCTAGCACCCTCAACCTTTCTTCGTAAGACGTGCCCTCCAGTCCAGGCAGCATCCTGGTAAATCTCCTCTGCACCCTCTCTAAAGCTTCCATATCCTTCCTATAATGAGGCGACCAGAACTGAACACAATATTCCAAGTGTGGTCTAACCAGGGCTTTATAGAGCTGCAGCATCACCTCGCGGCTCTTAAACTCAATCCCCCTGTTAATGAAAGCCAACACACCATACGCCTTAACAACCCTGGCAACTTTGAGCGATCTATGGACATGGACCCCAAGATCCCCCTGTTCCTCCACACTACCAAGAATCCTGTCTTTAAGCCTGTATTCTGCATTCAAATTCGACCTTCCAAAATGAATCACTTCACACTTTTCCAGGTTGAACTCCATCTGCCACTTCTCAGCCCAGCTCTGCATCCTGTCAATGTCCCGTTGCAACCTACAGCAGCCTTCCACACTATCCACAACTCCAGTAACCTTCATGTCATCGGCAAACTTGCTAACCCAGCCTTCCACTTCCTCATCCAAGTCATTTATAAAAATCACAGAGCAGAGGTCCCAGAACAGATCCCTGCGGAACACCACTGGCCACCGAGCTCCAGGCTGAATACTTTCCATCTACTACCACCCTCTGTCTTCTATGGGCCCGCCAATTCTGTTTCCAGACAGCCAACTTTCCCTGTATCCCATGCCTCCTTACTTTCTGAATGAGCCTACCATGGGGAACCTTATCAAACGCCTTGCTAAAATCCATATACACCACATCCACTGCTCTTCCTTCATCAATGTGTTTTGTCACATCTTCAAAGAATTCAATAAGGCTTGTGAGGCATGATCTGCCCCTCACAAAGCCATGCTGTCTCTAATCAAACTATGCTTTTCCAAATAATCATAAATCCTGTCTCTCAGAATCTTCTCCAATAATGTGCCGACGTAAGACTGGTTGGTCTATAATTCCCAGGGTTATCCCTATTCCCTTTCTTGAACAAGGGAATAACATTTGCCACCCTCCAATCTTCTGGTACTACTCCAGTGGACAGTGAGGACGCAAAGATCGCCAAAGGCACGGAAATCTCTTCCCACGCTTCCCTTAATATCCTTGGGTATATCCCGTCTGGCCCCGGGGACTTATCTGTCCTCATGTCTTTCAAGATTTCCAGCACATCCTCCCTCTTATCAACCTGTTTCACGCTGTCCTCACAAACGACCAGGTCCCTCTCACTAGTGAATACTGAAGCAAAGTATTCATTTAGGACCTCCCCTACCTCCTCCGACTCCAGGCACAAGTTCCCTCCACTATCCCTGATAGTTCAGACTTCCTAGCCTTGCCATGTAGTTAAACGCTCCGCCATTTTTCTTAACTCCTCCATAGACAGTGCTTTTAACTTATCCCAAAAGTTACTTCACCCTGGCTTGGAAAGCTGCTAGCTTCAGTTTCAAAGATGGGGTTAGTATTCAATCACACACAAGAAAACCTGTATTGAAAACTTGCTCTTTTTGGGAACAATTTGGTTTCCCACAGCCAAATTTCTGTTACAACCAGGTGAGAAATGTGTCTCGGGCTCTTTGGCTGTCTTTACCTGGTCTTATTGTAACAGGGTTTTATTTTTAAACACACTGTTTTGAGCTCCCCTTTTGTGATTCCTTGTTCACAGCTTTCCAATTGTAAGGCAAAGAAATGATAAATTTATTAAACCTGAAACGATTAACGCTTACGGATATATGATGCACACGCAAATAGGAACAGAAAAGAGAGGAAAATATAGGAGAGGGGGAGTTTGAGGCAATATCAGAAGAGTTTTTTTTTTTACTGTGCTTTGCGCTCACTTGATTGTAGGTAGCCTTACTGTTCGTCAGGGCCCAATGTTCTTAAACCTTGTTCACATAGCAGACTTTACTCTGAGATTCATGTGTTTTCACAAGATTCAATTCCTTGAGATAAGCAGGCGTCCAGGAGCTAACAGCCTTCTGAGTTCAAATCCCAACAGGCAGCTAGTCATGTGACACAAACTAGTTGGACCACTTCTGTGTTTGAGGATTCTACTATCTTAGCAATCAACCTGGAATGCTAGCTCCCCCCACCACCAACATTTAGTAATCAAAAGTCCATTGTTGGTTGATGAATGGGTCAGGACATGGTCCTTTGTCCCAACTCTGCTAGTTACAATGTAAAGGTCTTTCCAGTCAGGGGCTTGCAGTTTCAATGTTCATGTGGTGAAATTATGTGTGCCTCAGTCTTGGCAGGTGGGGGTTTTGCCTGACAATCCTCAACACAAAGATGTCCCAAGGTGCTTCACAGGAGAGCATTATCCAACAAAATTTGACAGCCACGTGAGATACTAGGACAGAATTCCAAAGCTTAGGCCCCAGTACATTAATGGCTATTGGACAATTGGGCAGAAATAAGATGCAAAAGAAAGCAGATCACACCAAATATAAACAAATAGTTGGGACACTCTAGTATTCCACTTAATAAAAGGTATTTATTGGAAGAAATATTACAACATATAAAAACTACAAGTTTATTAAACATATGAATTACCACTGCAGAAAGTGGACATTATTCAAATACTGTGCATTTTAAAACCACATTAAAATCCACAATGCGTGACAGCACTGCACAATTGAGAAAAATGTTCGTTAACTAAAAACAATGTTACATCTTCATTGGCAACTCCATGGCAGCCAGTTTAAAAATGACAGTTTCACTGAATATTCACAGGAATTTTTCTGCCTTCAGTCTCGTGCGTGAAGATTCTGTGAGAACATCAAGCTTAAGGAGATGAATCAGTTGGTAGTGTCCATAGTCTCTGCTTTGATAGGCTCTATCAGAAAATGAAGAGTGATTGATAAGTGAACCC
This sequence comes from Heterodontus francisci, assembly GCF_036365525.1. Classification (NCBI taxonomy): domain Eukaryota; kingdom Metazoa; phylum Chordata; class Chondrichthyes; order Heterodontiformes; family Heterodontidae; genus Heterodontus; species Heterodontus francisci. The sequence goes on along the minus strand of NC_090413.1, from coordinate 27,851,072 downwards.
CTGAAACCATGGCCCTTTTGGTCATCTTTTTCTGTCCCTTGCAATTCTTCTCTCTTACCAGCACCCCCACGACCAGTTCTGGGTTACTGGTCTAGTTTCTCTCTCCCAAAAACTCCATTCTACCAGGGAAGTGTCTGACCCTTATTACCAGTTCAAATCCACTCAACATACCCTGTATTTACTGCATAAACTCTGCAGCATCTTGGAAAATGAGGGGCCTTCATCAGTACTGCACTGGAGAGTCAGCCTAGATTTTTGTGCTCAAGTCCTGGAGTGGAACTTAAACCCACAAAGATACACGATCACAAATGTATGAAATAAATATACTCAGCTATGCACATTTTAAGCTAGTTACCTGCTGTGTTCATTTTCTTCTTCTCAACCATACACAGTTTAATTTCCAGGCCGATGGCTTTAGCCAGAGGAGGTGGTACTGCATTGCCAACCTGTGTTTTAAAAAAAAGTTAATGAGATGGTACAAAGATTATCACTCTGTCACATAACACTGCAATAAATTAGGGGCTACGGCTTCAGGGGAGATAGAACAGCAACATGGCTCATGCATGGCAGGTAGATTAGATTAGAGATACAGCACTGAAACAGGCCCTTCGGCCCACCGAGTCTGTGCCGAACATCAACCACCCATTTATACTAATCCTACACTAATCCCATATTCCTACCAAACATCCCCACCTGTCCCTATATTTCCCTACCACCTACCTATACTAGTGACAATTTATAATGGCCAATTTACCTATCAACCTGCAAGTCTTTTGGCTTGTGGGAGGAAACCGGAGCACCCGGAGAAAACCCACGCAGACACAGGGAGAACTTGCAAACTCCACACAGGCAGTACCCGGAATCGAACCCAGGTCCCTGGAGCTGTGAGGCTGCGGTGCTAACCACTGCGCCACTGTGCCGCCCTATTTCCAGGTATTTCCAGGACTACTACTCAACTCGACAGGAGGCAGGCTCTGTTCAACAAACTTCCACCCATCAATTACCAAGGCAGCCAGACATCTTACTCCCAAGACTCTGCCAATGACAAGATTAGCAACAAGAACTAGAGAAAGATTCAGTTTTATTCCAGGATCCTAGAAAATTGTGACAATACTGCTCATTTCATGCCACTAGCACAATATGCAAGTGACCCTGCAGGATTATGTGCTAGAAATTGAGCAGTGTCAGTACAGCACAATCTTTCAACAAGATGTCATGCTCAGCCCCCACCTGCCAAGAATGAGGCACATTACTTTTGTCACGAACACTGATTTTAAACTGTTACTGGAGTGAAGAAAGGACTTGTTAAACAGATCAGCCATGGCTGGAAAAGACATTTGCATATCAACAGACAGTGTTTGGAAGGACAAAGCAGCCATTCCCTGACACATTCAACCCACAATGGACTTTTGATCACCAGACGTTGAAGGTGGGGGAGCTCGCATTCCAGGTTGACTGCTAAAATGGTCAAACCAGCTAGTCACATGACTAACCTGCTGGGCAACCCGAGTTTTTTGAATTTGTACTAACGGTTTGGGCAGAAAGCTGTTTGCTCCTGGGCTGAGAAGATCTCTCTCCTGTCTGCTCCCCATTCTCTCTCACAAGCCTCTGAATCCACACGAACCCCAAGAGAGAAAAGTCTCCTACAGCGAGCAAGGTTTAAGAAGAATACCGGGCCCCAACGAAAAGCAAGATCTGCCTACAATCAAGGACTCTACAGTGAGCTCGAAAAACCGTAACAGCAACTCTTCAGATATTGCCTCAAACCTTTCCACTTTATTTTTCTTCTGCTGTCTCTATTTGCATGCATCACGTATGCATGCTAGTGTGGAGCGCAGCATGTATGCATAGGCGTTAACTGAATTAGAGTTTAAGTTTAATAAATTTCAACTTCTTTAAACCCAAGAAAGCCTGTTGGTGCTGGTTTCTTTGCCGTATAATTGGAAAGCGGTGAACATTCACTCCCTTCACCACCAACGCACAGTGGCAGCAGTGTGTACCATCTACAAGATGCAATGCACCAAGGCTCCTTAGACAGCACCTTCCAAACCTGCAACCTCTACCAACTAGAAGGACAAGGGCAGCAAATGCATGGGAACACCACCACCTGCAAGTTCCCCTCCAGGTTACACACCATCCTGACTAGGAACTATATCGCCGTTCCAAGATCCTGGAACTCCCTTCCTAACAGCACTGTGGGTATACCTACCTCACATGGACTGCAGCGGTTCAAGAAGGCAGCTCACCACCACCTTCTCGAGGGCAATTAGGGATGGGCAATAAATGCTGGCCTAGCCAGACGCCCACATCCCATGAAAGAATTTTTAAAAAAGGATTCACCAAGGGGGAGCTAAAAACATGGTGCGTTTAATCACCCAAACTACCCAGCAAACATTTTTTCAACCCTAGATTAATGATTTGTGAAAAATTCATCAACACTCACCTGTCTGTGCTTGTCTAAAATGTTTCCAAATAGCCTGTATGTATCTGGGAATCCCTGGGAGCGTGCGCACTCTCGCACACTCACTACACGGTGCTGTTCAGGATGTAGCACACGCCCCTGGAACACATCAAATGACACATTAGATTCCGTCAAGAGACCTGCCGGTCAGCATGGCTCATACAACACTAGGTTCTGCTTTTACCCACTTGACCATCAAAGAAGCTCATCAAGTTTGTTTTAAAGAAGCTGACAGGGTGTAAAAGATGCAAGAAAGAGATTACAATGCAAATTTAATTGGTGCACGCAGAGATTGAGCAGAAACCATGATTTACCTGTTTACCCATGGGCTCAGGATTGGTGACTGTAGTACTAAAAAATCCATCCCACTCAAGCCTACCGTATAGGCCGGCCCAGTGATTATGTCTGTTTCCAGTGTGGGGTAGGCACCAAGGAATGAGCGTGTTGAACTGTCTGTCAGCTGACTCACATTGTTTGCCTGTAAAACGAAACAGAGCTAAAGTTGGCCCTGCTCTAGTAATTCTGTGTGGTGTGGTGTCTCATCTTTGTAGAGGGAGAGCAATGTGCATAGGGAAAAAGAAACGCAACAACAAAGCAATTTCAAACACAAATTACATTTAAAGAAGTTTTTGAAGATTACAAAAAAAATCTATTTGCAACGAACATTAAATCCAACCACAGACCCAGGTGACAGTGAGACAATGGACAAAACAAATGCAAAATTTAAACCCAACCATATTTTTGCAGAGGGTGCTTGGAGAAATTTGCACTTCTAAATTTAAATCTGCATGCTGATAAGGATGACACAATTATGAAATCATGAAAATAAACCCCATGAGAAAAGTGACTTTTACAGTCTTAATACAAAAAGAAAAAGCTGTGTTGTTTGTTATTGCTTCCCTTTTTGCCTCAACTCCCTTATAACCTGTAGCATCACTATTTAAATTCCAAATCCATTCTCCTCCCTGGTCAACATCTTAGGTTGAACCAGACTGTCCATATCCTATCTGATCCAGAGCAGAACTTCAAACCCCATTATTCTCTCCTTTATAAACACCGTCTTCTTTTTGCCCTGTAACATCGCCCACTTCATGCCATCTGCTGCTGAAACACTCATGCTACATCACCTCCAGACTTGACTATTGCAACTCTCCTCCCATTCCCCACTGTCTTAAACTTCAGCTTATCTGAAAGTCTGCTGCCAGCATCCTGTACTTCCTGACCTACACTGGCTCATGGTCCCTGCCGCTTATATCCTTTTATGACTTCACCCATCTTTATAACCTCCTCCAAACTGAAATCTCACTAAACCACTCTACCTCTCCTCCTTTTAAGACCCTCCTTAAAACTCACCTCTTTGATGAAGCTTTTAGTGCCCTCTACTTTCTATTTAATGCTTTGGCTCAGCACCCAACTTTTGATTGTCTGTGAAACACTTGAGGGCGATTTTCTACGTTAAAAGCACTATTTAAATGCAAGTTATTTAAAATTAGTGCTTCCCATAACTTTCCTTTCTTGTTCCCTGTGAACGCACCAACCGACAACCCCCATCCGTATTATGTTGATCAAGGCTCATTCCAGTCTGCTACTCTTAATGCTGTCTTAGTCAGGAACACAGAGCTAGGGAATTCAACCCCTACCCCACGTAAAACTCTAGACTTTGAAAACTCGAGTTTGGTATCACTTAATCATTACTCTGAGTGAGTCTGCCTTTTCATTCTATTCAACTCCGCTATCTGCACTATTATTCTTGGCTCTTTATCTGGATTTCTCAAAAAAAAATCTGTGTACTAATTCTATTCACTATCAAAATCCATAATTTTGAACATTTCTATTAAATCTTCCCTTAACCTTCTCTGCTCTAAGCAGAACAACTCCAACTTCTCTAATCTCTCCAAATAACAGAAGTGCCTCATCCCCGGTACCATTCTAGCAAATCTCTCTGCACCCTCTCCAAGGCCTGACATTCTTCCTAAAATGCGGTGCCTAGAAATGAACACAATACTCCAGCTGAAACCTAACCAGTGATTTAAAAAGGTTCAGCATAACTTTGTTGTTTTTGTACTTTATGCCTATATTCATAAAGTCAAGGATCCAGTATGCTTTTTGAACAGCTTTATGAACTTGTCCTGTCACCTTCAGAGATTTGTGCATGTGAATCCCCAAGATCTCTGTTCCTACACCCTCTTTAAAATTGTACCATTTAGCTTATTTTGCCTCCTCATTCTTTCTTCCAAAATGCATCAAGGTGCTAATATACACATACGACTGTAAACGGATACAATTTTCCCCCCCACAAACAATGTCCTCCACTCACCTTCTGCACAAGAGCAGACTCCACGCAAAGCGCCAGCGCTGCTATGTCCGTTCTTTTTGTCATGGTGCGTGTACCTCAGTTTTTTGGTTGTGGTGCCATCCGAAAGGCGCACCTCAAGGTTGGGAAGATCACGCCAGTCGGAGCCCGGAGCAAGGGGGATGTGTCGCATTCTGCCTGCCACTAAGGCACTCATATCCTATAGAGAGAGATGGGATAAACAAGGAGATGAGGTACTGAGGAAAGATAACATGCTTAAACTAAAATGGAGAGCCCATTAAAGGGTGGGACGGTAGAACCTCAGATACATAAAATATTAAATGACAGAAGGTAAACTAAACCCAGAATATTATTTTGTTAAGCTATAAATTGGCATTTATGCAATAAAACAAAAGAATTCCTTTATTGGAAAGGATAACAAATGTTTGGGTTAATCTGTCAGGTAAAGCAATGAAGCCAAGGAAATAAGAGATCTAGGCTGGGTGAATTGGAAAACTGGATTGATTGGTGTTTTTCCCGACTTTGAATCCTTTGTGTTTGACCTGCAAGGGTTTCTCGCTTTTTCAGCTGGTATTAACTTCCATCACTCGCCGCAAAGTTAGGTATAAAAACTCCCCTACCTTGCAGATGTGATCCCGCAGAATGGGCTGGTACTGGGTGCCCCGAATCTGTCGCTGGAACCAGGACTGTGGTTCACCATTGTACGAGATTTCCAGCGCAGAGGCTCCATTGCGGATTTCAGGAAGATCGGACATGGTATCCCTTACAGTGATAGTTCTGTATGGAGCAGACTTGGTCCTTTGGAAGATAGAATATATTTTTAAAAAAAGGCCTCCCCCTAATATCATTTCACATCAACTACAAGTTAGAAAGAACTCCCTTTGACTCAGTTATTAACTGCATCACCCTGTATGGTACTGAACCATAGCAACCTGACAGGTTTCTGGTTTAGCTGCTAGCCAGAGTCAAGTTAGTTGCCTTCAGTTAAGTATCATGGAGCCGAATAAGTAAAAATCCTTTAGTTAACACAGTGAGTGCTGTTTGGTAGCACACACTTTCAGGATAGAAATAAAAATTTAAGAGGATTAGTGCGCTACATTTTAAAAAGGGTTAAATTTTCTTCTCTTGAGGAGGAAAGAAAAAAGTGAAAGTAAAACAAACACATGGCATTCTTGTAAAGAAAAAGCAGACAGTATGTCCATTATGCTAGAAGTAATACGTAGCCACAAAAATTGCACCTCAGGGAATTTATGCAGCGGTAAGTTGAGCCTCACAAACCAGGAATATCCCAGAAGTACTCACTGGACTGTGTTGAATCTCAGCTGGGTTGCTGTCATGGCTTCAGCAGTCCCAGTTTAGGGAAGAAACATGGGAATAACAAGACCTTCTACTCTCCAGTCAATCCATGCTGAAAATGTGCACGGACAGGCTCCAATTTGGCTGTGATGCCAACTGTGGTTGAATAGCCTGTTATGGCCGAGACTTGCAAAAATGGCCAGATGGGTGACTCTCTGGTAATTTCACAAAGGAAAAACATTGGCCAGAGAAAGCTATAATTCAGTGCAATACTTTTTTTACCTGGTTATATTGCTGACAAACTTCTTATCATCCACTGCCACACTGAGTTGGCAGGCCCTGGGTGCGAAGACATGTAAAGGCTCTGGGAACAGTGGCAGCTTCTCTCCGGGAGCTGCAGCCAGAATGATAGCTCGCCGCCGGGTCTGGGCAACTCCATACTGACCAGCCTGACAACAAAACACAGTAAATCCAGAAAGGGAAATGCCAGTTCGCTTGCAAAAAGGAGCACTTTAAACAGTAACTTCAAACTTTTGTAGAAGTCACTGGCCTCTGCTCAGCTCCATCTCTTTCCATCCACTGTATTCACTGAACTGGAGCTAAACCCACCTCTGCTATTTTATGGTACAGCTAAAGACCACCAAGCAGCTGCATCATTGTTTAACATTAAAGCAAGTAAACTGCTCTGGAGATTTAACTGGGAAAGAGACTGCTGAATGTAGCCTTGAGGCATACAGACAAAACAGTTCCAGACTTTATCCGACCCGTGCTGATTCCAGCTGGGGCAGTGGTAGCAATGGGCCATGGCACCCTAGGGGTGGGGAAAGTCAGCCCGAGTTCCTGCTCATAATTGCTATGAAATGGGTCCCCCTGAAAAATTGGAGGCCTCGTCATAGTGACTCAATCTCCTGTCATGCCCTCCATGGGTGAACAAGTTGCTGCTACTATCTAGACTTACATCCGAGGAATAGGCACAGGGATGCCTGGCTCCAGATGAACAGTTATCCTTGCAATGGTCAGGCTCTCAGAAGAGGAGACAAAAAGTGCAATAACTTGTTGAATGTCTCAATAATTTAAGAAAACAGAAATTCATTAAAGTCTTAAGTTACATTGTTTAGTATGTGTAGAGAATTTCAGAAATAAGAAAGGTCGATCCCTGTTAAGAATAGCTATGACTGCCCTCACAGCTGAGCACACCACTAATAGACTGACTACCTGGACAACCAGAGGATCAGATAACTTCTGCACAAAACACATTCTGCTGGCAGAGAAATACACCTGCTTCATGTCAGAAGAAGCATCAGCTCACCTGTAACACCCCAAAAGTGCACTGGTAACCCATTCGCACCAGACACCGAAGGGTCAGCTTCAGAACCATGGAGCGCTTGAATGATACAAAGTTCCTCACATTCTCCAAGAGGAAAAACCTGGGTCGGTAATAGTCACAATAGCTGCAAAGTACATAAATACAAGTGATTGAAAAGTGAGTTTTTTTCTGTTATTTCCATTAAAGTCCTTGTAGTTACAAAGTTTGAACATTAGAACATTACAGCGCAGTACAGGCCCTTCGGCCCTCGATGTTGCGCCGACCTGTGAAACCATTGAAAAGCAGAATGAGACATTACTAAACTTCCGTGCCTTCAATAGTAGGAAGGCTGAGGCTCAGTAACTGTACGCAGTCAACATCCCAAGTGTTCATACAAGATTAATTCAAACCCAACCAGTGCTCCAGTCATTATACTAGAGGAATAGACTACCCTCTTTCAGCAACAGATTGTCTAGCTCAAGGATGCTCAGTTTCCTTTTCCGCCAAACACTTCACTCACAAGCCACCCTCCCCCACAACTTCTTTTACCTGTCGACAAAACCCAAGTCCACCCAAGACTTGAATACTGATTTATGTGTCTGTTACGACCAGGTAAGAAAGGTGTCCAGGGGTCCCTCTCAGCCTTCACCTGATCTTACCGTAACAGGGTTTAATTTTAAACACCGTGTTTTCAGCTCCCCCTTGGTGAATCCTTTATGGCCGCGTTCCAAATAGAAGGCAAAGAAACTAGCACAACAGGTTCTTTCAGGTTTAAAGAAGAAAAGTGAAATTTTATGAAACTTAAACTCTAATCCTGATAATGCCTATGAATCGCACCCACGCCTGCATGCATACGCGATACATGCAAATAGAGACAGAAAAGAGCAGAAGAAAAATAAAGTGGGAAGGTTTGAGGCAATATCTGAAGAGTTGTTGTTACGGTTCTTGAAGCTCACTGTAGGGTCCTTGATTGTAGGCAGATCTTGATTTTTGTTGGGGCCTAGTATTCTTCTTAAACCTTGTCCACTGTAGGAGACTTTTCTCTCTTGAGGTTCATGTGTCTTCAGTGGATTCAGAGGCTTGTGAGAAAGAGATGGGAGCAAACAGGAGAGGGATTTTCTCAGTCCAGGAACAAACAGCTTTCTGCCCAAACTGTTTGTATAGATTAAAAAAAAACTCAGAATGCCCAGCAGGTTAGTCATGTGACTAGCTGGTTTGATCATGTCCATTTGTGTATTCGGCCAACTTAGCAGTCAACCTGGAATGTGAGCTCCCCCACCTTCAACATCTGGTGATCAAAAGTCCATTGTGGGTTGAATGAGTCAGGGAATGGCTGCTTTGTCCTTCCAAACACTGTCTGTTAATATACAAATGTCTTTTCCAACCACAGCTGATCTGTTCTTTCTTCACTCCAGTAACAGTTTAAAGTCAATGTTCATGACACAATTAATGTGCCTCATTCTTGGCAGCTGGGGGCCTAGCATGACAGTGCCAAACGAGAATGAGTATTATACATAATCGCTTGTTAGATTAGTCAATCAGTGAACAAAACAGAGCACCTAAACAAATGTTACATTGAGACACACAGCTCGATTTCGGCGACCACTCCACTGACCTGAGGTAAGAGACAACAAGGGAGTTCTTGAATTTGGAGTAGGTGCGGGAATTGAAGCGATTCATTCCGCTAAAGCCTTGGCAAGGTGGCCCGCCACAGAGCAACTCTACATCACCCTTCTGTGGCAGCTTTTGCCCAAGGGAATTTGTCTTCTCCCCGGCCATGACGAGTTTCAGCAGAACATTGCAGTCCTCGGTGAATACAGTTGCACCAGGATTGTTTAAGCGGAATGCCTGGGCTGCTGGATCCCACATCTCAATAGCCCACAGAGTCTCTGAAATACCTGCGGAAGAGGAGAGTTATTTTTCACACTGCCTCTTGCAACGTTACAGCACAGCAGGTCGCATCTTGGCCCATCATGCCTGTGCCGGCTCTTTAGAAAAGCTATCAATTTAGTCCCATATCCCAGCCTTTTCACCATAACCTTGATACACGTGCAAAGTTTACCGTACACAAGTACCACAGTGTAATAGTGTTTCACACGGGTACTATCTTCACTGAACTTTTTGACCGTATACTGCAACATCATAATCAGTGAAATAATTGTCTCAGTGAGCTACTTTGGTTAAATTAAGTGAATTCTATGTAACTAAATCCATATAAAAGTCCTCCCCATTTAAAAAAGCCTGCGTTCGCTGACAATGCCACCACTAGGTGGCGCTGCAATGGTACATGCGCAAATGCAGCCCTGTGCCACTAAAATGCCACAGTCTGTGATGTCAGGCAGCTGCCAGGATTAAAGATGGCGCTGCTCAAATAATCACACAATGGCAACCAAAACACATGGCAGCACACAATGGCCGGAGGGGAGCGAGTGAGCGAACTGGGGAGGGGAGGGACCAAGCGGGCCGGGGGCTGTGAGCGAGCAGGCGGGCAGAAGGAGAGGGCACCCCCCACCAGCAAGGTCTCCGGCCACACTCTCCCCGCACCCCAGACCCCCTCTCCCCCCACCCCGCTCTCTCCGGCCCAGATCCCCCCACCATCTGCCTGTGCTACGTGATGACGTCATCTGCGCATGCGCCAACAGTCCTGGCACTGCGGAACACAGCGCATGCGCAGATATCGTCATCACGTAACGTGGGCAATGGTACGCATGTGCGCAGATTGGCGCAGTTGGATGACGTAAGCTGCCGGCTGCGTTGTCAGTAATCATTTTGTATAAGTGTATAAACAAAGTTATAAACTGCCTGAGGACACTTACGCATGTCTATTCAAAGTTCAAAAAAATGCCACTGCATTCAGCAATTTGAATTTGGAAGGCCCTCCTGCCTGCTGAATCAATCCTGAGGAAGCACAGCTCCGATGCTTTTCAAATTATCCAGCCCGCCAAGATGAAACAGCCAAACCCAACCGGCATAAATACACAACTGAAAGAGTGGATTACAGGAAGGGCAGGTCATAGAGGGTTCATGGACCAGATAGTCTGAACTCATAGACCATAGACTGGACACTTGTACAAGCATGTGTAACAATTAAGGAGATTATACTGACCATAACAAAGATGTCAGGGAACTTTTGCCAGAAATACCACATTGACTATTTGTTGGCCGCTTAATTATTCTTGATGCAATGTTGTATCAAATGTGCAGTTTTCCAAATCCATCAGTTTCTCTAACCATAAAGCCTGACTTCTCAGCTACTCGTCTGATTAATGTGAAGTCTCTTCTCCGCCCCCTCAAACTAACCTGCCTGATGGAATCCTTCCGATAGCCCCCCACAACCAGAGAAAACATCAAGGCTGCGCAGTTTTTCCAATTTGTTGTCTGTAACTTCTGGCTCAGTTTGCTCGGGCTCAGTTGCAGATTTCCCCTTTCCTTTTCCTGTAAGGGAACAAAAATCATGACAGCTATAAAAGTACTCTGCTCTCTTTGCCCAACCTCCCAAATAAGGTCTCGACCTGCCCCCTTAGTTTCCGAATGCATTCAAATCCATACAAGAGTACACTTTTTTCTCAACTCCACTTACTTTTACTAGAATTCATTAATTCTTTGACCAAGTGGCTGTTCTTAGTCTATGAGCCTACACCACAAGTATTATTGGGCTATTTGACCACAGGACTATTAAACCTCATGTGGCATCATGCATGTATTTTCCAACAAATTTTTCATGGGACAGCAATAAGAAGCAGACAACTTGGCTGTATTTATGCTGCTGTAGACTAAATGTACATAAGCCAATTGTCATGTGAAATTTAACATCTGATGAGATTACTTAACTCAGCACAAACCGAGGACCAAATCTGGACCCTCTCATCAGTCTACCAATACAGCCAACGGGCAAACTTGTAAGACTACATCTACTGCTATTTAGTAACATCGTAATGACCAGCAAGTTACAAACACCATTTACCTTTGCCTTTCCCTTTACCCTTGCCTTTGTTTGCTGAACTGCGGGCGCAGTTTGGCGGATCCTCATAGTTTTTTATCTTTGCATTGTAGGCCTGTGAATTAAAGACAAGAGACAGTTTAGGGATTTTAACACAGAATCCCATGCAGAAAACTGTTTGGTATTCAAAGTTTACCAAAAATACCTTATAGCCGCATCAGTCTAGTATCCATTACATACTTGGAATGGATCTGACTCTCCCAACTTTGAATCAACCACTTGCAAAATGTTGAGTACAGAAAATAAAAAGCTCACTGTGCAAATGAACTGTGATGAGCCACACAAACTAGGCATCCCCAGTGAGTGCTGGATTAGCAACCTGAGCCAGACCATTAGTTGGGTCACTATAACCAGTTTCCCTGCCATTGGTGGGCAGGTTGTCTCAGCATCTTGGGGCTGATCAGTATTCTCTATTGGAATGAGATTTTGGGGATACAGAAAGAATTGACTTGCACTTCTATAGCACCCTTCACATCCTCAAGATGCCCCAAAGCACCTTATATGAAGTATTTTTGAAGGGTATTCACTGTTGTAATGTAGGAGGCATGTCAGTCAATTTGTGCACAACAAGCTCCCACAAATAGCAATGAAATAAATGACCACATAATTTTCTTCTTTAAAAAATGTTTTGGTTGAGGGATAAATATTGGCCAGGACACTGGGCAGAACATCTGCTCTTTCTCGAATAGTGCCATTAGAACTTTTACAGGCACCTCAGGGGGTGGATGGGGCCTTGGTTTAACCTCTCATCTGAAAAATGGCTAGTGGCTAAGATAATATTTGCCTGGGGCACTGAGAATGCAACACAGTGAGAAGGAAACAATGTTTTAAGCATGTTACAGTTTCTGCTTATTTATGATGTCATTCTGCCACCTACCACTCTCTGAATAGTAGAGTCCAACACGACTCTCAACAACATGAGGACCAGTTAGGTGACAGGAAGTTCACAGTTAAAGATGACACTTGGAGCAGGTGGCAGGAGAACTCTATCTAAATCCATTTGAAAAGGAATTATAATCAATTCTGGTAGAAAGTAAATAACCTCTTGGTTTATTAAAGGTCTAACCTCTAAGAAATAGAATCTGTCTGCCCCTCCAGCAGAATACTCTTGAATGGACATGGTGAGATCTTCCCCATACTCTACAGTACAGCGTCCCTGAACATCTTTCAAGTCCACGATCACTTCTTCATCACTCCAGTACAACATGTTGATATCAGTGTGGTAACTGGCTTTAAGACCCTTGTGTGTGTTCTCAGCCCTGGAAGCAACAATTCCAGTCAGTGACAATATAAAAGAGCACATCTCAAAATGGAACACCTGCCAAAACCAGGCAAGTCAAGCAGACCTTAAGTGGAAACATGCACAGCACCTAGTCCCAACTTAATTTGTAAGAGCTGGAGTGAGCTTGGATCAGTTGGTAGCACTCACACCTTAATTCAAAAAACAGTGGATTCAATCTAGATGGCATTCTAGGGCAGTACTGAAGTACTACTGCCATCATTAGGCATTAATCCAAGGCCCCAAACTATCTGTTCAGGTGCAGGCTGCAGATTCCATGGCACTATTCAAAAAGCAAAGAGTTCTCCTGGTGTCCCAGTTGATATTTTGCCCTTAAACATCAAAACTGATTAAGTGGCTGCTCATTGCAATCTGGTTATGATATAAATTTACTATATAAATAATAGCATCTGTATTTGCCTACATAGTAGTCCTTGCACATCAAAAGTTGCATCCAAAGCACTTGGATATACTCCAGACTCTCTGGCTCGAGGAACTGGAACTAGGGGCATTGTCTCAGGATAAGAGGTTGGCCATTTAGGACAGAGATCAGAGGAAATTTCTTCACTCAGAGCGTTGTGAATCTTTAGAATTCTCTACCCCAGAAGACTGTGGATGCTCAGTCGTTGAGCATGTTCAAAATTGAGATTGGTAGATTTTTGGGCACTAAGGGAATCAAGGAATATGGGATTGGGGGTGGGGGGCCAAAATCTTAAATGAACAGTGGAGCAGGTTTGATAGACCGTATAGCCTACCCCTGCTCCTATTTCTTATATTATGATGAGTTGTTATTGGATTTGTTAAAAAAATACATATTCCTGCCTTCCTGTGTGTAGAGATAGGCAAACAGCCTGTTCCTGGGTCAGTGCAAATTTCTAACTACCTCTTAGAAGATGCAAGATTATCTTATTGTGATATGTACAAGCTTCCACCCTACCCTGTAAGACAGAGAAGAGGTCTGCCTAAATTCTGTGCACAGACAGCTAGGATAAACTGGAGGGTGCAGCTATAAACCAACCTCTGTCGTGCCACATCAGGACTGTCACTGATTATTTAGCAACTGACGAACAAAAAAGGAACATATATTTCTAGAACGAGACAGTTAACACTTGTTACAGCTTGGCATCATGGGATCCTACTCACCTATAGAATTTATTGATACGCAGCTTAATATCTGCTTCATTGGGTTTACCATTGCTACGCTTGTGACAGAAGATCTCTTGAATGCGGCCAATTCGGAATGGGTCAGGTGCATCTAGGTTGCTGCCCTTGATATAATCAGAGGATTTGCGGTAATATTCAGGATAAAGGTCTTCATCCACGTCATCTTTCTTTATCGGCCGCTTTCCAGGACTGGACGGTTTCACACTGAAGATAAGACATCCAAGGTTAGCAAGTTATTACTGGATAACTAAAGAGTGACAATTATCTCTTCAAATTAACCATTTCAGCCTCTGAATTTTCCGACTGAATTACTTCCTTTTGGCTTGTTTCATCCACCTCACGCTTGCTTGCACCTACTTTTGAATGAAACAAACTAGTAAATGACTCAAGACTCGTCTTAAATTGACCATCCGTACATCTCAAAATATTAAAAATTGTACTTGAATATGTTTTGAGAAAATGTACTTAGAAAAGAAACAAAGCCCAACAAGGGAACTGATCCACTTGAACCCTCACGGTCCCCAAATGTGTCGTACTTGCCAATTTTCTCCCCCTGCAAGCAATGACTTGCTGAGGTAAAGCTCCAACTCTTCGAAAACATGTCCAAGTGCCGTTCCTTCATTTATGGGCCTAACACTGGCAGGCTGTTCAATCACGAGGACTGGAGTCAGATTCCACTTCTACCAGAGATGTACATTTCCAGCAAGGGTCACTGTATAGTTTTAAAGAGTGGGAAACCTCAGCTCAGGGATCAATTTTAGGGCCACAACTGCTACTGAGCCAAGACCAACTCCAGTCAGCACAGATTGGGGATTGAATCTGAACTTTCCTGGTCTGTATAAGCTCAGAACTACACAAGCAGTACAGTTACTGATGGAGGTCTTAATGTTAAGTATGTAAAAAAAACTAGGTCTAGAAGTCACCCCAATCAGTAATGTTCGCTTCCTGAAAAGTTTAGTTCTGACACAAAACACTTACAATCAGAAGTCACAACTCTTCACAGTTTATATTTAAATGGGCGTTCATATGAAAAGCTGAGAATTAATTGTTCAGAAGTATCAACCTTAACTTTTGAAGTGAATTGCTCCCCTATTGAAAAGACTGTAACCTGCATACTGTCTGGGTAATGAAATAACGTCTTCCGGTGCTAATGGGCAATGCTTTCACAGATATGAATCCAGTGTAGAACTGGTACTGGTCAGGAAAGGGTAGTACCTGAAGGAAAATGCATCTTGCAGCAGGTAAACACCATCTCCAACTCTATACTGCGTTCCATTCTTAGAAGCCAACGAATAGAAAACCTTTGAATCATCTTTTATGTCCATCGCTTCCAGAACCCGTGGCATCTCTTGTTGTCTGATTTCAGCCAACCGAGCACAGCTGTCACAGAATCTAGAAAACCAGCAGCCCAAAGGACTCTCACAGTTAAGGACGATATTTTTAAGAAGTGTCACAGTATTCAAGGTTAAAAATTATATATTGTAGACCATTTTCCAGTTGAATCAGTGCAACAGCTTAAAAAAAGTAAAGAATTTTATAGACAGGTCCCCTAAATTGGGTCCAACAATTTAATCTGAGGCAAAGATCTTTTTGTTTAAAGGTTTTTAAAAATAGGAGAAAAATTCAGCCCTCTCCCAACAAAAATGAATTAGGAGAAAGTGATTTATTAAATGTGATATTAAGTGCATTATTCAGGAGCTATTCCATTCACATGGGAGTTAAGCAGTGTTAATAGGGTTGTTGTACTATTCCAGATACTCAATAAATGCTGGCCCCTTCATTACCCAAACATTATGTTCTGCTATAAAATATCCATTTTCTGAACTGTATAGACAGGGTTCAACACCTTCAGCATTAGGAAGGCCAGGTCTGTTGAGACATCTGACCACGATGTTGCCCCTTCACACATCAGCTGCGAGTGTACCAAGTGGGTACACCAGAGCGGAAAAACTGTTCTGGCAGTGGGAATTACCAAGGATCTTTGGCTCGATATTCAGTTACATCATTGGTTTACATATACCCAGTGATGGATTCATGTAGCCCAATTTACCACAAAAACACTTGCTTCAAAGTCCCATGTTTGCCATTTCCTCCTTCAGTTTCTCTTTTTCTAAAAAAACCCCACAAAACCTAAACTTTGGAGAATCATTTTTCATACTGGTTCTAATGATTTTGCTGTGTTCAAACCCAGTATCAGGGGGTTGAGAAGTACAAGAAAGTTTTAATTTTTAATGACTGATGACACACAGGCCTCAGTAACTACATGAAAGCTCTCCCCAAACCTCCAAATAAGCGTTACTGGTCTTTACTTGTGTTTATTCTCCTCAGTTGCTTCACATTTTGGAGGAATCTGGAATCGCGAATACTCTGGGTCATACCACATCTGGTAGAAGTAGGTCTTCCCATCATCTTCCACCATCTTAAGCTCAAAATCTTCATCCAGTCCACCCTAAGATGCACAAAAACACATGTTCACTTCATATTCCATACAAATCTAACTTGATACATCTGTTTACAAAAAAGACAAGTCACATTGTAGAGTGGTACAGGTTGGAGGATTGATACGTGCTCCAAGTAGTAAGATGGCTCATCGGTTTGACTAAAGTCTGTCAAATCAAGGTTTTTTTTGGTTCAAAAAATATGAAATCCAGAATCTTTAAGATTTTTTTTTTATTGCACCATTTTATTTTGAATTAACAAGTAATTTAAGTTAAGCAACTTTGATTTAAAAGTAGACTAATTCTAATGTGTTAGCAATGATGGAAGTGCAGGCCAAGATCCCCACTCCTCATCTGTACCCCACCAATGAATGCAAATAGGGTGAAGGCAAAATGCCTCCCTAGAGTCTATCAGCCTGTCAATCACTGGTCAAGATTTATGTTTGAGTAAGTAACTTGGATAAGATACTGGAACATAAGAAATAGGAGCAGGAATAGATCAGATAGCCTCTCAAGTCTGCTCTGCCACTCAGTACTGTCGTGGCTGATTGTCTGCCTCAATTTCCCCATTGGACCCAATTTACTCGATTCCCTGAAATCAAAAATCTATTGACTTCAGTCTTGAATAAACTGAACGATGGAGTGTCCACAAGCCTCTGGGGTAGACAACTCCAAAGATTCACAAACCTCTGAGTGAAGAAATTTCTCCTCATCTCAGTCCTAAATGATTGACCTCTTATCCTGAGACATTGCCCCAGTGTTCTAGATTCCCCAGTCATGGGAAACAACGATCTACCCAGTCAAGCCCCTTCAGAATCTTGTATGTTTCAGTGAGATATTATCTCATTCTTCTAAACTCCAGACAGCACATAGGCCTCTCACCTAGGAACCATAGCTGGAGCCACTGGAGGGTGACTGGTGTCCATGGACGAAGAAGAAAGAAAAACATCTTTTCACTTATTGCATAATTATGGCTGTCGAATATAAAACTGCTGAATGGAGGCAATGGCTGCAAGGGAGAGTCACAAATGAGCAGCTTCTGATCCTGCCTAGCAGGAAACTACAGGAACAGTAGACTGAAAGTCTTCTATCAGATTCAGACATAAGGCAGAGCAAAATAAGAAATGGTTAAAAAAAATGCCAAGGTAACAGCAGGAAACACATCCAAATACAGCATAAAATGGTCTACTGGCAGCTTGAGACATAGGGAAAAAAGCTTGCCACACGGGAATTATGCGGCAGCAAGTTTGAAAATCCAACCCTTAGAGATAGCATACAGCATTTCCTCTACAAACTTGTTACATCAGCAACAATTTGAGATTTATAAGGAACTCAGTTTTTAAACAGTTTCGCTGTATGAAAAGGAACAGATAGATAAAGCTAATGGATACTGTTTTCAGTTAAAATGCTTCCTCACCTCGAGTTCCCAGTTCTCTGAAGCAGCTTTGTAGATGACCTTAACTTTGCTGTCTACGTAAGATAGCTGCATGTCTTCACACTCATCCACCAGAAAGAGCTCAAGGGGATCCGAAGTCTCACCCAACACTGTGTCAGTGCCACGGCAAAACCAATTTGCATGGAACATCTTCCCAGTGCTGTCTTCCCACATGGATGTGATTCTGTAGAAACAAGTACAAAATTATATAGCTGATCACAAAAATACTGTTTCACAATTCAACAATCACCACTTGAAAAGTGATTTGCTTTGAGGACCTCTGATACGATTTAACAGGAGGCAATTGCATGCATCATACACAGAATCCAGCCACTGCTAAACAACAACTGTTCTGCTGGCCAAGTACAAGAATTATTTGTTGTAATTTGATAGTGGAGCTGTACAGCAGGTGAAACACTTACTCAGTGATGACAGTGGATTAGAAATGAAGTATTATACAAATAAAATCCTATTTAATCAGTTCCAAAGTAGATCCCTGATTGTAACTGTTTCAAAGGGATAAATATCAAGCAAAAGTGAATCTCAACCTATGTAATCCCATGGTGATTAGTGTCAATAAGATGGTTCTTAGAGAACTGAGTACCAAACATTGTTACATATTTTAAAAAATCACTAAACCAATCACAACCTAGAAATACTCCAGTATGTCTATTTACCTGCAATTTCCAGCTTGTCTGCAAAATAAACCAATAAGTGCCTTTATCATCTATTCCACAATTTCATCAAAAGCGGAATTACTATGCTTAACCACCACCATCAGAGGCCAACAGAATGCTTCACCCAAGATGATGTCTTACAGGCCAATATTGTGACGTTCGAATGTTTAGAAACCAAGCTGTAGGGATTTCAGTAGTTTAAAAGCACTGTTTTACAAACTTTTCTTTGTGAAGGGCCTCCAAGAACATTGATACACTTCAGGAGGCCACAGGTTTCACAAATATGACATATGCAGCTCTCCCACCCCATCCTAATTGCTGAAAGACAGAGCCTTTGTCCTTGGGGTAGTTGAACCTATCAAAGAATAACTTCATGAGCACACAACCATAAAAAGAATGTATGTCAACAAATTAATAAAATAGGATGGGGAGAAATCTGATGACCACAAATTTCCTTTGGGGAAGCTCGGTATAAAAACCTACAGTTTAAAAGGATACTAACCTCGCTAAGTAAAGGGGTTTGCTGGGGTCATCAGGGCTGACTGCTACGCAGTCATTGATCTCCAAAACTTCTTCATCAACTGATACCTTCTGGTAATATGTTTTCTTTCCATCAGCCTGAAAAAAAACAAGCATGAGACAGAGGTTTATGCTATTTGTAGTGACAATCCAGTCTACTCATGTCTTCAGTAGATTCTCTTAAAATTAACACATGCATGTGTTTAAACACTGAAGATGAAATGAGGCAGCAATATCATTTTGGTACCACTCCATCAATACAATTGCTGCATGCTGCCATTTCCACAGAAGCACATGTTAGAGTATGAGAAGGACATGAGCATACATTCATTTTACTGAATAAACCAGCCAAATTAAATGTGTTTAAAAATGCATTCAGGAAGGTCTGCTGTCTTCAGAATTGGAGAGTCCACCATTTCCCAAAGACAGTGAGCTGAGGCTAGATGCTCTCCTTCTACATCAGAAGAATGTGTGAGAGTGAGAATGTGAATGTGGCATTTCATAAAGGCAACTATTTGAACATTTCTCTTTTAAAATATGATTATAGTTTTTGGCATTCTAAAAGTCTGCACAAGTTTTTTAATTTTTAAGATTTCTGATCTGTTAAGCGCCATGGGGCATTTCACCATGTTAAAGGCACTGAGTAAGTGCAAGCTGCTGTTAAGTATAGGGATTGCTTTGAACTAAAAATAATTCTGTTACTATTGTGAATTCTGTGATGGGGAAGGTATTTAAGTTTAGAGGTTACACACAATTTTGATGCACATTGTCAGCACCAAGTAGTTCCAGGTTCGACTGGATTGCAGAGAAAACTCCCTTCAATTTGCTCCAATATTGAAGTGCACTTCACTGTACTAGTGAGCTACTTCTCTCATCAGTCATCCTCTGGTAAAGCCAGGTTGCCAAACTGGTGCTAAATTAATTATGAATAATTTTGTATCAGACTTCAGTCCAGGCTGAACTTAAATCCAGGTGACAGAAAGCAAAGGGCAACATCAACTACACTTATCAGATTCAAGCCCCACCCCCAACTGCAAGATAGAGATTTGCTGCATTACCCAAGGTGTCACCCTTTGGATGACTCATTAAATCAAGGCTCCATGTACCTCTTAGTGGCTCAGACCTAGTTTAGAATTTCTAGTGGTTTATAAACCACCAGCTGATTGGTTTTATAGCAGTACTGGGAATTAAATTGTGTTTACCTTGAGAGCCTCTCCAATCCAGGAGATGCGGCTCTTAGATTGCTTCTTCTTTCTACCCTGCAACATTCTTTTGGGAGAAGCTTTGCCAATGATCTCAGACTCATCTTCATCGTATTCATCATCATCAGCCTCCTTCACAGCCAGATTTGGACACCTTCAGAAGAGAGAGAACAACTTCAGTCACAGTGTGTACTTTAAAAAGTCAAGCAGTGCAAGAATTCTTTTTTAAATTCTTAGTGTTTGGACAGATAGCACAGCTTCTTGAATGAATGCATTTACCACCGATTCACTCATTTCCCCACCCCATCATTTCCCTCATCACACTGTCTCCAACACTATCACACAAAGTGCAAATGCGGAGGGCAGAACATTCTACATTTGACCATCCCCTTGCAGTAATGCAGTTTTCTGATCACTGGTCTGTACAGGCACCAAAGTATATTTGGCACACAGAATTTTGCATCACCAGGAGTCTATTTTATGAAAACTACACACTCATAACACACTTCCAATTCAGCCTTGTTTTGATTATATTTAGTAGATTGTTAATAGTTTTATATTTTCTAATGCCAAATTAACATTTAATGCTCGTCAAAAAATACAATATTTCTTGCATTCACACTACAATGCTTTGACATCCGATGATGCAACAGGATGGTTGATTTTACCTTCTCTGTAAACAGGCCTGCTTGTTGCGACCAGTGCCTCCAAACTTCACCATGTCCTTACAAGCTCTGCACTTCCCACAGTCAGGCTGTTGACAAACCTGTTACAAAACAAAAATGGCTGAACAAAGACATTGCAAGGTGGGCCAACTTGTAAACGGTTACTTTCTTCTATTTCTCTTCCCATACCCCTTTGTTAGCAGCAGCTTTAAAGTGTCTGTTATAGGAACCATCTTTTAAGTCTCACAGATTAGCATTACACAGTAACCCAATGGAATGCGAGAAGGCAATTCGCCATCAGTCACACTGCCCACAGGCTACACTATGTGCACCACCCATTTCATCTCTAGCAAGGAAATTCCACACAAGTAGTTCCTAATCTCCAAACATAAATCAAGTAAGCTTTTATTTATTTTTTGGAGATACAGCACTGAAACAGGCCCTTCGGCCCACCGAGTCTGTGCCGACCATCAGTCACCGGGTACGCCGGGTTAGTCATTGGACTAGTAACCTACATGACTGGATTAATAATCCATAACAAGTAATTTCAAAATCCCTCCTGTGAATTCAGTTTAAATATGTCTGGAAATAAACAGCTGGCATCGGTAAAAAGTGAACATGAAGCTGTATATAGTCTGATATAGCTCATTTGCTACCTCATCTCCTACACCATAGCTTAAAAATAAAAAATATTCTGTAAAACTTGGTCTTGGTTCATTTTCTCATCAATCAACTGCAAAGTTATAAACTTTATAGTACGCTGGAACATCAAGCCAATAGCCATCCCAGTCTTAACTAGCATGGGGACCCTGGCTTCCCCAAGGGGGAGGCTCAATCGACCTGCCACAGGCTCTTCCCACACAGCTTCCCCTGATGGGTTGACTGAATGTCCACGAGACAGGGGTCTGCTAACAATCCACATCACAACTGTTATGCAGTAAAATTTAGTTGGATTTTCAATATATTACTGTACAATATTGCTATCCTTCAAGCATTCACAGCACTTACCTCACACACTCCACAGCGCCTGCGCTTTGTGCCATTCTCTTTGTCATTCTGATCAATTTCCTCATCGAAGAATGTATCGAAAATCTGATATACCAGCTTAGTAGTGGTTGCTTTGGTTGGTCCCTTATCCTTATCGATCTTGGTGGGGTGACGTATTGCCTGTCGTCTTGCTGCTCGTCTAGTCACCAAGAACAGCCAAAGTAAAGGAACTGGTCAAGCAACAACTCATTCGCATCCCTGAATTTTCATCAAAATAAAGTTAACACTTCCTCTCACATGGCTACTGTTAGAGTGATGATAAAGAAATGGATGGCCAAGTGTTGCTCTTCCAAAGAGCCAACACGGACACAATGAGCTGAATGGCCTCCTGTGCTGTATCATTCTATGACATCAGCTGTGCCGATGGTAAGAATTTAATGCATTCCCAGTTTACCATCAAGGCTAGTGATCCCAAAATGACAGTGCCAATATAGACACAAAGAGCCAAGACAATAAATCAGAAATCAGTCCTCCAGACCTGGGAGCTTCCACACATGGGGGAGATGGAAGGAAGATAGGATGGGTTGGGAGACTTTAATTCTATGTATGGGGCGCCCTACTTCTGTGCAACATGCGGCTCACCACTGCTTTTGACACGTATTTGGCCCCCAACACTAAAGAACCTTAAGAATATGCACTATCTATTCTCCCTCCCCATTACTAAGATTTTAAAAACACCTCATCATCCCCAAGTGCTTACCTTTTTCCAAGGGTGACACCTGCCAGCTTGATCAGGTCTCTCATACAGGGAGTTATAATGATCGGCTGCTCATCGATATCTCCAGCCTCATCGTAGCTCTCCACCTGTTCTACTACAAACTGAGCGTGTCTCAGCAGGGAATCCTCAGTGAAGCGAGAGAAACTCAGCCCAGCAGGAGGTACTGTAGTCTGTCAACACAAACAAATGATAGTTACTCAAGTCAATGAAACAAATAAAAGGAAACTTGCCTGTCTCCTGAGTTCCACAGCAACTAAACCAAAAAGGGATCTTACCACAAGTGCGAAACTAAGCCATAGGAAGATCCCAGATTACATCACTGGTCTGTGCTGAGTTAAGTGATCTCAACCAAGGCAGTGGCAGATGGCACTACAATTAGTCTCAGTGCTCTGGGCTGAATGGAACGGAAGCTTGGGTTTATGAAACTTCGCACCCTGTAATTACTATAACAGAGCACTTACCTCTATCTTATTCAGTAAATCTTCATAGGTGGAATCGGGATTATTCTGCAGAAACTCGATGACTATCTTACTGATATGGATTTTCTCCTGCATCACAGCAAAGATAGCTGCATATTCATCACTGGGATCCATCAGTATATAATCGGCAAATGCTAAGGAAGAAAGGAATACATTTCATTGACGTCCCAAGCACCCCCCAATAATCCAGGATCACTGCACCAAGTGCCTACTTCTAGAATTAAAGGTAGATGCACGGAAACACGACATTAAGTTACACTGTAGAACCCCGGCTGTCAACATCCTATAGCTCACCACTTTCAATGTCAGGCTTTTGCATTCTTTAAAGCTGAGTATGTAAACCCAACTGCAGTGCCAGCACAGTTCTGCTCACTGAATGTGATGTGTAATTGGTGGTTCTGGAGGTGAAGGCTCAGGTCCAGCAACACAAAGCGAGAATGTGTTTCTGCACACTAGCCTTGGAAATATTGCAGACAAGGGAACCAAAGCCTGTCACAATATGGTCTGAAAATTTTCTTAAAATTCAATGCATTGAGGAATATAATTTCTAACCATGAATATCCAGAGAATCCTAGACTGGCTAGAAAATCCAGTGAATGACTGAGCTACACAGACCAGGTTCAATGGTAGTTTGTGCTGATCTACCTGATCATGGAGAGGGTAGCATATCAGGAGGGTTGCTGCAAGTGACATTGAGTGAGGGCAGGGAGAACAAAAATAAGTCAGCTGGGCTCCCCAGTTTCCATTCCAACAGCTAGGAGTTTGTCCTACTGATAAGAGGTGAGAACAGGGTTGGGCTGGGCTGTGATACCCCACAGCAGAAGAATCTGCCAACATCAACTGCAAAAGGCTCTCATGTGCCTAATGATCACTAGGGCACCAGTGCTCTTCAAATAATCACTTCCAGTGAAGGAGGGTGTTGAAATTGCAAAATAAAATTAGTCTAGCAGATTAATTAGAAAAGAACCTGAAGCTTTGATAGCCCTGACATTTCTTTACCTGTAGTGAATCCAATCAAAGCCTTTTCACCACCATCAAAACCAGTTATCCACCAGGCGTTTATTGGTCCTAGTTTTTTAGCTCTGACTCCACCTGTTTAAGAGAGAATACAGAACATGCTAATGCCTCATGTATATTGTCACACCATATTTCCCCTCACTATCACCTGCATGCATTATATAAAGACAGGCACTCTACTCTACGCAAGGCTGTTCACAGTCCACAGATGGCCACTTAAGTGCACTGGTGCAAACCTGTACACGGGGGACATGAATTACATGCAACGAGTCATCAAGTTTCAATTGGTCACCAGGGAGGTCGTGCTATTGTGAGCATTTCAGTTAGGTATAATGGCGATCTTGTGAAACTCTCATACTGTGTCCACTTGAATTGTAGAAAACACCCAGCTGAAGATGAAAAGATTCCATCTTCCAAAAAAGGCTTGTTTCTAGAGCAAGCATTGAGTTGCATAACATGAGGATGAAGAACTAGTGGCTACAGGTGGAGGAGCAATGAGGTTGAATTAAAAACATCCTCCAGGAAGTATACTACACAACATTCAGATGCAGACTTTAGGCTTTCCCTTATAGCATGTTGACACCAATGTATTAGATACACAGCCCTGATAATCTTTCCACAGAGATAGAGAAACTTACAGGACACACGAGAATGAGTTCACAATATGGAGGAGTTACCATTGAGATTCCTGTACACTAGAGCACATAGTATTCACTAAGCCGCCCTGATGTGGACGAAAGTCAGTGGCCTCAAGTGCCAGGAATAGGTCTTTTATATATATATATATTATATATAATGCTGTCTTAGTGACCCCTTAGATCAGTTATTCACAAGGGAACTCACTCACCATCGAGGCTGGGATTGTCATCATAGATTGGTTTCACCGCACCGCTGAAATACAGCTCCACATTCTTTTCAATCAGGCCAGTATCAAAAGGACACAAGTGGCCTTTCCGATCATAAATACTGCAAAGACAATGAAATAGAGTTAAAGAACCTGCAGCAGCACAAGTTTTCACAACTTTCATTTTTATAGATAAATTCATTAAAAATGTCAAAGTTTCTTCATTTTTTGGGAGCAAGTTGGCTTGAATATCGAGGGTATAAAACAGTCAAGATGTAATTGCTATTATTACCATTTATACTGACCTGAATGAGGTAACTTTATGTTGAGGCAGGTCATCATAACTCTCAAACCCTTCATCATTTGTTCCTTCAAACAGTGACAAACGCTCATTAGTCAACATCTCAGGCTCGTCCAACTGTTGAAGTAATAAGATTTTTATAAGGCATTAAATTTCCTATCACTTTAGGATTCTCTCCACCACACGAACTGAGAGGACAGAGAGTTGACCGTCTCTCAGGCATTTCCCTGAATGCAACGGACTCCTGAGCATGCACGTGAATGGTCTAAGTAGCTGTCCTTCTAAATACCAAAATCACAATGGGACACATAGCAGGTCATTAACAGATAGCACTGAGAAAAAGATGAAATGCAAACTGACTCTGTAGCACAGAACACTGGAGCTCCAATGCACTTGTGATACAGATCAGTTATGATCTAATCAAATAGTAGCACAGGCTTAAGGGGCTGAATGGCCTTGTCCTAATCCTATATTCCACCATATGCCATCAGCACCTCAAACTCAGAAATAATGACATAGAACAACGTAACTTTCAAATATATTTGTGCCACTTTCATGTGGTTATCGTACCTGAAACAGCAGTCTCACATTTCAACCATTGGTTAATGGCAAAACATTTAATCAGGAACTGCTTAAAGTAAAAGCCATTTCTCTTGACAAAATAATGGAACAAAGAAAGCCCTAAGTAGGAACTCTACTCAGCCACCCGCCCCATACTCCCAGCCAGTTGAACGGCAACATGAGCAGAATCGGAGATCTGTTCTCAGGTGGTGCATGGTGTAGATAGCCATATTATTCTTTTGTGTAGGGAAATGTCCAGCTATGCGTCACCTCCCCCTCAATGCCCAGCAATCTTGGCTGTGTTTCTGTGCATCAGCCTGCATCCCCATCCTTCATGGTAAAATGTACCAATATAAACATGTACCAAAATCTTCAGATGGCTCAGAGGTTAGCCAATCTCGGCTAAAAGAGCTACAATTGGCCTCAAACACTTCTAACACAAGGACAGAAAAACGTTAGCCAGAGGTCGGCTGCAGACTGCTGCCCGGTGACTCTTGTTGGAAAATGTACACGTGGATGTCAGACAAGGACAAGCTGCAATGCTTTCCAGAGCAGAAGAGCCTCCCAACAGTCCAGAGTCTCATGTGAGGAACAGTGCGAAAGAAGGGGTGCAGACAAACTGTCGGTGTCTGATCTCCTTCAGGAGAAAAGTAGCAAAAGAAAAATCACTCACTGCATCATCAGGATCGCCCTGGAAGTACTTGAAATCTGGGTCATCCAAGAACTGTTTGCAGTCTGTGCATTTGGGAGGCGGAGTCTGCAAAAATACAAATATGAAATATATTTTTGGATTCTAGATTATAATCAACTCATCCTCCGAAACATCGAGCAGACACCAGAGTTCTGCATTTGTTGTTGGCAACATGCGGACAAACACAAAGGTGACACTTTTTTTTTACCTCCTGTTAAGCTCATGTTTACAGAAGTTTCTCATCAAAAAATGAATGCATTGAGAAAACTGCTCACTTCATGAATGAGAAGAATGTCAGATTCAACTAGTGTTCATCCTGATATTAGATTTCAATCTTAGAAGAAGCACTTTGCTTTATAAAATTATTAAATTGAGCTCCCCCTCCCCAAAAATCATCATACTACTGCATGAAATATTTTCGTCTAGTGGATAAATCCATCTCTAATCCTACTCACCTTAGGAATTTGTTCAGTTTTAGGTTTGCAGTCAGAAGTAGTCTCAGTCCCATCAGACAGCCTGCAAAGCAAATACCTGTTAATTTGCTGTGACGAGGCAATATTCACCACCATCAGAGTCAACCATTAATGCAGGTTTCAGCCCCTTAACCACAGAGAGAGATGAATGGCCACCAACATTTCACTATGTTTGCTGAAGGTCGTCCATTTCTAATTTTATCCTCAAATAAGCATAAGAACATAAAAACCATAAGAAATCTAAATAGGAGCAGGAGCAGGCCATTTGGCCTCTCAAGCCTGCTCTGCCATTCAGTATGAGTATGGCTGATCTGATTGTGGACTCAACTCCACTTTCCTGCCTGCCCCCATAACCCTCAACTCCCTTATTGATCAAAAATCTGCCAACCACAGCCTTGAATATATTCAATGACCGAGCCTCCACTGCTCGCTGAAGAGAATTCCAAAGATTAACGACCCTCAGGGAAGAAATTCCTCCTCATTGACGTCTTAAAAGGGAGACCCTTCATTTCGAAACTGTGCCCCTTGTTCTAGATTACAACACAAGGGGAAACATTTCAGTTTCTACCCGGTCAAACCCCTCAGAATCGTATATGTTTCAAAAAGATCACCTCTCATTATTTTAAACTCCAATGAGTATGGGCCCAACCTTTCCGCATAAGACAACCCCTTCATCCCAGGAATCAGCTTAGTGAACCTTCTCTGAAATTCTTCCAATGCAAACATAAACCTCCTTAAGTAAGGAGACCAAAACTATACGTAGTACTCTAGTTCTGGTCTCACCAATGCCCTGTACAGTTGCAGCAAGACTTGCCTACTTTTATACTCCATTCCCCACAGCAATAAATGCCAACATTCCATTTGCCTTCCTAATTACTTGCTATACCTGCATGTTAACTTTTTGTGATTCATGTACAAGGACACCCAGGTCCCTCTGTACCGCAGCATTCTGCAGTCTCTCTGTATTTAAATAATATTCTGTCTTTCTATTCTTCCTGCCAAAGTGGACCTCACATTTTCCCACATTATGCTCTATCTGCAAAATCTTTGTCCACTCACTTAACTTACCTGTATCCCTTTGCATACACTTTGTGTCCTCCTCATAACTTGCTTTCCTACCTATCTCTGTATTGTCGCAAATTTGGCTACAATACACACAGCCCTTTCATCCAAGTCATTAATATAGATCGTAACTAGTTGAGGCCCCAGCACTGCTCCCTGTGGCACTCCACTAGTTAGTTTGCCAACCTGAAAATGCCATATTCATCCCGACTCTGGTTCCTGTTAGTTAGCCAATCCTCTATCCATGCTAATATATTACCCCCAACACCATGAGCCCTTATCTTGTGTAGTAACCTTTATGTGGCACCTTATAGAATGCCTTTTGGAAATCCAAATACAGTACAGCTACTGGTTCCTCTTTATCCACACTACTTCTTACGTCCTCAAAGAGCTCTAATAAATTTGTCAAACACGATTTCACTTTCATAGAACTGTGTTGACTCTGCCTGATTGCATTATGATTTTCTAAATGTCCTGCTGCTACTTCCTTAATAATGGATTCCAGCATTTACCTAATGACAGATGCTAAGCTTGTGATCCAGAATATCAAGTCAGTTGATCTCAAATCCATCTTTGCCACTTTCCTGTAACCCTCACCACTCACATCCATCTTCCCCTACTTCCAACTTCCCTTGAAGAAAACACTGCTCTCCCAAACTGCCACGTGCCTAGCTTTTGGTCTTCCTTTCACAATACCTCTGCAACTGTCAATTTGATCTACCACTCACTCATTTTCACTGTTAATACCTTTGTCCCCATCAAAACCTTTAGTTTCTCCCATCCTGGACATTCCTCTGTCTTTGCTCCCTCAAGTCCAGTTGGGGCTTATGTGGCGCACAACTGGTTTAGCCATTCATCACCAGATCTGGCTGGACAGTATCACGTGCTCACTCTCTTCTGCCAAACCTGCAGACGACTCCAGGATCCTTTGGAGGGGAGATAATTTTCGGCTTCTTTCTCCCCCCACTGCCAAATGTCGTCTCAAACCCTTCTCCCTCTATCCTCATATCCAACCAGTGAGAGGAGCTGCACTTTATTCAGTTGCATCTACCCTCTTCCCCAACAAGCCAATCGCCCCCAAGGCACCCCTGCTTCAGTGCTGAACCTCCATTGCCCCTCATCCACCCCCCCTGAACTTATTTCATGCACAAGAACCCCAATCATCACTAAAATTCCCTTTCAGGCCCTCATGCCAACTGGCATTGTAAATGGCTTCATTTCCCCTTCAACATTGCAAGGTCAGAGGGGTTGAGGCTTGGTTGCCAAACTTCTGCCATCTCTAACCTCCCTTTCCTCTCTGAAGTTCTTGAATATTCTGTCACCTCCAATTCTGTGTTCATCCTTCCCAAATGCATCTGAATCTCTCCCATCAGGTTTCTGCCTCCGAAATAGCCCCAAAGTTAAAAATGACAACTGTGACTATAGTTACTGTTGAACGTTGAAAGGCAATGCTGAAACAGAAAATTATCTGTTTATAATAGATTAAAATCCAAAAAGCAGGAAATAAACAAAAACCTACTTTTGTTCAGATTCCACTTTAATTCTCTTCTCATCCTGCTCCCTCTAAGCAAGAAAAACACAAGCTGTAATATTTGTCTATTTTTAGGTGAACATTCCCCATTCATGCACAATACCATGAACACAACTCCCACAATGTTAATCACAATGGGATGAAATGAAGCCTAGTGATAATCCCATTTCTCAAACAATCTGACTTGTTGACAGGAACTCCTATTGAAAAGACTAAACTTTGTTGAACCATTGCAAGAAAGTTCATTCTACACATGTAAAGGAAGTAGAAAGATATTTGATTGAAAGTAGTGCAAAAGATTAGGAATGTATTGTGTTCAAATACCCTCTCTACCACTGGTTAATAGCATCCTATATTAGTAGACCATTGCACGCCAGTAAAGAGTAGATGAATTTGTTTAGCCTGCAACCCAAACTTGATTCTTCTTAACAAGGACAATCCCCAATTTAAAATATTCTTCCTAGCCCACCCCTGTATGCCAATTCTATTAGGTCACGTCAAATGGAGGGGATTGGAGGGGGGTGGTGGGGAAGAGAAGGAGAAAGGAGGAAAGAAAGCATTTTGTAAGAAGCCACTCCTTAGTGAAGACTCCCTTTTCTCTCTGCAGCCTTTTCAATTCCAGCGTAACCAGTATCTCTGTGCACAGACACGTGAATAGCAATGGCACACAACCAATAACTAGGTCAGTTTGATATTCAGAAGGACATTGAGACAACAGCTAAGGAGTTCCCCATTCACAGTTAAATTGCATCATCTGGTGAGAGCAACCTTGATAGGCCAGAAGGTCCAAGGTTCAAGTCCTAATTCTGCTCAGTTAGATGATCTCAGCTACAAATCGTCTAACCAGTGGTCTCAGTGATCGTAAGACAAGTAGGCCAGGGGTAAAAAAACGAGAAAAAAAACACACACACACATTCTCAAGTTCCAACTCCTCAGCACTAGCCAGTGATCCCTGCTGGATAGCATATAGTGGGGAAGTCAGGATCAGACATGGGTGTGATTGCCTTCATAGTCAAACAGCCCCAACGCTCACTGTTTAATACGACATTTCAAGAACAACCACTTGGGCTGTTAGCATCGGCAAGAGTCAGTAGGAGAGTGAAAGGGGCAAGGAAAATAAGCGGCACCACAAAAGATAAAACCCTACATTGTCTCCTTACCAAAGTTAACCTAATGCCATTACCTGCTCATCACATTCCTCTTCCTTAACATTTGTTGCTTCTGGTTCATTTAGGTCCTCCGACTTACGTTTGTTGGCTCTAGAACAGATAAAAATATGAACATATGAAAACTGCTGAGAACATTTGCCAAATCTTCCATCTTCAGAGTTTGTGCATCCATGTTTCAGTGCTAGTCTTCACCTAAGAGACTCATGAGGGCTCTCTACCTCAACCATATTATCCACAAAGTGTGAAATAGAATCTAAAATCACGAGAGAAAGGAAGATGCGCTACACATCATTCACAACTCTACACGCTTGGTGTAAGAGGAGGCCGGGGATTCCCCCAGCCAACATTCTGTGCAGTTATTTTCTCATACTGTACATTAGAGCAGCCAGCATACTAAGGCAATCTCTTCCATAACTGCAAATACTTGTACAAAGCAGATTTTTCCTCCAAGATAAATCAAGAGCTAAATGTTACAACCTTCTCCTAAGCTCCACCCCTTCCAGGTAAAATGTTTGCTGGCGTTTGGACATGGAACTCCCACAACTCTCAATACAAGTATCCAGGACTGCAGTATTCTCACAGTAACCCTATACTTACGGGCCCTTGTATGCGCACAGACTGGAAAATCTAAATCTGGATACCACTGAGGGCACCTAGTGATAGAACCCTATTATTACAGTGACAAATCATCACTTATACAACTCAAAATGGCTGAATATATTATTGACTCCACCAAATCCTGAGCCACAACCGATGATCCCTCGCTCACTTGTCATACCTTTAATATTTTACCAACATACTCAAATACAATATTATTTTTATTCCTATAAATAACTGGAAAAATTAGTCAGCCTAACCAAAAAAAATCATACACTGGAATCACATTGTGCGTCAAAACTAGAGATCATCTTTTCTCACTGTAATCCAAAGCATGGTTATTTCATGTTTCTCCAACAGGAAATAAAACAGCCAGATCATCCATTAAGATCTGATATACCAAGAGCTCTTAAACTGGTAACAGGCTGATGCCCTCAAAAAATCTCAAATCGGTCAGTAGGTTGCAGGCAAGTAACATTGTCAACAAATTACTCAAGCTTTACTGTTTTCTTGCATCACCTGAATCTAGTTACTATTGCCTTACAATTCACGAGCCAGGAATTTCACTCGAAACCAGTTATTTCTTCGTTGTGCTGCCTGAATGTTAGAATACTCACACTTTAGCGAACATGGAAATGATCGTAGCTTGCTGCTTTGCCGAATTTCTGGTGACCCTTGGACTTCCTGACAGCCCTAGAATAGAAATAAATATTGCCAATTGGAATCAGAGCATGAAAATCAACATGGTATTTCAAATATGGCAGGTTTTGGAGAAATACAAATGTAGGAAACTGGGTTTCAATGGAGGATTCCCCGCCCCCCCACCCAAAGTCTCTCAATCTTATTAAGAATCCCTTCAAAGCATTAGGAGGGAATCCTTCAGGGCCTCAGCAAAGACACACAAAGCTGATTCATATCACCAGAAGGTCCCAGGGACGGAGGTAGCTGATCTCAGAGGTTGTGTTGGACCATATAATTGGTGTCAGTGCCCCTGGGGCAAGGAGCAAAAAGCCAACCATCATCATTGTTCCTAATCGCTAATCAGTAGCCTCCTGCTATAAAGCAAGTATCAAGGTCTAGTGGCAGCATAATCATGCTCATCTACGAAGCAAACAATGATGGAATAGCTTGCCAACACACACATCTCAGTAATAATGGGCAAGTTGACAGTCGGCAACTACCAACATGTGAAAAGGGCCAGGAAAGTCCAAATTGTCGATCCAGCCTGTCTCAGCAATCAAACTAATCAGCTGCCCCTCACTGACCATCTCTAACTGGAGATGTTCTCAACTCTCAGGAACCTGTCCAGCTCTCTTCTGAAAAGGGCTGCAGTAAATCCAGATTTAAGAAAGACACTCAAATTCTTTCCTGGCATCTAATCTAACACCAAGATGTGGATTTTATTTCGATGTACCCAAGTTTTCCCATCCCTATCAAGCTCAACTAAACTACCTGCCCAACAAGAATCTATTCACTTCATCATTTTACAAAACCTCAATCACAGCACGAAATCTGTTTGTTTGGAGGGTGGGAGGAGGGATAAAAACAGGTTCCAGTTCCCGAGCCTATCCTGGCACCCAATACTAGGCATGATCCTGATGGCCCTCCTTTGCACTGTTCTGGAATCTCAATATCCACCAAACAAGGGAAACAGAATTGGATGTGATATTCTATATGGGGCTGAACCACAATCTTGCACAAGACAAGTATCGTGATTCTAGTTTTATAATGATCTGTTCTAGATATTCACCCCATTTCCTTTCCCTAGGTTTTCACAACATTGGCCGTGGACCTTCCATGTTCTGTCAACAACACCTAGGTACCTCTCCTGGTTCGCAGTCTTAAGCTGGTAAACCTGCATGTAGGGGAGGATTTTTTTTTTTAAAGCCCCAAAGACACATAGGAAGAAGGAATTGATCAATGAAAAATTTCAGCTGATATTTTCTCCCCTTTATGCCATACACTTTTCCACACAACCACAAACAGACAGACAGATCGTTTTTGGGACTCAGCAACAGACTATGATGTAATTCAAGCCGACATTTATTCCACATTGAGAGTGATTAGATGCGAGAAGTGAAAAATCAAAAGGATAATCATCCTTATAACATTCTTGTGTATTGCACAGCTACAGATACAAGACCATCTTTCACCAAGGGGGCAAAAATAGAGTCCCAACAAAGGGCAAAGAAAATGAACGTACGTTTGCTATCCCCGTTGCCTTTACTTAGCCGCTTCCCCCGGCTCTTTGCTGTAGGGAAAACCACCGTTTCAGTCTCCATAATGCTCTCCTCTTGGCCGTTTGGCTCATCAGCCACTCCATTGGTCTCATTTTTATTGTTGTCCGTAGCTCCATTTTCAGAGCAACCATTTGAATTAACACCAAGCTCAGAATCTCCATCCTCTTCGGAAAGCTCCTGACTGAGCAGCACTTTCACTTTTGCTAGGTAACCCTCCTGAAAAAGGACAGTGACAAAACTATTAAGACACACTTGTGGTAGACATACATTACACATTGAATGAGACAAACGAATCCAGTCCCAAGATCTAGACATCAACACACGCCTGACTAATGGAATGACCATGACCCTTCTCAGCCCCAATGCCAAGTGGGGGCAATATACTTCATTTTTGGGGATCAGGGCTTCAAAATCAAAACTCAGCTGACAGAAGGCACAAGCATTCCTTTATTCATGAAAAATTAAGGGTCAGGAAGTAAATATTAATCTGTAACAGTCTTAAAGGGCGAGAAGTGGTTTAAAACCCAGAACTATGTGCTCCCACGTTTCTTCCATAGGAACGAGATTGAGACATAGATTATTGCTGAAAAAGCAGCAAATGAATGGGCTCATCCACAGAATCCAGATGGCAATAAATAGACTACAGAACTCTGGCTGCCAGCTGACATTGAAGGATCCACTGTCCAATATCAGTGATTGTATCCTTTGCAAACAAATGTCACATTTTCAAACTGTAAGTTACATTTCAAGCCCATCACTATCATTTTTTGGGGGTTCCTCTGCACACCCAATCATTGGCATTCCCTTTTAAAAGGCAGATATGCTTCCTAACAGTGTATGTTTCACCAGATTTCTTTACCAACTTACCTCGGAGAGCTCTTCTTTTTGAAATTTTGTTTCCAGTTCGCTGAGGTCATTTTGTGCTTTTGCTTTTAAGAAGCCATGCAGCAAACTTAGCTTTTCTTTCACACATTCCTGAAAGAGGAAGGTTCTTTTAAGTTACAAAAGCACAAAAATATTCTAAAACATACCACTCTGCTAATTTTATACACAACATAGCAAGAGAAACACAACCAAAATAATTCTTGCTGTTCCCCTCTCCTTCCCCACCACTAAAACTTGGATTCTGATTTGATTCGCAGTCTTTTAATGAATAATTATCTTTTCCATTTAACGCTCCAAATAGTAGCAGTAACCACACACACACACACTGCAGAGAAAAAAGTTTCCCCACATAAAACCATGATGAAGTGGACAAAAGATTACAGAATTCTAGAATGTTCTCAAAGTCCCAGAGTGATGATCTTCAGACCTTGAATAATTCAGCATTTTTCATTGATGAATTCTTATTTCTTTGGGACAAGATATATCTGAATAACATTAAGATGCAGATTTGAAGATAATGCAAATGCTTAATATTTCAACACACCTTCTCTGTGAGACCAACTTTGTCCTCAAGTACTTGGAGTCTGCAAAAACAAAAAGTGACAGTCAAAGCTAGAACCAAAAATTTCAGCTATATAAGGTAACTGATTCCTTAATATCTAGCTTGGTTGCTTTTCTAACTTACTAACAAATCAAATTATTTAGACCAGATGAAATCATCCATTAAGCTTTTTTAAAAAAAAGACCAATTGTCATTTTCACATAAAGCAGGGTTAGTGGGTGGGGAATAACTGGGCCAGGACATGCAAACATAATTCAATCCTTTTTTTTTAAGTGATTCATTCTGTCCCTATAAAAATATCTGCTATAATCCTTATGCTTACATTTCTTTTTAATGCAAACTGCCCATGCAAATTTGTCACACTGCAATTAGAGTCTCTGTAGTGGTGACAATGCAGCATTTCCAGACTGGAAGGCTATGATTACAGTGTGACCAGTTTACATAAGCAACTTTCATTATAAACATGGACATAGGAATTTAAAGTTGTAGATGTGAGCAGGAAGGTCTTGCAAGAATATAGGAACAGAAGGCGACCATTCAGCCGGAGCCTACTGCACCAATTAGATTCTGGCTGATCCATACCTCATTCCATTACCCACCTTTGATTCATATCCCTTGACAACCTTACCCATGCTTTGAAAGTTTCTTCGGACTCAACTTCCATAGCCTTTTAACAGGTAGCAGGGGTTGGGATGGGAAAGAGTTCCAGATTTCTGTTGCCCTTTGTGCGAAGAAGTGCTTCCTGATTTCACTCCTGAATGGCCTAGCTCTAATTTTATAATGCCTCTTGTTCAGGTTTCCCTTCCCGGGAAAAAAAAAGTTTTTCTTGTATCTACCCTATTGAATTATTTAACGGTTTAAAAACCTCAATTAGATCACCCTTCAATCATCTATACTTAAGGGAATATATAGCTTAGGTTCAATATGAAGACTAACATTTTCCTTTGAACTCACATGCTCACTCTTATTGAGTAAGAGAAACAGACACAAGTCCCCTCATCTAATTACATAAACACTTACTGAAATTAAAATCACTTTGCTACCAAACTAAATCAGTATGTCAAAGCACATTATAAAAACAATAATCCAGGGCTCAGTATTGCAGCCAAAAAATATAATTCCTGCCTTTAAAAAAACAATAGGAAAAGGATTATATTTAACTGAAACGAACTTATCTTCTGGAAACCACTTGCATTACGCGCAGTAAAGCACCAAATGGGTTGAGTTTATTTAGAGATGGCATTCACAGGAGCTTTGTCAAAGTGCGATCATTTTTATTAAGATAAAGACAGGATATTACTGACAACCCTCCCGCCCCCGAAAAAATCCTCTCCCCTCCAGAGTAACAGGCACACAAACCAGTACCTGTGCATATCAAGTATTCTCATTTTCTTCCTTTGTTCTCCCTTCCCAGAGACTGCTCTACATCAGCCTTCAATGTTAGTCTTATTTGGGCCAGCAGCAAAAGTACCTCTCCCCACCCTACCCGTGGCACTTGATTAGCCCAGATCATAATGGAGTTAAATCTATTTAAATCTTGTAATTCTGCACAGATAAATAAACAGCAAGTGTTGTGAAATGTTTTACAAGGATAAAAGCTACTCATAATGACAATGCACTGCAAGAATGAAAATTAAACAGTTTCACATGAAGCCTAATATAGCATTCAGTCCATCCCACACATTCCTAGGCAGACAGTACTTTACACAACAGTGAAGCTCTCAGACTGTGATTGTGTGGGCTGTTTCGATTGCCAAAAGGGAGAACCTTGAGCGTACAGCAATTACGCAGCAGCAGTTTGAATGTGGGCACAGATTTGCGTCAGTGTTTAAATATGACCGAACTCCTTGGCCACGTGACAAGCTATAGTATAACATATTTTACAGTTTAACAGCAAAGCATACGGTGCACTGTAAAGAACATAACTAGCTTTCATTTTGATCTTGAGAAAATATTTCAGATCAGTCAATTATTCATCTTGGCCACAGGCAGAGATGTCCTCGAGTTGGTTTGGACTAGTATCAACATTTTGGTACAAATGAACACCATTACCAGGAAATCTAACAGTAATGTAGAACCATTTTAATGTATGTCAGATTGTTTTAAATGAACAGCACATTGTGAAGGAAATTATTTTGCAACTAGCTCAATGTTTCAAGTGCAGGATACTGCTTTACATAATGCTAGAGAGAAAATTGTACCATACCTCACAGGAGAGAACTCTCCTCTTAAAATAGATATAGATTCTCCTTGTTATAAAAAGCAGAGTTGCATATCAAAATGAACACCAGAATGCGAACTTACAGTATAACCAAAGCCTGGGGTTGAGGTCATAAAAACAAATAGCATTACTTCCCCGCTATCACTGGAGAGGAAAAAGATAACAAAATTGACTGTCATTTTATTTTTGTTTGGGACAGGAAAAGGAGATGGCCACAGGTAGAATCAAAGTTTTATTTGCCCAACATTACACATTTAGAACTTATTCCAGTGCTGATCTATAAAGCACAACAAGGATGCACCACTTGTGGCTAACTAAGGAAGTTGAGAATGGTATCAAATTGAAAGAAAAGTCGTACAATGCTGTGAAGATTAGTGGCAAGCCAGTAGATTGGAAAAATTTTAGAAACCAGCAAAGGATGGCTAGGAAAATAATAAAGAGGGAGAAATTACAGTATGAGAGCAGTGGAGGCTGGGTCATTGAATATATTCAAGGCTGAATTAGGCACATTTTTGATCTACAAGGGAGTCAAGGGTTAAGGGGGGCAGACAGGAAAATGGAATTCAGGCCACAATCAGATCAGCCGTGATCTTACTGAACAGCGGAGCAGGCTCGAGGGGCCAAATGGTCTTCGCCTGCACCTATTTCTTATGAT
The DNA here is from genome assembly GCF_036365525.1 of Heterodontus francisci. Lineage (NCBI taxonomy): Eukaryota > Metazoa > Chordata > Chondrichthyes > Heterodontiformes > Heterodontidae > Heterodontus > Heterodontus francisci. The sequence goes on along the minus strand of NC_090413.1, from coordinate 27,813,263 downwards.
CTTAAACTCAGCAAAGCACCTACATAGTTCTTCCAAAGGTTCTCCACAACCCACAAAAAAAAACGTTTTAAAAATCTAGCTGTAAGGCCATTAATCAAGTCATCCAGTTCATTAATTGAATAACTACAGATTAATTTCTGGAAAATGTCCATTAACATTCAATGTGGAGGCTCACTAGCCATGTTTTACTTACATAAAGTATAGCAATCATATCATAAGCCACAAGGTGCCATAATTGGTCATTCTTGGTACATGACTGATTCTAAGACATTTACATGCATTGTACTCTTACAAAGATTGCTGCTGTCATGTGTCTGAACTTCAATATGATAGAGAAAAGAACCAAATACAAATCCAGATTCACAGGGCACACAAGCAAGATTTATCCCAAAGCAACTGAAACACATTTTCTTCCCCATTTGTTTCCGACATGCTAACACAGCTCCCCATTCAAGAGGAAAACAGACAAAGTACCTAGCCACTTTCTCTAACCACTCAGGGTTGCTGGAAGATGCCTTGAAATAAACTACTTGAATAGGGACAAAGCAAGAGAAAGGGATCAAACTAGATTGATAAAGTAAAGAAAAACACTGTTGCAGATTTGATGTGCTAAACAGCCTATTTCCAAGCAAAAGCACTGACCAACCCCACTCTCTGACTTAGTCCCATATTCTTCAATATTCTCCCTTTTCAAGGAACTGTTCCGCTTTAAAAGGAATTTATGATCTGCTTCGGCAACATTTTGTGGCAAAGAATTTCACAATCTAGTCACCAAAGAAATGTCTTCTAACAACCCTTTAACTCCTTTTTTGCAATGTTAAATCAGTGTCCTCTGATTCTAATAAGTGCTCAAAATTCACGGCTGTTAAACTTTTTAAAAATGTTGAACAGGTCATTAGTCAAAGCCACATTAAAAATGATTCAGTTCTACCCTTGAGTTTCCTCATTTACAAAACTGGAAATAGCAGTTTAAAAAAAATCTGCCATTGTTCTGAGGGTTGTAGTTATGACAGTTTTTGTTTAATTGTTAAACTGCTACTAAAAGACTTGTTAGACTCCTAAATTTTAAACACAACAGCTTTACTGACTCTGATCACATCCCCCTTAACATTTAATTTCCTTATAATTATAAGACTAATATTTAGACACCCAATCTTGCCTGAAGGTTATGGGTTCCAGGCCAATCCCCAATACATCAGCATGTAATATAGGCTAACAAACCCAGGTCCTGTATATCATTAAAGATCTCACAGCATTATTCCAAGTCAGGCCAGGAGGGTCTTCCACTTCCCAAAATTCTCCATTATGCAATTTAACTGTTCATCTCATTATTGTTTGTTGGATCATACTGTCTGCAAAACAGCTGTCTACAACAGCAGCACAGTGGTTGGCACCGCAGCCTCACAGCTCCAGCGACCTGGGTTCGGTTCTGGGTACTGCCTGTGCGGAGTTTGCAAGTTCTCCCTGTGACCGTGTGGGTTTCCGCTGGGTGCTCCAGTTTCCTCCCACAGCCAAAGACTTGCAGATTGAAAGGTAAATTGGCCATTGTAAATTGCCCCTAGTGTAGGTAGGTGGTAGGAGAATTGAGGGAAGGTGGGGATGCGGTAGGGAATATGGGATTAATGTAGAATTCGTATAAATGGGTGATGGTCGGCAGACTCGGTGGCCCGAAGGGCCTGTTTCAGTGCCGCATCTCTCTATGACTCTAACTGGACGGCATCCCACGTTCCACCCTTCATAAACTTAAATTCATCCAAAACTCTGCTGTTTGTATCCTAACTCGCACCAAGTCATTTTCACACATTGCTCCTGTGCTCACTAACCTACATTGGCTCCTGGTCCACCAAAGCAATTTAAATTTTAAAATTCTCACCCTCATGTTCAAATCTCTCCAGGACCTCAGCGCTCCCTTTCTCTGTGACTGTTACAACCCTTTCAGAACTCTGTGTCCCTCCAACTCTGGCCTCTGTCCAAACCCTGCACCCACCATTTGGCAGCCGTGCCTTCAGCTACCTAGGTCCCAAGCTCTGGAATTCCCTCCCTAAACCTCTCCACCTCGCTCCTCCTTTAAGAGGCTTCTTCTTTGACCAAGCTTTTGGTCACCTGTCCCAATGTGGCTTAGCATCAAATTATGTTTGATGGTTGCTCTTTTGAAGCGCCTCAGCATGATTTACTACATCAAAGGTTCTATATAAATGTAGGTTGTTGCTGTGACATAACAATAACTCGCTTTCAGCTCCATTGGTTAAGTGAACGGATTTGAGGCACATTGTAAGGTTCATACATTTAAACAGGCTGCACTCTTCAATAGCCGTATGTTGACATGTTGGGAGCATCACTTAAGCATCCCTGGACAGTTTAACACACAACAGGAACAAGTGCAACCTCCGGCTGCACATCCTGACTCCCCTGGGGAGGAATTCATTTGCAAAGGGGATGAAATCCCTCATCGCACCGACCATCCGCAGAACTGCAAACACCTTCTAATCACGCTGGACTGAAACAGGCAGAACCACAACAGAATCAAACTGACAGGAGAGAGAATCATAAATAATAATGATCATTACAGGGCTACAAATCAGAATACAGGGAGAAACCACAGGACAAGGGGGGTGCGGGAGGGCGAAGCCGGGGGTGAGGGGGATGCGGGAGGGCGAAGCCGGGGGTGAGGGGGATGCGGGAGGGCGAAGCCGGGGGTGAGGGGGATGCGGGAGGGCGAAGCCGGGGGTGAGGGGGATGAGGGAGGGCGAAGCCGGGGGTGAGGGGGATGCGGGAGGGCGAAGCCGGGGGTGAGGGGGATGCGGGAGGGCGAAGCCGGGGGTGAGGGGGATGAGGGAGGGCGAACGCAGGGCCGGGCTGCAGTTTGGCGCCAAATCCTCCGGCGGCGGCTCGGCGCCCGGAGCGGCCCCTGGGAGAGTCTGTTTAACCCCCTCAGGCCGACACCAGGAATAGTGGTGGGGGCGGTACCGGGGGCAGGAGCTGCCGGCCGGGGAGGGTGTGAGGTAAATACCGGCGGGGAGGAAAGGAGGGAGTCAGGCCTCAGGCCTCGCGTGAGAGAAGTTACCGTTTCCTGATGTCCTCAGGCAGAGACAGGGAGGCGGCGGTGCTGCCGGTTCGGGCTGGCATGGCAGGTGAGCAGGCAGCAGCTTCACCGGCTCCGGGTCCGGGCAGCGGCTCCGGCGGAAAACAGCAGCGCGCGGGCGGGCGGCCGGGGATTTTCGCGCGCGATCAGGACTCGTCCACTCCCAACAAGGAAAGAGGGGGATCATAATTAATTAAAAAAGTAATGGACATATTTTAACCATAACTTTTTTATTTTATCGCGCTTACGTATGGATTAAATCGAAGAGAATCCCGATTGATTTTCTTCTTTCTAATATTAACAGGTTGAGAATGTTTCTAAACCTCATTTGCCCCCCCCCCCGGATTGTGGTAAATGCACTCGGTCCTGCTCGTTGACCATCAGGATCCCAGTGTGACAATGGGGGGGGGGCGGTAAATTTCAAGTTAGGCGATGCTTTTCGATCCAGCACTTTTTCAGCTCGCACAATTTGTCATCACTTGTGATTTTATAGTTTAAATTAATTCCGTGAATAGGATTAGCCGCAATTACTTTGAGTACTATTTGCAAATAGGTTGTATTTCTTTAAGCATTCCCCTTTCATGGAATGGATTCTTCCTAGTCTGTTGCCTCTGAAAAGATGAATGGGAAACAGAAAGGGGGGGGGGGAGGTACCGCTGCTCATTGTAGTAACTGGACTCAAATACTCTACACATTGCAGCCATGCAGCTTATTTCATAAACAACGCTTTTAAATATTGTTTTAGCGAGAGTAAAGCAATATCAGTTCAGTTTGTTATTTTACATTTCAAAGTATTATTTCAGCGACTAGTAGCGATTGAATTAATCTCACTGGCCCCTGAGCAAAGTCAGACCGCGAAGTTGTAACTCGCTCCCTGTAAAGTGCCACTTGTGTCATATCTGCTGCACCTCAGTTTTTTTTCACCAAATACGTTTTTTTTGTTGCATTGTACCAAACTTTTTTTTTGCGTCCTTCCTTTCCTCTTGCATAATAGATCGTTTGTTGATGGTTACAGAGCATTTATTACTGCCTCTCCAAATTTAGCAATGGTAAATAGAGGAAGAGTAATTGTAACCGGAGGGCATACACTTAAGATAATGGCCAAAATAATAAGAGGAGGATCGGAGCATTTTATGTCACAGAGTTGTGAGAATGTGGAATGCACAAGCAAGAAATAGCGATGGAAGCAGAATTCATAATAGCTGTTAAAAGGACGTTGTTAAATCTGTTTTTAAAATAAAAATGTATTAGAAAAAAAGGACAGTTGTGTGAGCTGTAGCTCAGTGAGTAGCACTGTCACCGGAGACAGAAGGGCCAAGACCCACTCCAGAAACTTGAGCACAAAACTTGGGCTGTCAATGAATCACAGAACACAATCACACGTTACAGCGCAGGAGGAGGCCATTCGGCCCATCGTGTATGCACTGGCTCTCTGATAGAGCATCTCCCTCAGTTCCCCACACCCCTACCTTCTCTCCATAACCCTGCACATTCTTCCTTTTCATATAACTGTCTAATTCCCTTTCGAATGCTTCAATTGAGCCTGCCGCCACCACACGCCCAGGCAGCGCATTCCAGACGTTAACCACTCGCTGTGTGATTTCTTTTTTCCTCATGTCACCTTTGCTTCTCTCACCAAATACTTTAAATCTGTGCCCTCTCGTTCTCGATCCTTTCACCAGTGGGAACAGTTTCTCTCTATCTACTCTGTCCAGACCCCTCATGATTTTGAATACCTCTATCAAATCACCTCTCAGCCTTCTCTTCTCCAAGGAAAACAGTCCCAACTTCTCCAATCTATCTTCATAACTGAAGTTCCTCATCCCTGGAACCACTCTCATGGATCTCTTCTGTACTCTCTCCAAGGCCCTTACCTCTTTCCTGAAGTGTGCCACCCTGAATTGGACGCAATACTCCAGCTGAGGCCGAACTAGTGTCTTATACAAGTTCAACATAACTTCCTTGCTCTTGTACTGTATGCTTTATTAACCGCTCTCTCAACCTATCCTGTCACCTTCAATGATTTATGCACATATACACCTAGGTCCCTCTGCTCCTGCATCCCCTTTAGAATTGTACCCTTTATTCTATATTGTCTCTCCATGTTCTTCCTACTAAAATGAATCACTTCACATTTCTCTGCATTGAACTTCATCTGCCACCTGTCTGCCCATTCCACCCAATTTGTCTATGTCCTCCTTACAGTTCACAATGCTTCCAAGGTTCATATCATCTGCAAACTTTGAAATTGTGCCCTGTACACCAAGGTCTAGGTTATTAATATATATCAGGAAAAGCAAGGGTCCCAACACTGATCGCTGGGGAACTCCACTACAAACACCAGTGCAGTACTGCATTACCAGAGGTGCTGTCTTTCAGATGAGACGCTAAGCTGTGGCACCCTCTGCTCTCTCAGGTGGAAGTAGAAGATCCCATGATGCAAAGAAATGCAGGAAAATTCCTCTGGGGTCCTGGGTCAATATTCATCACTAAAACAGATTATCTGGTCATTGTCACATTGTGGGAGTTTGCTGTCTGCAACTTGGCTGCATTTCCTACATTACAACAGTGACTACACTTCAAAAGTACTTCATTAGGATATCCTAAGGTTATGAAAGGTGCTATATAAATGCATGTCTTTTCTCTTTCACAGTCAGCTCAGACATGATTGGCCAAATGGCCTTTTCTGCTGTAAGGTTTAATGATATCTCTTCAAAAGGTATGGATGCACAGACAGCAGTGCTGTCTACTATCATTTCAAATTGGGTTTTATTTGTAAGCTTATTTTTATTTAGAGATACAGCACTGAAACAGGCCCTTCGGCCCACCGAGTCTGTGCCGACCAACAACCACCCATTTATGCTAACCTTACAGTAATCCCATATTCCCTACCACCTACCTACACTAGGGGCAATTTACAATGGCCAAATTACCTATCACCTGCAAGTCTTTGACTGTGGAAGGAAACCGGAGAACCCGGCGAAAACTCACGCGGTCACAGGGAGAACTTGGAAACTCCGCACAGGCAGTACCCAGAATTGAACCCTGGAGCTGTGACGCTGTGGTGCTAACCACTGCGCCATTGTGCCGCTTGAACCACATTTTTGAACTGGGGAGACACCCAGTTGAGGTCCAGGAGAGGTTAACAAGGTAATCAGCATGTCTGTATTTAGATATAGAAAATGCAGAAATCTAAAGAACAAACTTCAATTTCTACAGCAGATTTTACAACCTCAGGATGTCCCAAAGTGCTTCATGCTAATGAAGTACTTTTAAAGAATAGTAATTCTGGTAGGAACTATTTTATTAACTATTTTATTGACTTACTAGTATGTTATGTTCCTAATAAAAATGTTTTCTGCAATGATTTAATGTATCTGTTTGGATAGCTGATACTAGGGGCTTGATTTTTAGCCACCGCCAGGGTTGGGAACAGAGACAGACATAAAAATAGCACTGCCGGCCAGCGTTTTTCTTTGTTCTGTCGCAAGGCCAGCATTTGTTGCCCATTCCTAATTGCCCTCGACAACTGAGTGGCTTGCTCGGCCATTTCAGAGGGCAGTTAAGAGTCAACCACATTGCTGTGGGTCTGGTGTCACATGTAGGCCTGACCAGGTAAGGACAGCAGATTTCCTTCCCTAAAGGACATTAGTGAACCAGAAGGATTTTTGCAACAATCGTGATAGTTTCATAGCACCATTACTGAGACTAGCTTTCAATTGCAGATTATTAATTAGATAGTCGTTTGGTATTACAGAATTTGAGTATTGCTGAAAACAGAGACATGTTGTCAAAGCTTTTCGTCTTGCACTCATCAGGACAATCTGAAAGAATACCAATGTAAGGGAAAACAACAATGTTATACTGTATGAGAAGAGAGTGCTAATTGGTTGGCAAGTGAACTCTGATTGGCAGAGGCATTGCCATGAAGAATGTACCAGTTTATGGTGACTGACAGTTAATTGCCAAGCTTTGTTTGAAATTTAAACCAAGCAGCTTGACTCTGATTGGTCAAGGCATTGCCCTGAGGCATGAACCAGTGAATGGCTGTCACTTATTATGTTCAGCTGATACAGGCACAATGTGTGTACATGTTCTTTCTGTCTGCAAAGAATAGGGCCGTGTGTATTAATATATGTAGCTTCCAGTACGCACCAATGTGCCACACTGCCTATTGACAATCTTAAATTGGTTGTTAGCGTAAATCTTAGCACACTGAAGACTATTTAGCAAATGTTGTCCAATCACGGAATCACATCTAATGTTGGACACTGTGTTTTGAGTTTTGCAAGCACAGGCTGGTTGGGTACGGCCTGTACCTTGCCCATTGCAAACAGCGGAAGGGACATGTTGTTTGATACAATCCGCCAGTCTTTGGGATTTACTGCCTTGCATCACACTGGCATTCAAATTCATATATCACATTACTCATTTATTAATTAATTGAATTTAAATTCTACCAGCTGCCGTGGTGGAATTTGAACCCCTGTCCCCAGAGCATTAGCCTGGGCCTCTGAATTACTATTCCAGTAACATTACCACTACACCACCGCCTCTCCTCAATCCCGCCCCTGGGCCATTTTCGCAGAGGTGAGATGGGGATCAGGCAGGGCGTGCCTACCCGCACGCACGCGGCAGGAAGCCAATCAGGCTCATTAAGGGCTACTTTAACACCAGCTAAAGGAAGCCGACTGGTATTTTCCAGTTGGCCTCCAGGTTCCTGGAGCTGGCAGGGGACGATGTAGATGGCTGGAGGAGGCCACCCAGCGGCAGACCAGGGCGGGGAGAGGTGGGGGGGGGCCTGTGCTCCAGGCAGGCTTAGAGGCCCTTCCTGCCCGCCTGGGTGCAGCAGAAGCCCCAGGCTGCCCTGTAGGCTCCCCTCCCCACACTGGCTGTAAAAAACTATATTTTATTTAAATTTTTAAAAATTTGGAGAGAGCGTGCCTCCAGTTTGAAGTGCTCTCTTCCTCACTTACCTGCCAGCTGTCCTGCTACTGATTTCAAGCCGGAAAGCCTCTGATTGGCCCTTCAGTTTCAAGAGCCTGTCTGCTGTCCTTACTTGGATGGTGAACTGGCCCATTCAGGGAAAATGACATTGAGTTTCCCACACAACACAGGCTTCTGATCCATATTTGAGCCTGATAGCAGGGTTCGAAAACCTGCAGGGAAAATCGTGCCCTAAGTTAGGACAGCAGTCCATGGGAATATGTCAATATTTGCAGGAAGTCTCCACCCAAAAAAGTTTTAAAATCACTTACCTCTTCTATGTGTCAACAGGCTATTTGCCCATGAAAGGTACCATGAAAGGCTGGTCCTACTGACAAACAAAATCCACACTTGCCACTATGGAAGTTTTAGAAAGAGGAAAAGGCTGAAAAAGCTTGTCCTTTTCTCAAATCCACTTAACCGCTTTCTCTCAATATAGTCCTAGTAACTTATTCTAAAATGTTATTATCATTCGTTTAAAAATCTTCTGCTCAACTTCCCATCATACAGCTAACTTTCAAATATTTGTAAGATTCAATAATTGGAAAAAGTTACCAACAATTGGGAAGTGGAAAGGAAGCATGTTAGGGGTAAAAAGAATGGGAAAATTCTGGTGCATGTTTCTAGGATAGACTATCTCTTGCTGGGATACAGTTCCATAGGTATAAGTAACCCTCTAATACGATGCCAAATTGACTACTTTTCACATGTGGGCCTGAGTAATGCTGCCAGGCTATTTCTCTGAGCAAGGCATCAGAACAGCACCTGTTTTGCATTCACTAGTCACTTTGCAGTAAGAATGACTGAACCTTGCCTGATTTCACCCTCAGGGATGCTGAGGCTAATGTAGCAACTGACCTACTGTCCAAGCTGAAATCAGCTAACTCACCAGAGACCAGGAACCAAACCTCCATGGATCATTACTACAGCAAGTGGTAACTTTATCCATTTGACCACTAAGGGAACTTGTGCACTTTTTTTTATCAGTTCTTTAACCATATGAGACTTCTATTCATCCTTCGATTTGGGACATGGAGTTTGTCAGCCAAGACATAGAAATTTTATAAAATTGTATTCTACAGATTATACACATAGAAATATAGAAAAATAGGAGCAGGAGTAGGCCATTCGGCCCTTCGGGCCTGCTCCGCCATTCTAAAAAGATCATGGATGATCATCTAATTCAGTACCCTGTTCCCACTTTCTCCCCATATCCCTTGATCCCTTTGGCATTAAGAAATATATCTATCTCCTTCTTGAATATATTTAATGACTTGGCATCCACTGCCTTCTGCGGTACAGAATTCCACAGGTTCACCACCCTCTGAGTGAAGAAATTTCACCTTATCTTGGTTCTAAATGGCATACCCCGTATCCTGAGACTGTGACCTCGGGTTCTGGACTCCCCAGCCATCGGGAACATCCTCCCTGCATCTAGCCTGTCTAGTCCTGTTAGAATTTTATAGGTTTTTATGATATTCCCTCTCATTCTTCTAAACTCTAGTGAATATAGGCCTAGTTGACCCAATCTCTCCTCGTATGTCAATCCTGCCATCCCAGGAATCAGCCTAGTAAATCTTCTTTGCACTCCCTCCATGGCAAGAACATCCTTCCTCAGATAAGGAGACCAAAACTGCACACAATACTCCAGATGTGGTCTCACCAAAGCCCTATATAACTGCAGGAAGACATCCTTGCTCCTGTACTCAAATCCTTTTGCAATGAAGGCCAACATACCATTCGTCTTCCTAACTGCTTGCTGCACCTGAATGCTTGCTTTCAGTGACTGGTGTACAAGGACACCCAGGTCTCTTTGCACCTCCCCCTTTCCCAACTATCACCATTCAGATAATAATCTGCCTTTCTGTTTTTACAACCAAAGTGGATAACCTCACATTTATCCACGTTAAACTGCATCTGCCATGGATTTGCCCACTCAGCCAACTTGTCTAAATCACATTGGAGCCTCTTTGCATCCTCCTCACAGCTCACATTCCCCCCCCAGCATTGTGTCATCTGCAAACTTGGAAATGTTACATTTAGTTCCCTCACCCTAGTCATTAATATATACTCTGAATAGCTGAGGACCAAGCACTGATCCCTGCAGTACCCCTCTAGTCACTGCTTGCCACCCGGAAAAAGACCCGTTTATTCCCACTCTCGTGTCCTGTCTGTCAACCAATTCTCAATCCATGCCAGTACCTTAGGCAGGATACATTCACCTTGGAGGGAGTGCAGTGTAGCTTTACCAGAATGATACCTGAACTCCAAGGATTAAATTACGAGAGATTACACAATTAGGGCTGTATTCCCTGGAATTTAGAAGGTTAAGGGTCATTGTTAAAATTATTCATTTTAAAGAGTATCTCGAGTTAGATTACAGATCAGCTCTGATCAGACTAAATGGCAGAACAGGCTTGAAGGTCAGACTGGCCTCCTCCTGTTCCTATGTTCGCTGATTTTAAGACTGCATTCAGTGCATGAGGTGACAGTGTTTTCCATAAATTTAACACATCAGTTACTCACAGTGCTGTGAGCTAGGCTCAGTGCCTGGAACCTCCCCAGATGCACTGAGAATAGTCCATGGTAAGAATAATCTCTCCTTGTAATTTAATCCTTGGAGTTCAGGTATCATTCTGGTAAATCTACACTGCACTCCCTCCAAGGTGAATGTATCCTGCCTAAGGTATGGTGCCTCGAACTGCTCACAGTATTCCAGCTGTGGTCTAACCAGGGCTTTGCATAACTTCTACTCCCTTGTATTCTAACACTCCAGCTATAAAGGCCAACATTCCATGAGCCTTTTTGATTTTTCTGTACCTGTTCATAACATTTTAATGATATATAATAGTTTACGGAAAATCTGAGTCCAGTTCAGTGAGCTGCACCAAGTACGAGGTACCCTCACGCTTAGCAGTGCACAAAAACTGTTGGGGCTCAGCCCTGCTGCATATCAATATGGTGTTTGCACCCCCCCACCCCTCCCCCATTTCCAGTATCTCACCCATTTACCATTTTCATAACTGTTAATGTAGGCAGTATCAGAGTTATTCTACCATTGGAAAGGGACAAGTGTCTCTGCTTTCCTAATGTTTACATACATGTATTTTCTAGTAGCAGGTCACAGGTCATTACAAACGTGAGAGAAATCTGTCTGTTCCCCTCCTCCATCTGGGGGATGGCCAGGGTGGGGGTGGGGCTGAAGCTAATTGCAACTTCCTGACTGCTATCTGGTTGTGGTCAGGTCAGCATAGACCAGAAATTCAATTGTGCTCTCCTGATCTGTACGGATGAGTATTACACCAAGTGGTGTCTTTCTCTACAAACCAGCTCACCTGATAATTGACTGAAGTTAAAATATTGTGGGTGTGCTCTGAACAGTGGGTTTAACGTTATGAAAGGAACAATCTGTCAAACACAATCATACTGGGGCACATCTGAATCTATCTGCTCTCAAACTGACCTCTCAACTGGAATAGAATGATTTGAGTTCGTTACACTGTACATTGGCAGTCAGATTATTCTTGATTGTGTTAACTTAAATTAAAAAAAAACTTATAAGTTCCAACTTAAACTTCAGAAAGAGATTACACAACTGTGCCCTCCCTCGGCTAGATGTTGGAGTTTATCTCTATCATCTCCCTGGATTGCTTTGGTGCAATTAAAGTTCTTCTAAGTCACACTTTACCTGGAATCTGTCCAAATTCTCTTCTATACTGAAGCCATCACATCCAGCTGGTGTACAATTCCAGTAGCTTGCTAAGTGGTCATTCTTCATGGTAGCCAAAACAGTGAATGTTGATAAGCTACATGACTGCAGACAGCAACACAGTCGAGTTTGTTACTCTCCTTCTCCCACATGTATATGTGCACCACATAGGGATAGGAAATCTGGCCATCAATTCTCTCCTTAGTCAAGGAGCAGCAAAGTCAACTTTAGCACTCCAAATGCTATGCTGGTCAAGATGTGCAAACCCAAGTGATGCCAAGTATTTAATGTGTGGCGTGTACCACGGCAGGGGGTGCCTTTACCCACTGGGCCATTAGGGGACTTTGATCAGAAATTTTAATACCATTTAAATCAATGAGGTAAAAAGAAATCACCACACAGAGCAATCTAGTGGAGAACTAGTATTTATGAAATGCTCATCACATTCTCGAAATCCTAAGATGCTTCTTATCCAATTAATAATACTTTTGATGCATGATCACTTGCGTTGGAAAAAGTGACAGCCAATTTGAGTGCAGCAAAGACCCACAAACAGCAAATCCAAAATGGATCAATTACTGTTTTGGGCAGGCAAGGGAGAAATGTTAGCCAGTACACCCTTGCTCTTCTTCGAATAATGCCATGTTCAACTGAACATATAGACGGGAACTCTGTGTAATGTCTCATGTGAAAGTCCTGAAGCGGGGCTTGAATCCACAACTTTGACTCAGCCAAGAATGCTAGTGACGGAGCTGAAACTTCAGGAGGTTGCATATCACAATATATACACACAGTTACACAAGGGGAGTTTGCTTCCTCCAGCTAGGTGTACATATTGCACATAGACATTAAGTTTTGGTAGCAGTTATTGTCTATTATAGTCACATGATTGGTGTCAGCTCTAACTGTAGTTTGCCACATGGCTGGGGTGTGAGGCTGAAGTGGAACCTCAACATTGTTGACTTTTTATGTATTAGTTTAGTCTTAATAGCAGGGTCCAGTCAGCATGCTGTCCTCCCCACTCCTCCCTCTTTCTTCACCAAAAGAATTAGGTCACAAAACATGAGTTTCCAGCATGGTAATTGATAAAAATATGAATTTAAACTTCCACACAGATGGGATAATGTTAACTTGCCTTTGTAGCCCATTATATATTTGTAAAGGACTGTGGCTTCAACTATTGCCATTACATATAGAACAAAGAGCAGTTTTTCAATGCATTTAATGAGTCTTCCAGCAGAACTGCAAATACAACCACAATGTCAAGACATTCAAAAGTCAGCACTGCCTGCACTTACTGCCACAGATTAAGACACTTTTGTATTAAACACATTAAAATCTATTTATAAAATGGTTATGTGTTTGTAACAGATTATTTTGGCTATTTTTACCTAGGTTTCGGCGAAAAAGTTAACACAGGGTTGAAAGAGGCTTTGAAGAGTAAAACTGTTGAATTTTTGCAAGGGTTACATTGCCTTTATACAAGTGCAACCTGTAGCCTTCTCTCACTCCCTCCTGGATCTTGTATTACTTCAAGCCCAGTGAGAAAGCCAATAGTGACAAGCCCACTGGTCACCAGAGTAGATCTTGCTGTCAAAATATTTGTTTTTACCATCCTCACACCTCTCATTAAATTACGTGACTGGCAATGGTACACAGCCTCACAAAAACACACGGGTGACAGGTGAATTTCTCCATAAAGCAGCTAACTCTACATGTGCTATTATGGAGTGATACTAAGCAGAACATGGGCACTTCCACACCAGCATGAGCAAGAGGGAAAGAGAAAGATTGCTGTGAACCAGTGCAGGAAACGTCCTTGTGGCTTTTTAGCATTGGCAAAAAAAAAGTCGTGACATTTGGCTTATAAATTGTGAAATGAAAATTAGTGACACCAAACACATGGAAAATAGAGCTCAGGTAATAATTAAAGGAGCTAATAAGGACAAGCAAAACATTATCAACTCATGCATTTTAGATACAGGGCCTGTCAAATGATTCGGTATTAAGAGCTGTACTAAGTTTGCTTCTGATTAAGCCGGACAGTGTACAGGTATGGGAGTGTATTGGGCACACCCCTGATTCAGTCATGCAGATGCTGTTTTGCCGAAGATAGATAATTAAAAAAAGATTGAAAACCAAACAAAAACACTTTACCAAATTGTTGGACTTTAGGTGGAAAACGGGACACAGATATAGTCTCAAAGTTGCTGCTTGTACAAGAACAACTAAGCTCGAAACTCAACACATTACAACATTGCTGTGCAAGGCACTTCAGTTTGTAGCAAGGCAGTCGTACCACGTTTGAAAGTTTACAGAAGCTGAATATTCCATACATTACACTAGCAAATAGGATACTCAAGATAATTTGGTCCATTTTGTCAAAGGTCCGTTTGTTTTATTCTTAATACAAGTTGGAATGGTCATGTTATACACCTGAATTGAGATATGGCACCTTCAACATTCATTTTGCCATCGAACCTCAGAATATTCTAACTTCCTGTTAAGCCAGCCAGCCTGTCCCCAGAAATTCATTAAATAGATTGTCTGAAACATCAAAGCCCAGAAAGAAGAAACACTCCCCAGCCTGTACCCAGCATTGAAGCAGTACCAGAAAGCACTGTGCAAAAATATGTACCAGAACTGAGCATCTGGTAAATTTTGGCACCGATTTTAACATCACTTAATTTCTAAATACTAGAAGGGAAAGCAAAACAGTAAAACTGATGTGTGAATTTTAATTTCTGCTTCACATGAAGGAAATCCAATAGGAAAAAGCAATTCAGATTCAGACAGAGAACTGATACGGTAGTAAAAATAATTAAAAAATTACACAAATATATATATATATATCTCTTCCGAAAAACCTCTTCACCACTTCTTCTTATGTTCGTCCATCGAGACTCCTCCAGGCCCCAGTGCTACTACTAACAGAAGGCCGCCAATCACAGACATGGTTTGGAAAAAGTCATACTTTAAGAAGTCATGCATGGGCCGATAAACTGGGACATTCCAGAATGGATTCTGAATCAAATTCAACATAAAGAGCCAAATGACCAGTGTGAGAGCAGCTAACTTAGTCTTGAAGCCAATGGCCACAAGGATTATCAAAGTAGTGCCAACAATGTCTTGAAGAATCTAGGAAAGAAAAATTGCAATACATATTTAGGGAATCCTTGATATATATAAAAAAAATCCTCTACACCCCCACCCACCTCTCAAAGCATCAGCTCATGCTGCAGTAAAGCTCCATGGACACCAGCACCTCTTCCAAACTTTGCATGATAATTTATTTTCTGTATGACACAAAAGTGACCGCTAGGAACATAGGAATAGGAAGAGTCCATTAAGCCCCTCGATCCTCTCTCGCTGTTCAATTAGATCACAGTTGATCCGTAACTTAACTATCTATGCCCTCGTTCTTTAATACTCTTGTCTAACAAAACTTGTAATCTCAGTTTTGACATTTTCAATTAATTTCCAGCCTCAAAAGCTTTTTGGGGGCGAGAGTTACAGATTTCCACTACCCTTTGTGTGAAAGTGTTTGTCCTGACATTACCCCTGAACAGCCTAGTTATAATTTTAAGGTCGTTCCCCCTTGTTTGGATCCTCTCACCAGAGGAAACAGGGTTGATGCTTTTTTATCAACTCTTTTAATCATCTTAAACCGCTCAATTACATCACATCCTAATATTCTTCATGAAAGGGAATACAAATCGAGTCGATGCAACCTGCCTTCAATTTAACACTTTTAGATCCTGACGAATCTGCACTGCACTCACCCCAAGGCCAATATAACCTTTCATGCCCAGAACTGAACATTATACTCTGAATGAGGTCTTACCAAAGCTTTACATAACTAACATAACTTCTACCCTTTTATATTCCAATAGACTATGTTATTGTGAAAGACTCATAGTTGAGTTGAATCCTGTCCTTGCCCGATGTCACCATCTGTACAATTTCTAGGGGCTCACAGGATAAATTGGGTGGGACATAGTAGAGATCTGAGAAAAAGGGAACACATCCTGGTTGGCAGAATGTGGAAAGTCGTGTTCCTCAGATCTATAGGGCATATATATATATACACACACACACATATATATGACTAGAATCCAGTCCTTTATACATGCATACGAAGTTTTATATCCATGCTTGCAGATGACTAAGTTAGTAGGCAAAGTTGTGCAGATGGAAACAGGAAGTTAGAATGGGACATCAGAAGACTTAAGCGAAGGCAAAGATCTGGCAGACAGATATAAACATGGGACGTGTGAAATATCCACACAGCATTGATTAGAATCAAAAACTCTTCAGCATCAACAATAACCCAAAAGTAATTTGCTTGTTTTGTTAATCTGAATAGCGAAAGGGTAAAAGTCTTAACTTTGCAAACTCTAAAAAGAAATTACTGCAACACACTAACTTCTACTCTCAAGCTCAATGTTGGGAGCATTAATCTCATCACATTTTGGCAGATGCACCATAGATCACAATATTTACTGAACTAGCTGAGTTCCTCTGGTATATGGTGCACTCTAACAAAAATCTAACCATAAGGACTGTGCAGCACAGCACATTTAAAAGCTACTGGTGAGGGTTGGAAAGTGAGAAGAAAGGCAGACAGGCAGAGACAGGAGTAGAGTTAGAATACAATCTGCTTCATGTCTGGGGACGTGAGCTGGAATCCAGTTAAGACTACTGGCATGAAAGACACTGAAGACTGCAAGTTAACTCACCAACATTGTTGTATCATTGAACGAGGCAGGATTCCCTCGACTGCCACATGAAGCAGACATTCATAATATAACTTATCGCAGTGCAAGGTCTTGTACGAAACTAATCTGTCAATACTTGGCAATTTTAAAGTAGATGATGTTTTCCAACCACTCACCGTAAGCGCATTCAAGGAGAAGTGCAACAAGGTCATAAACATTAAGACAAGCAGGACACGGCCTCCCAGCTGCATGTACTGACGTGGGGAATTAGTGCCCATGGTAGGAACACCTGCAAACATGGTTTTCCCTTCGGATCGAGACTCGGCCAGCAGCAGCAACAAACCACCTCCAAGTGCAAGATTCCTAAATGGGAGGATCAAAAGGGACTCCATCATTAAACGTTAAGGCTGAAATCTAGAAAGCCAAATACTGTACTTTTTCCAAATACTGAACAGCTCTAATTTACAACACAATTCAAAGTAGCACATAATTAATTCTCCATTATGCACAGCAAGTAAGGTCGACACATACATATTTCTAATAAAGTTTCTGTTCTCTAAGTCGTCTCCCCTTCTGAAGGCCAATGATTTACAATGGTTCAGATCCCTCGGTACCAGTAATCCCATTACTTCATCCAAATGGCCAATCTCGTGAGCCTGGACAATATCAATAGTCTGTGCACCCAGAACAAGCACCATATTCAAAACTGTTCTCAACACACATAGGTTTGCAAAGAAATCACCAGATAGCAATCGGAAGCAGGAAACCTGCCCATTTTCTCAGCACGTTTGGCCAAGAAGGAAGGAGAGACTTAAAAGTTTGTTTAGATACACAAGTACAGCCTTCCCCACTCCCATTCACCCAAACAAGAGTTGGCCCATCTCAACCTTACAACTGATTCAAAATTTCCTCAGCTAAAGTTTTGAGGAAAGGGAGGATTACCTGTATTAAAGCCTCCAAACTGAATTTTCAGATTTAGAAATCAAAGGAATTATCAGAATATCTTTGCTCCGCTCTATGTTAATTTTCAATAACTGCCAAGACTGCAGTAACACCAATTCACTCACCTCATAAGGAATTTAAGGTCCCAGAGAATACTGTAAGCAACAGTCTGGAAAAAAAAATACAGCAAACTGCCATTATTGCCCTGAAACCTCATCAATGTAGGCAACTGTTATTGAGTCATAGAATGTTACAGCACAGGAGGCTGCTCTTTGGCCCATCAAGTCTGTGCTATTACAGCATTCTCATTCCCTTTTCTTATACCCTTTTAATGTTTTCTTCATCAAATAATTATCCAGTTCTCTTTTAAAAGTTATTATAGATTCTGCTTCCACCACCATTTCTGGTAGGGAATTCTAGGTTTTAATAATTCTTCATGTTAAAAAACAATTATGTCCAAATCACCTACTTTGTTCTTTCGATCATCTTAAATCTATGTGTCCGCTAGTTATTGGCTCACCAAACAGAGGAACAGGGTTTTCCCCATTTAGCCTGACATCAGAATATGGGACAGAGCTGATCCCATCTTTGTTATGATGCTGAGCTAAGTTATGCTGCCACGGAAGGAACACACTTTAACATAAGTGGCTGCATATGGAAATTACCATTGTTTTAGCCTTTATTCGGATTTTGGATATTTGTCAACCTTTGCCGAGGCTGGGGGAGGGGAAAACAGCATCAAGCATATGTCAAGTGAAAGGAAACCTAACAGGGAGATAAAAATTAGAAACTGTGGGCAAGTAACAGAGTGCCCGAGCCCCTGTTTGATGAATGGCTGAAAGGACATGTAGTTCCATGAGGTGGAATTGAGAACGGCTAATCTATTTGGCATTTCATTGTAACTTCCCCAGAGAACAGCAGTGCACTCTTACAGGCAGCTGATAAATAAGACAGTACACACAAAGGAATTTGTACAAGAAGAGAGGATATTAAATCTGGGGACGTGAGTTATTAATACGATATTGTATCTTGTGGAGGTGGTAACAAAGGATTAATTATGGCCTCAGTACAATACTCTTCTTGTCTATAGGGGTGGAACATGAGTTAACACCACAGTGCCCCACAGCTCAAGTTACTCATCTCAGCTATGCCACTATGAAGCAGTTCCAGCACAAACATTACTTTTTCCCAACAGGGAAGAAAGGACAAGGGATGATTTGAAAATTACAAGAAAAAATATGTTTATGCATTTCAGGAGTAAAAGAATAGCTTTTGCAATGTGTGTGCATGCTTGCACCTGGAACTTACCTGCATAGCAATGAGTATAAATAAACCACAGCAAGCATAAGGCACAAACTTCCTGCTCAGCACCAGAATGCAACCACCTGGAAATAAAAAGTCAGGTGCTAAAAAAAACCATCCCAGACAGGATTAAAATAACCACAAAACTGCATGTAGCAGTAAAAAAAAAAAAAGGACCTTTTCAGGATTATTTTCAATCAGTATTGGATACTGAAAGAGGCATAGCAAAATACAATATTAAAGGCTATTCAATATTTGAGGGTGAATCTGCAATCTTCCAACCACATGGTATTTTTATAATGATAGGCCATACAGCTGTAAAGACCACACATCTCCACTATTTCTGTAAAGATGACATATGATTACACACCCAAGTAGGACATAGCTTATATGCCATTAGTTGCCTTCATGTGCAAATACAAATCACCCACTATAGATTCTTTTTCTGTTTTTGATTTCACATATTCAGTAGCCTGTCAGTGATTGCAAACTGCTCCTGCCAGTTGTCTGCTGCTGCAGCTGAGGCCACTGTGCTTTTATATAAACTGGACACTGGAGAAAATGTTGCTCCTATCCTTCTCCATTATATATAGAATTTAAATTCGGGTTTTTGTTGCTTTATACAGTTATCAAATCACTCGCAGAGCAATTTTCATCCTCTGCCTCGTCACTGTTGCACTGATTTCCCATTTACACCCATCTGTGTAGTTTAATTGGGATTCCAAAGGTCTCTCTGTTCTTCTGCCCAACCTGTAGACACAAAGCATGGGCTGGAGCCTCACTGCTCGAAGCAAGAAACGGCAGATTCTCCACCAGGCACCAGAGAACAGCCACAGCACAGGACAGGGGAGCTGGCTGCCAGGTACTAGTCTTGTGCTGTAACGAACAGGAGGTAGCAGCACAGTGCTATGTTTACACAAACGTGGGACTGTGCTATGCTCTTTTCAAACTTCCTTCTACATGGATACACTTCCGTTCCCATGGCCAAGCAAATGCACCAACTGACCCATTCCTAGATATGATGCCTTGAGGTAAAACCCGAAGTGCCATGCATTACTTTACAAGGCTGTTTAATACAGAGGGCCCCTCTGTCAGTAGTGCTGGTCCATCACATCACACAGCATCAACTGTTTCGGCTGGAGCTGTAAACTGACTGAAGAGCCAGAAGAATGGAGTACCCGAAAGCCTGGACACGACTATGGACTAGACCAACCACTTTTGCAGCACAGTGCATGGAACGGGCACTGCTGAAAGCACAGGTTCCCCCTTTGCACAAATTTCCTCTCACAGGGTCTATCTGGGTGATGCTAGCGCCAACGTGATGTAGCTGGCGACAGGAGATTGGTCTGTAGCACGTATCCGAGCTAGTCAATCTTCTGTACTGCGGGGAACTGTACACGATGACCAGTCATTAGGGTTGAGATTTTTCTCATTTAGCTCCAATGTTCTATAAGGAACGGTGATCCCAGCTAGACAAGCAGCAGAAAGCTTACTAGTGCTCTGTGCTGGTAAACTGCTGAGCTTTAGCTGGTACAAACTTACTGGAGATGTCTAGCCTTGGCTGTTCCCAAGCTGCATCCACACTTTCCGAAATTAGTTCAGTGTAGTCTGCTGTGCGAATATGCACACTCTTCTTGTGTGGCTTGGTTTAAAGATACACGTGAGCCACTCAGCTTACCAAATAAATTAGAGTTATAGAGTCATTAAGGCAATGAAGGAGGCCATTTGGCCCATCGAGTCCATGCCGAATCACCATAGAGCAATCCAATCAGTCCCATTTCCCCACTCTATTCCCATAGCCCTGCAAGTTTATTTCCCTCAAGTGCCCATCCAATTTCTTTTTGAAATCATTTGTCTGCACTTCCACCACCCTCATAGGCAGCGAGTTTCAGTTCATTACCACTCACTACATAAAAAAGTTCTTCCTCACATCCCCCCTGCATCTCTTGCCCAAAATCTGTGTCCCCTCGTCCTTGTACCATTGGATAATGGGAACAGCTTTTCATCAATGGTTGCAGAAAATAAATATTCATATTGTACACTGGGGAAGCCCCCTTCTCTGACAACTACTAAAATTAGCTAGAATCTGACAGAACAATAGGATGAATTTTAATGAGATGGCTTCTTAAAAGTGTGCATGTTATAGCAGGTTATAGACACTTTTTCCCCTCAAATTCTCTCCAGTCATCCAAGACTCAGATTTCTCAATCACCAGAATGAGTAGGAAAGGCGGTTTGACAAGGAGATTCTGGATGTTGATCATTCACTTTCTCTTTCCTCTCATGACAAAATGCTTCAAATCTGTGGAACACTCAAGACATGATAAAAACAGCCAAAGTTGGTGAGTTTTAGCAAAAGGCATCTCTGAGGCCCATGCCTTTCTGGTCAAGACTCAAAGACTTCACATACAAAGCCACAAACTCACAACTTGGAAGTTGTTAATGTGACAATATTCTCTCGGAGAAACAAAATTACTCACACCTTAAATACATCAATAAGAAAAATGAACAGCCAAACACAATTATTGCCATCAATATATTTTTAGCAGTGCCTACAACTCACCATCAGTAGCAAAGTTAAACTAGAATGAAAGACAGTGATGACAACAAGGTTAAAGTGAGAACTGGAAACTGGGACAATGCTGTTACACCAGAGGCCTTCGTTCAAGGTCCTGATTTAAACGCGTTTTCTACATGCAAGATTTTCAAAGGCACAGAAATAATGAGCACAAGAACCAGAGCATAAATATGAACATACAGCTGCCAAGAATGATGGAGTTTTCAGGTCACTCCTGAATTTGGCTTATGCTATAAAAAAGTGCCACAGTGGGTGGCTGTGCATCTACACAGCTGCGTGCCACTTAAACCTTGGCACAGATTTTTTGTAACCTCTCTTTTAAAATAAAGAAAAGAGTTGCCAAGTCAAATTGCTAAAATTTGGCCACAAACTTATTGAGTCCCTAATTTCCAACTGGGAAACAATTTTAAAATCTACAGAAAGAAAGTGAGATGTATAGAAACATTTACAATGAATGCAGCATAAAAGACTTGGGGTATAAAGGTAAAATGGATTACTCAACAAATTGGGGGAAGGGGAGAGGGGCAAGGGTGTTACGGAGGGGTGGGGGGGACAGTGAGGTAACGTGCTAACCTGCAGGGGAGGGGGAGGCCAATGTAAACCTGTGGGGGTAGTGGGAGGTGTGGGTTGGTGGAAGGAGGGTGCTACCCACTCTGGCAATGAGATAAAGGAGGGTGGGAAGAGGCTTGTGTGAAGCATAAACATCGGCATGTCAGTGGGCTGAATGACCTGTCTGGTGCTATAAATACTTTGTAATTCTTTATGACTGCCTGACATCAAGTTCCTGATGAATTGTAATTTCCTTCAACTCAATGTTGATAAAACTAGATCCATCCTTTGGCTTGCAACAGTACCTTTCTGCCTTGAACACAGGTCTGGATCTTCAGCACTCTGCTCAATCGTAATTTGAACTTTCTATCCTGCATCCAGTATGTGGCCAACAGCGTCTTTGATCTTCAGAACACTGTATGCCTGAAGCCCTCCCTCTCCATCACTGCTGCCAAAATGTCCTCCTAACTTGTACCACCTTAAGCCTAGACTTCCCTAAAGCTGCCCTGCACAAACTGCATCTTATTCAGACCACTGTGGCCCTCTCGCCCCCAGAATCGCACACAACCATCTTCCTCAATGAGCTGAGCTTCAAAATCCACATGCTATGCAACATTAAGACTGCCTAATTTTACCAATACAACATCCACCCCCTCCTTCCTTACCCCATTTGCACCACAGCTAGTCTTCTGTTAGCTCAAGACTTAATACCATCCTCTGCAGCTTCCCTAGCTGACACAAATTCTCAAGGCAAAATTACCACCACTCACATCCTGTCCTGCCCATGACCCTTGTCCAGCAATCAATGGAATTCAAAATCCTGTCTTTGTTCACAATTCCCCCCCCCCGCCTCAGCAAATTGATTTTTCCCTGGTTTTCAAATCCTTCTGAGCCTACTTCTCCAGCTGTATTTCCAAAATCACCTGCCGCACCTTTGACATCATCCATTCCTTCAACTCTAAAAGACTGCCTCTGTCTTCCGAAACTCACCTTGCCACCTGCCTTGAATAGCTCTTTCTGAATTTGCTTCCCTCCGCTTTTCTGTTCACTTCTTGTGGCCAAACTTTCAGACATTTCATGTTGGGAACATGTTAGAAACATACAATGTTGCTCACCCAAACACTTCATACTTTTCTCTCTTAATACAAGGTATTTTTCTCCCCATAACACACTGTTCTGACTAAACAGGCTGGTGTTTGGCCATTTCCTAGGCTTTTTCTCATCATCAGTCTTTGACTAAAAACACCAGAAGTTCAACATTTCCCTAACAAATGAAGATATTTCTTAGGGAAATTCACTGCTTGATGTACTGTACTCAGCCACGCAATCAACTCTGCTTCTCTCTGCACAGATGCTGCCAGACCTGCTGAGTATTTCCAGCAATTCTTGTTTTTATTTCAGATTTCCAGCATCTGCAGCATTTTGCTTTTAGATCAATCCCTGATTTGTGTTAAGTTAGTTGATCTCAGTCAGGAGGGCACTACAATGAGCTAACGTACCGACTTCTGACTGCTACCTAATGGCTTTTCTAAAAACTGCGTGTTGAAGATGGGTAAGAACTGACCACCTCCCCATCACAAAAGAAGAGAGTCTGGAGAAAGTGTCCCTGTAAAATTCACGAGAACCTTTTCAAGAAGTGCTACTGAAGTCCTTTTTTTAAAAAAAAGGAAAAAATGTCACTAGAGGGAGCAAGAACATTCTTACAGCTCTCCAAGACCATCCAAAGGCAGAAGTAAAAAATGGTCATTCACTTTGGATCCGAGACGTATCTAAATGAAAGACTAGGAGATGTGGGGGAATAAACGAATTTGGAGTTCAGGTACAAAATTAAAAGCTAGCGTACAGGTACAAAAGGTCATCAGAAAGGCAAACGGAATGTTGGCTTTTATCTCAACGAGGTTGGAATGCAAAGTAGAAAAAAATTGTCCAATCACATCTGAAGTTCTGCATTCAGTTTTGGCCACTGCGCCCCAAGAAGAATAGATTAGTTTTGGAGTGGGTATAGTGCAGAATCACCAGAATACTAGGGTTAAAAGGGTTAAATTATAAGGCAGGTTGCATAAACATGGTTTGCTTGGAAGACTGACGGGTGATCTAATTGAGATATTTAAAATGATATAATAGGGATTCGATACAGTAGATACAGAAGAATCTATTTTATTCTGGAGGGGAAATCTAGAACAAGGCAGCAGCTCAGCCGCTTAAGAGTGGACTTTTGAACTTGCTTCCTCAAAAAGCTGTGGATGCTGAGTGAATAGAAACTCGCAATACTGAGATCGATAGATTTTTGTTAAGTGCATCAAGGGATGTTGAATAAAGTCAGGTAAATGGATGTTCAGTTAATGATCAGCCATAACCTAATATAATGGGCTGGGGGGTGGTGGTGGGAGGGGGGGGGGCGGTTGAATGGCCTACTCTCATCCCTCAAACTCAGTACGGCAAAGAGTTACAATGCCAAACAGCCTTGTGAAATCTTCAACGGCCTAAAATAGTTCAGTCAGGTTATGGACAAATATGCCCTCTCACTGCCACCACCTGCTAAAAACAAAATGTACCAATGAGTTGCACATTTTGTGAACTTCACTGTTACCATCCAATGACTCACCTAGCTGCCCAATCATATTAAGCAAAACAAATAGGGTGGCGAGGACGTTCCCACAATGCCAGGTCATGTTGATATAATCACACTGCTCACTCCACTGGAACCACATGCGAGCCCCATCTTCCAAGAACGTGCTGATCAGACACAAGTGTGCAACGTGAGGCAGGAAACGCTTGGTCACGCGCAAAAACTGGAAGTAAACAGAAATGTTGTCATTCTAAAATCAAAATGGGTTCAGGACCGTGTAAAGTACATTTCAATTAGCCGTGATTGACTGTTCAGGACAATTTCATTCCTGCTGCACCAAATGGCTGGTTATTCAGTTTATTCCCAGAATGAGAAAGAGGAAATGTTGGAAATCTACAAAGAGACAGAAAATGCAATGCACGACCGTCTTTACTTTAACGCGATTCGTACACCATTCTGAATCAACAGGCCTATGAAACTATCAGGGTTCAAGGCATAGAGAAGCCGCACAGACTGTACTTTGGACATCTCTGTCCTAAACTTAGGAATACAGGCATGTGGAAAAGCAACATTTTGTAGTTTCACTAAAAAAAAAGGAGATAAAATTAAGATACATTTGTGATCTGTGCAATAAGGTTATGCCTCATCCAGGGCTTTGCCCTACAAGTATTCTGGAGCACAAATTTTGGAAGCTACGTTGAATATTTTGACATGCCTATTAATCAAAATCCTGAACACTTTTGCCAAGAGTCATAGTACTTAAACTACATACAAGTTTGCTCATTTAAAAGTACCCCTACTAAACCAACTAATCAGTTGGGAATTGGAGCTGGTCTGAACCTATAAACCTGCACTGTTACTATAAATCAGAGTTGTCCAACATACGGCCCGTGGGCCAGCATCCGGCCTGCCGAAGGCTTCCTTCTGGCCCGCGAATGTAAACTGTATCTGAGCCATTCCTCATCCTCACCGGGGTCCGTGACTGGAGATGAGAAATTTCCCTTTGTCAGACCAGCTTTTAAAAAAAGATCGCAAGTCAGTTTCACAGATGACAGCTGCTGACATCACATCGGGAACAGTGCTTTCCCAACTTCAGACAGACTCAGTTTTCCAGCAGTTTGACTTTTTTTTTCTAAAAAGCCCACCGGAAAACCCCAAATCTGTCTGAGGTTGGGAAAGTGTTGTTCCCAATGTCAGCACCTGTCAGCTGCGCAACTGACTTGCAATCTTTAAAAAAAAAACTGAACCAAACATCCGCTGAGCGTTCTTGCGCTCTGCAACCGTCAGAGAGAGAGAGATATATATCACATCTGACAGAATGATATCTATCCGGAATACTCTGCATCGCTATCCAGAATACTCAGTGCAGGCAAACATTGACTACTTGTGCAAGCAAAGAAATGCCAGGTATCTCACTAAATCAATGTCCAACATAGTGAAGAGAAAGTAAGTCAATACATTAGTCTTCTCATTGAAAGTTTCTTCACAAAAATGTACATTTGTTGTTGTTTTGATTAAGATAAATTTTTAATGCCTTTATCTTTCTGAAATTCTCTCACTGGCCCTATGCAAGATAAAAATTGTAATGTGGCCCCCCCAGGCGAAAGGGTTGGGCAACCCTGCGATAAATGAATGCCATAAATCCACATTTTAACTCATTTTCAACACACCATCAACTTTTCGGACATACTGTACAAAGAGTCAACACTACAGTTTATCATTTAGCCTATGGCATCAGCACCTGCTTTATGAAACAGCTGACCATTTAGTAACATTCCCCATCCCTTCTAACTTTAATTTTCAAAATATTTATCAACTTCTCTAAAGCATTTATGGATTGATTTTCTGGTGGAGAATCTCCCTCTACGTTAAAAACAGGTCTGGCTCACCGCTTCTTTGATGACTTTATGTATAAACAGTGTCATTTCACAATGGTTTCTTGGAACTGGGAATTTACGAATACCTGCAAATCTGCAAACTGCTTATCAACTTTAGAACATGACTATTTACATGCCAGTAAAACACTTTGACTTTAGAAACAGAATATTGTGCACATGTTACAGTGCTCCTATCGTCATAAACATGTCCTGCAATTTAACGTGAACAATTAACTATAAGTCTACTCATCAGTATAAAGCAATCCGTTGACCAATTGTCTGCACCCTCTCCATCTTGAAAGTAGGTACACATGCTGAACAGTGAGCGTTGGTGGATCATTTAATTCTGGGAAACGGAGCCAGAGAACATCACGTCCCAATCCTATTTTCACTCCATATACACAGTTTACAGTAGCAGTCATCCAGGCTTAATTTTTCTCTTCCTTGCTCATAAGCACAGGTCAACTTTAGTGTTACTACCAGAAAACTTGATGCCAATTTGTACAGCTTAGCATTACATCATATAACACATTCACCCAATGAATCATTTGGGATGGTTTATAAACTCACGTCTATCCAGAACAACATATGGGGGAATCAATCTGCACATAAATGTGGCTTTACAGTGCCCTGTAACCAAATACAGAAAAAGTTTGCCCCACACTACAATATGTCACACTATCACACTTGCTTTCGAGGCAAAACACAACTGCCTACGTTCCCCCCAGAACAATTTATTGAGTGATTACAGCACAGGAGGCCATTCAGCCCATTGTGTTCATGCCAGCTCGCTATAAAAGCAATTCAGCTAATCCCACTCCACCTTTTCCCCAGAGCCTGGCAAATTTTTCTCTTCAGATAATTATCCAATAATTATAGTTAGGAAATGAGCTTAGTAACTTACAAAACTTTGTGTTATTTAATACATTTTACAAGCAAACTACAAGTTTTGGGCGAATGTTAATGCCGGAGCTGAAATATTAATTCATTAATTGTTTCAAAACGTTACAGGATGAAATAGCATTGTATATTATAAAGTGTCTGTAACTGTATGAATTAAGGTTTTAATTCCTCAATTGGCCAGCTGTTATTTCTAAACTATCCCACAGCAATATTTGTAGAGATATTGCCAGTAGTTAAACGGTCCCAGAATTATTCTGCAAACACAAAATCACACGGCTGCATCTCAGCAGCATCATGCACCAAATCCGGTTAGGGGTCAATCCGAGTGCCGAGGCTGCAGCCCCCCCGACCAGGCCCCAGCTCCCCGAGCAACAGCGCCTTTCCCCGCATTACCACTGCCCAGGACGGGCGCTGGCAGGCAGGGCTGCGGCCTTGTCTCCGAGGGGCGAGGAGGGTACCTGGTCGGCGAGGTCCTCGGCGGTCCCCATCACATTGTTCTGGACCGACATCTCGGCTGTCTCCGTCTCTCTGCTCCAGGGAAGGGAAAGGGGGAGGGGAGGAGGAGGGGGCGGGGCGGAGGCGGGGCCGCGCCGCGTGCCCGACTGCCACGTATCAGCGCGCCGGGCAACGGGCATGAGCCCGCCGGCGACTACAGTCACCAGGGACGCGCAATGGGGCGGGGGCGGGGGCGCGCGCGGGGGAAGCGCGCGAAATTCGTAAAGCGGACGTGAAAGAGCGAGGGCTGATGAACGGCCACGGGAAAGCGGACCTGACAGAGTGAACCTCAATTAAAGCCCGATTGAAAACAAAATGGTGGAAATACTCGTCGGGTGCTGACAGCTTCGGTGCTGAGGGGAAAACAAAAACATGGTTCTGAGGAAAAGTCACAGACATGAAAGGTCAAACTCTGTCTCTCTCGTTACAGTCGCTGCCTGATCTATTTCTAGCATTTTCTGTTTTTTTGTATCAATTTCCAGCATCAATAATTTGCTTTTGTATTAATGGATTGGGGATTTTGGGGGGGGGGGGGGGGAAGCGGACGTGAAAGAGCAAAAAGTAAAGCGGACCTGAAAGAGTAAAAACTAATTAACGATGGGGTTGCGGAGAAGCGGACCTGAAAGAGGTAATTGACGGAAATCTCAAGCGGACGTGAAAGCGAGCTTGACGGGGGTGGTGGTGTGGGTTTGGGGGGGGGGGGGTGTGGTGTGTGGAGAAAGCCGACGTGAAAGAGCGGCGTATTGGGAAAGTGGACCTGAAAGAACAACGTTATGGGCTGTTTTTATTACGTCAGAGGCGCTATATAAATATTTTGTTGTTGGACGACGGGGAAAGCGGACGCGGTGGAACGAGGGTTAGTGAGTGGGGTGGTAAGCGGACGCGATAGGGAGAGAGTGGGTCGGGACCGCGCACAGGCGGGTGCGACACCGCCTGGAGGACCATTGGGGGAAGAACACGTAAGCTGGAGTTGATTATAAATGCAGCCAAGAATGGGCTGGCCAGTGAGCAACATGCAGGGAATTGGGAATTATAAAGCATGCCTCCCTCACTGAGATCATTATAGCAAGACAGAAAACGAGCAGAGGGTCAGATCAGTGGTTAGAGGATTGTCCTGATGAACTGAGGAATGAGAGGCGAGAACAGAAGTGCTTTTCTGAATTGGGAGACAAAAAAAAAATGATTCAATTAATTAAAAAAGACTTGCATTTATGTCGTGCTTTTCATGACCACCAAACTCTCAAAGCCAACAAAATACTTTTGAAGCGTAGTCACTGTTGTAAAGTAGGAAACTCCGAAGCCAATTTGTGCACAGCAAGCTCCCACAAACAGCAATGTGATAATGACTGAATAATCTGATTTTATGATGTTGATTGAGAGATATGTATTCGCCAGGACTTTGGGGAGAACTCCTCTGCTCTTCTTTGAAATAGTCCTATGGGATCTTTTACCCCCACCAGAGGGAGCGCACAGGGCCTCAGTTTAGTGTCTCATCTGTAAGACGGCGCCTCCAACAGTGCAGCACTCCCCCAGTACTGCGCTGGAATGTTAGCCTTGATTTTTACACGCAAGTCCTGAAGTGGGACTTGAACCTGGCATCTTGTGAGTTAGAGACAGGTTCTACCAGTTGACACCACACATGAGGGAAGGGAAAAGACTGCCTTGGAGCTGAAGGTGGGGGAGTGGTTTGAGAAGAGAGCCTCTGAAATGACTGAAAAGAGGGAGAAAATTGCATCAACTGGGAGAAAGATATCAACGGCATAAGCAAATTTTAAGACGATAAAATGTAGCAACAGAGAGTGTAATTCATAACTGCAATTTCTCCAAGTAATTAACTAAAATGTTTCTCTTTGCTATGATCTTTTATTCTACATGTAAATTTGGATATACCCCTACAGTTTAAACTGAGATAAGCTCATATTTTTGTACTGTCTATGTAACTACTTGCCATAGACCTTTGATTAAGGCTGTTTGAGTTGTCATTTTTAATTGAAGCTGTGAGTTGTTGGTCAGCTTTGATTATCTTGGGGTAGAATTTTCCCTGTGGGTTTCAGGACCCTGCCGCCAGAAGCCGCGCTGTGTAGGGAAGAGTCACACACCTGTGATTTCCCCGAATTGGTAAATTAGTGGCCAGAGGGCGGGCTTACCATCTAACTAAGGAACGTGAGCAGGCGCTCGTAGGTGGAGCTGGTAGGAGGCCCTCCAGCACTGAAGCAATAGCAGCAGGATGCCCTTACAGGTAAGTGAGGGAGAGGGCACCTCCACTTTCACAAATTTAAAGTAAAAATAAAAATTAGATCAAGCAGCTGGGCCACCATTGAGGGGAGGGGGGAGCCCTTCCACAGGGTGACCTGAAGCTGTTGCTGAACTCGGGCAGGCAAGGGGAACCTCAAAGTCTGCCTGGCCCTCCCCAGGTAATTGCCTTGTTCCCCGCCGTCTCCGGGACCTGGCAAATCTCAGTCTGTCTCTGACAATAGGTGTCACGCCAACTTGTTTTGTTGAATGATAGTTTTCTTTAATCCACTGACTGGAAATCTGAATTCATATTTTTTTAAAGACATTTTTTTAAAAGACAGAAGATGACTTTGCTAGCAGCTTAAGATGATTACCTAATTTAGAACATAGAACATAGAAAAATACAGCACAGAACAGGCCCTTCGGCCCACGATGTTGTGCCGATCCTTTGTCCTCTGTCAAGGACAATTTAATCTATACCCCATACACTGTATCCGCATTGCAAGGCTGATGAGGAGGGAGATGAAATGTCTGCTCATTCCCCAGCAAGAACCAAGACCCAGGAGGTTTGAGGGAACTACCTGTTCTTTTTAGCAAGAGAGAAATACTGCGAACTGCTATGTTTGAATCACTGAGTGACTGTCATGTGACAAGCCCCTCCCCATTTGTGGTTTTAAGCTTCTGGTTTTTTCTGCAGCAGAGAAGAAGCAACTGGGTTCTGACACGTGCAGATGCAAGTGGGGGTCCTTTCCATTTCAGCTTGAAAGCTTCAAATCATGATTGTTGACTGACCACCTTTGTATACTCCGGTTACAATTGGACACCTCATTGAAGGAAATCATCCGCATCGCTGTGTCCAAGAGACCCACCAAACCAGCCATCTACCTGTTCAAACTAAAAGCCTCAGGACCATCGATTTCAGCTGGAAGCCTGCTGAATCACCAAACGCCACAGACTGTATACCCCTTTTGTCCATGGACTCTAATTCAATCAATCTACCTTTCCCCACTCTAACTTATTTGTGTGTGAGTGAAAGTTAGCATGTAGTTTATTATATTTATTAGTTTGGTTTGGGTACAATAAAGTTAACCTCTTTCTTAACTCAAGATAACCTGTCTGGTTGGTTGTTGTTCTGATCGTAGTAAGTAATCAAACATCTACTGAAGATCCACAAAAGCAGATATTAGGTCAGATGACCAAAAGCTTGGTCGAAGAGGCAGATTTTAAGGAGTGTCTTAAAGGAGAAAAGTGAGAATGAGAGACAGAAGTTTAGGGTATTCCAGAACTTAGGGTCTAGGCAACTGAAGGTATGGCCACCAACCATGGATTGATTAAAATCGGATATGCACAAGAGGTTAGAATTGGAGGTGCACAGGTATCTTGGAGGGTTGCGGATCTGGAGGAGATTACAGAGATGGGGATTACGACAGAAATGCAGTTTTTAAATTGAGGCTTTCTAACCCAGTCCCCTAATGGCTTATTGGGTAACTAGTGGTGGGACATGAAGCCATACAAAACAGAAGATCCAAGCACTGATTTCTCCCATGACCTCAATTAAGACAGAAAATGGGATATTACATTTATCAGTGAGTAAGTGGGGCAGGAGTGGGACTCAGTCTGCCTTCCTCTCCAGATAACTATCCAAGGACACCAGCCAAAAAATCTGGGTGGGGAGGTTGGATGAGTAAGGATCAGGCTTTGATATGATACACACCACAGATGAATAGCCAACCAACTAGTCTCACACTAAAGAATGGCCACTTTGGCCAGGATGTGTCAACATCTTCAGAAAAAGAAAGGAGACATTTAAAAACTGAGACCATCTAATCTATTTCATGTGGGATTCTTGCAGCTGATGGGGATTGGGTTTCAGTAAGGTACCAAAGAGTTGAAAAGACAGCGAAGTAATCTGCTGTGACGCCTCTGCTCTCCATATTTAGTTACATTTGACACATCAGTCTAAATTCTTCAAGTGCCATCTGATATATGTGCAATAAAAATAATTCTTTGCACTGCCATTCATTTGACTGTCGGTACTGAATTTCCTTTTCATCTTTTAAAATATACACATGCAAACCTGACATTTGGTGTATCTTTAATGGCGCAGTAAAATAGAACTGCAACCAGGCACTGAATCACTTCATAAACAAAACCATTATTTTTAGCTTTGGGATTTCATCCAGATAATAACACAACCTCCAAAATGTGCTGCAATTCTAGATTTCAACCAATGATACTTCTAGATATTGTTAGCAGGCTCATGCTGCACGAAAGATGGCAAAGGATTTCCCTAAAGGGAAATAGGAAAATTAAAAGCAAAGATTACTCTGGTACACCTCAGTTACAAGTAGTATTGGTGTCACTTAATTACTCTGGATGGCTCAGTGGATAAATGCACGACATCTCTGGGGTATGAAACTGGGAGTTTCAAAAGTCAACAAACTTTGTTTGGAGCCAAACTGGCAATCAATTAGTAGGCTGTTAGGATAGAAGTGTTGAGTTTCTCACTTTGATGGTTTCCATTTATTTTGACAAAACTGAAAGATGGTTATTGGGGGTCTGACGGTTCCTTGACGGTTGCTATATTCCACAGAAAGGGTTACCCTATTTGGTAGTTGAAATTGATGAGTGTGAGGAGTAAATACTTCCTCAGAGGATCATTTGACAATTCAAAGCATCTACACCATCAGGACGATCAGTTTTTCCAAGATGCAGTTATGAAAAATACTTCTTGTGTGTGATATTTATCTGGCATTGCTGAACGCCATTGCGAGTTATGGATCTTGAACCTCTGATGACTTTTCAGCAAATGTGGAATTCAGCAATTTTCACCTCATTGATTCCACCTCCTCAAGAGCCTCAAGGCTGCATTATTTTTTCATTTGCAGGATTTAGCTGCCATTTATTGCTCATCTCTATTTGCCCTGAGAAGGTGGTGGGTCTGCTTGCTTAGCTACTACAGAGAGGGATTAAAAGTTAAGCATTTTGGTGTTGTCTAGACTGGGTTAAGGACAGCAGCTTTCCTTAGTGAACCAGTTGCTATTTTACAACAGTCTTGACAGTTTCATGGTTGCTGTCTATTTCCAAACGTCTATGGTGGAATTTGGATTCATGTTCTCCGGATTACTAGTCCAGTAATATAACCAATCACTACTATATCTTGCTTATTCTGTACCTGACCAGAGAATCCTTGATATTGACGCTGGATGTCCAACGTCGTTCCTTGTAGCAACACTGACCTCTCATCTTGCTGAATTATAGAATCAGTGTAACTCACAGCACATAGGCTGATCAGTCCATCTTGCCTGTGCTGTCTCTAAAGGGCAGTTGTGCGTGGTCCCACATTCCCGCTTTTCGTCCATAACCCTGTGAATTCCCTATCCCATCCTCATGTATCTGTCCACCTCACGATTAAAATAATTTTTGGAACCAGCCTCCACCATCTTTTCATATTGAGCGTTTCAGATCCTGACAACCGAGTGAAACATTTTTCCTCATCTCCCCTCTAGATCTTCTGCCGATGATTTTGAATCTATGATTTCTGGTTATTGAACCAGTTGCCGGGGAATAGTTTTTTTTTGTTGCTATATCCATCAAAATCTCATCATCCTATAAATGTCTATTAGGTCACTTCTTAACTTTCTCTGTTCTGAGAAGACCAATCCTAAATTTTCTAACACCTCATAACTTGAAGTTGTCCCTGCGCAACCCCCCTTTGTACCATTTCTAAGGCCTTTAGAGTCATACAGCACAGAAACAGGCCCTTCGGCCCATCGTGTCTGTGCCAGCCATCAGGCACCTAACTATTCTAATCCCGTTTTCCAGCACTTGGCCCATAGCCTTGTATGCTGTGGTGTTTCAAGTGCTCATCTAAATACTTCTTAAATGTTGTGAGGGTTCCTGCCTCTACCACCTCTTCAGGCAGTGCGTTCCAGATTCCAACCACCCTCTGGTTGAAAAAATCTCCCCTCAAATCCCCCTCTAAACCTCCTGCTCCTTACCTTAAGTCTATGCCCCCTGGTTGTTGCCCCTCCACTAAGGGAAAAAGTTTCTTCCTATCTAAACTATCAATGCCCCTCATAATTTTGTATACCTCAACCGCATCTCTCCTCAGCTTTCTCTGCTCTAAGGAAAACAACCCTAGCCTTTTCAGTCTCTCTTCATAGCTGAAACGCTCCAGCACAGGCAACATCCTGGTGAATCTCCTCTGCACCCTCTTCAGTGCAATCACATCCTTCCTATAGTGTGGCGACCGGAACTGTACACAGTACTCCAGCTGTGGCCTAACCAGCATTTTATACAGCTCCATCATAACTTCCCTGCTCTTATATTCTATGGTTAATAAAGGCAAGTATCCCATCTTTATTATCCATATTATATCTTTCCTAAAGTAACAACCATGCTGGCTCTCCTTGATTAACTCAAGCCTTTCCAAATCAAAGTTTATTTTTGTCCCTGCTAATAGTTTCCAATAGCTTCCCCACCATCAATGTTATGTTGTCTGGTTTACAGTTTCCTGGGTTTATCCCTCTCCCCTTTCTTGAATAGTGGTGGAACATTAGCAACCCTCCAGTATTACTCCTGTATCCAATGTGGATTGAAAGATTATGACCAATGCTTTTGCTTCTTTGCATTCCATCGAGACCAGGTGACTTATCAGCTTCCAGTAATGTGAAACTTTATGAACTCAAAATAAAACAAACACATCCACAAATCTTTAATTTAATTGTTCAAATGGAGTGTTTACTCCTGAATGAAGCAGTAAAAGAGTCCAAGACTAAGGGTGGCCTGTCACTCAAATCTGCCCACTTCAGTAATATGGAGATTGTCAAGTTTTGGACAGATTGAGACAAAATTGCGAACAACAGTGCTGCTATCACTGGGTCACACACCTCTCCATCAGTAGAAATGACAGCACAAGGAGGAACCTGAAACAGGAATAGAGAGGTAGTTTGGGTGGAAATGTGGGTGAGAAGGTAGTGAGCTGGAAATGAAGAAACTCAAATTGCATTTCTATACCTACTTGACTGAAACCTGGTGCAGCCTATTGATATTGACAGCAGGTCCCGGAGGAGTAAGTGACCCAGTTAGTTGATGCGACGCTGCTTGTTAGCAAGAGGATTGGAAGGGGAGCTTTCCCGGCGGAGCAGCAGGAGAAGGTAGCGACTCTTCGGTGGGTGAGTGAAGGCATCAGGAGCTGTGTTTTAAAAGTAAGTACTTACTGTTTTACTTACTGTTTTCCTTGTCTTTGAGTTTCTTTTGGCGCCGGAGGAACCGGAAGCTGGTCGGCAGCGAGGACTCCTGGGTAGGTATTTTCCTTAAAGGTGCGGAGCTCCGTGGACTCGGCCTCATTTCCCGGCGGAGCAGCAGGAGAAGGTAGCGACTCTTCGGTGGGTGAGTGAAGGCATCAGGAGCTGTGTTTTAAAAGTAAGTACTTACTGTTTTACTTACTGTTTTCCTTGTCTTTGAGTTTCTTTTGGCGCCGGAGGAACCGGAAGCTGGTCGGCAGCGAGGACTCCTGGGTAGGTATTTTCCTTAAAGGTGCGGAGCTGAGTAAACCCGAGCCGCTACAAATGTAGTGTCTCCCACCCATCCTCCTCCTCTAACCTAATAATAAGACCCTTTTTACCCTCCTCCTCTAACCAAAAAGGACTGAGCAGGTAAGCTATTTACTGTTTTTGTTAATATCTATAGTTGTACTTAACTAAGGGGTAATTGAATAAAAGAAATGGCAGCCAGTGTAGTGTATTGCTCCTCCTGCAGAATGTTCGAGGTGAGGGAAACCTCCGGTGG
Organism: Heterodontus francisci; assembly: GCF_036365525.1. NCBI lineage: Eukaryota > Metazoa > Chordata > Chondrichthyes > Heterodontiformes > Heterodontidae > Heterodontus > Heterodontus francisci. The sequence goes on along the minus strand of NC_090413.1, from coordinate 27,777,526 downwards.
CCCTGCCGACTTCACCTGCTGGAAGTGCATCCGTCTCCAGCTCCTATCAGACCGTGTTAGGGAATTGGAGCTGGAGCTGGATGAACTGAGGATCATTCGGGAAGCTGAGGGGTTGATAGATAGAAGCTACACGGAGGTCGCTACTCCACAAATCAAAGGCAGCTGGGTAACAGTTAGAGGTGGGAAGAGGTCAGTGCAGGGATCTCCTGTGGTCGTTCCCCTCAACAACAAGTATACAGTTTTAGATACTGTTGGGGGGGACGGCCTATCGGGGGCAGGCTGCAGTGACCGGGCCTCTGGCACGGGGTCCTGCACTGTGGCTCAGAAGGGAAGGAGGGAGAATGGGAGAGCACTAGTCATCGGGGACTCGATGGTGAGGAGTACGGACAGGCGGTTCTGTGGGCGCAGGCGAGACGCACGGATGGTTTGTTGCCTCCCTGGTGCCAGGGTCCGTGATGTTTGTGATCGCGTCTTCAGGATCCTTAAAGGGGAGGGGGAGCAGCCAGAGGTCGTGGTGCACATTGGCACCAACGACGTAGGAAGGAAGGGTGGCACAGATGTTAGAAGTGAGTTTAGGGAGTTAGGCTGGAAGCTGAAAGCTCGGACGGACAGAGTTGTTATCTCTGGTTTGTTGCCGGCGCCACGTGATAGTGAGGCTAGGAATAGGGAGAGAGCACAGCTGAACACGTGGCTGCAGGAATGGTGTAGGAGGGAGGGCTTCCAGTTCTTGGATAATTGGACTGCATTCTGGGGAAGATGGGACCTGTTCAAACAGGACGGGCTGCATCTGAACCAGAGGGGCACCAATATCCTGGGAGGGAGGTTTGCTAGTACTGTTCGGGAGGGTTTAAACTAGTTTGGGAGGGGGATGGGAACCGGACTTGTAATCCAGGGACCAGTGGGTCCACTCAGAAAGACAAAGAGTGTAGTGAGGTATTGGGGAAGGTAGCACTGTCGCAGAGGACAGATGGGCACGGAGAAGGGTTAAAGTGCGTATACTTCAACGCAAGAAGCATCAGGAATAAGGTGAGTGAATTGAAGGCGTGGATGGGCACTTGGGACTACGATGTTGTGGCCATCACTGAAACGTGGATAGGTGAGGGGGAGGAATGGTTTTTGGAGGTACCTGGTTATAGATGTTTTCATAAGATTAGGAATGGTGGTAAAAGAGGTGGGGGGGTGGCATTGTTAGTTAGAAATAGTGTAACAACTGCTGAAAGAATTTTCGAGGAGGATCTGCCGACTGAGGCACTGTGGGTTGAGGTCAGGAACAGGAAAGGAGCAGTCACCTTGATGGGAGTTTTCTATAGGCCCCCCAATAGCAGCAGGGAGGTGGAAGAGCAGATTGGGAAACAGATTTTGGAAAGGAGCAGAAGTCACAGGGTAGTAATTATGGGGGATTTCAACTTCCCAAATATTGATTGGCAACTCTTTAGATCGAATAGTTTGGATGGGGTAGTGTTTGTGCAGTATGTCCAGGAAGCTTTTCTGACTCAGTATGTAGACTGCCCGACCAGAGGGGAGGCAATATTGGATTTGGTACTAGGTAATGAACCAGGGCAAGTGATAGAGCTGTTGGTGGGCGAGCACTTTGGAGATAGTGATCACAATTCTGTAGCATTCACTGTGGTAATGGAGAGGGATAGGTATGTGCAACAGGGCAAGGTTTACAATTGGGGGAAGGGTAGATATGATGCTGTCAGGCAGGAACTGAGGAGCATAAGTTGGGAGCATATGCTGGCAGGGAAGGGCACGGTCGAAATGTGGAACTTTTTCAAGGAGCAGATAGTAGGGGCCATTGATAAGCATGTCCCTGTCAGACAGGGAAGGGATGGTCATGTGAGGGAACCGTGGTTGACAAGAGAGGTTGAGAGTCTTGTTAGGAAGAAGAAGGATGCGTATATAAAGTTGAGGAAAAAGGGCACAGGCATAGCTCTGGAGGGATACAAGATGGCCAGGAAGGATCTGAAGAAAGGGATTAGGAGAGCTAAGAGAGGGCATGAAAAATGCTTGGCGGGTAGGATAAAGAAAACCCCAAGGCCTTTTACGCGTATGTCAGAAATATGAGGATGACTAGGGGGACCGTAGGTCCGGTCAAGGACAATAGCGGGAGACTGTGTGTTGAGCCGGAAGAGATAAGTGAGGTTTTGAATGAGTACTTCTCTTCGGTATTTACGAATGAGAAGGGGTGTATTACTGAAGAGGACGGTGGGAAGCAGACTGGTAAGCTCGAGGAAGTGCTCGTTAGGAGGGAAGATGTGTTGGGGTTTTTGAATAACTTGAAGATAGACAAGTCTCCCGGGCCTGACGGGGTATATCCAAGGATGTTATGGGAAGCAAGGGATGAAATTGCAGAGCCGCTGGCAATGATCTTTTCATCTTCTCTGCTGACGGGGGTGGTACCAGGTGATTGGAGGGTGGCAAATGTTGTGCCCCTGTTCAAGAAAGGGAATAGGAACAACCCTGGGAATTACAGGCCAGTTAGTCTTACTTCGGTGGTAGGCAAGTTGATGGAAAAGGTGCTGAGGGATAGGATTTCTGAGCATCTGGAAAGACACTGCTTGATTCGGGACAGTCAGCACGGTTTTGTGAGGGGTAGGTCTTGCCTCACAAGCCTGATTGAATTCTTTGAGCAGGTGACCAAGCAAGTGGATGAGGGTAAACCAGTGGATGTGGTGTACATGGATTTTAGTAAGGCATTTGATAAGGTCCCCCATGGTAGACTTATGGAGAAAGTCAGGAGGCATGGGATAGTGGGGAATGTGGCCAGTTGGATTAAGAATTGGCTAACTGATAGAAGGCAGAGAGTGGTCTTAGATGGTAAATACTCAGCCTGGAGCCCAGTTACCAGTGGCGTGCCGCAGGGATCAGTTCTGGGTCCTCTCCTGTTTGTGATTTTTATTAACGACTTGGATGAGGAAGTCGAAGGGTGGGTCAGTAAATTTGCAGATGATACAAAGGTTGGTGGAGTTGTGGATACCGAGGAGGGCTATTGTCGTCTGCAAAGGGACTTGGATAGGTTGCAGTGCTGGGCTGAAAAGTGGCAGATGGAGTTTAACCCTGAAAAGTGTGAGGTCGTCCATTTTGGAAGGACAAACATGAATGCAAAATACTGGGTTAACGGTAGGGTTCTTGGGCATGTGGAGGAGCAGAGAGACCTTGGGGTCTATGTGCATAGATCATTGAAAGTTGCAACTCAAGTGGATAGGGCTGTGAAGAAGGCATATGGGGTGTTAGCGTTCATTAGCAGAGGGATTGAATTTAAGAGCCGTGAGGTGATGATGCAGCTGTACAGGACCTTGGTAAGGCCTCATTTGGAGTACTGTGTGCAGTTCTGGTCGCCTCATTTTAGGAAGGATGTGGAAGCCTTGGAGAGGGTGCAGAGGAGATTTACCAGGATGTTGCCTGGAATGGAGAATAAGTCTTACGAGGAAAGGCTGAACATTCTAGGCCTCTTCTCATTAGAAAGGAGAAGGATGAGGGGTGACATGATAGAGGTTTATAAGATGATCAGGGGAATAGATAGGGTAGACAGTCAGAAACTTTTTCCCCGGGTGGAGCAAAGCGTTACAAGGGGTCATAAATTTAAGGTGAAGGGTGGGAGATATAAGGGGGATGTCAGGGGAAGGTTCTTTACCCAGAGAGTGGTCGAGGCATGGAATGCCTTGCCCGGGGAAGTTGTTGAGTCAGAAACTTTAGGGACTTTCAAAAGGCTTTTGGATAGGTATATGGATAAAGGGGAATGATGGGGTATAGATTAAATTGTCCTTGACAGAGGACAAAGGATCGGCACAACATTGTGGGCCGAAGGGCCTGTTCTGTGATGTATGTTCTATGTTCTATGTTCTATAAAAGAACTCACTTTAAAAATGGCAGAGAAAGCAATGTCTCCAAAATTTATTCTGAAGTCCATTTAGAACCATAGAAAGATTATGGCACAGAATGAGGCCATTCAGCCTGTTGTGTCCGTGCTGGCTGAAAATATTAGCCGCCCAATCTAATCCCACCTTCCAGTACCTGGTCCATAGCCTTGCCGGTTACAGCACTCCAGGTGTATGTCCAGGTAAAGGCCTGCTGTCCGACCCGAACCCGACGGGACCCAACGACATGTGTCGGGTTCGGGTCGGGTCGCACTTCCGGGTCCGGCATTCGGGGTCGGGCCGGGTCAGACACGCTCTATCTCAGGTACGTGGCTCCAATGTTAATTTTTGGACTAGAAAGGTGGTTTTGTTAGTTATTTTAACCTTGTACAGATCAGCAACAAAGTGAAAAACGGAAGGTAAGTTAACTGATGGTCGGGTCAGGCGAGGGAAAAAAATGGAAGTACTCGGGCCGGGTCGGGCTCGGCTTGGATTGGTTCTGTTGGGCTCGAGTCGGGTTACTTTTTTGCAGACCCGAACAGGCTTTTATGTCCAGGTACTTTTTAAATGAGTTGAGGGTTTCTGCCTTCACCATTATTCCTGGCAGTGAATTCCAGACACCCACCACCCTCTGGGTGAAAAAGTTTTTCCTCATGTCCCCTCTAATCCTTCTACCAATCACCTTAAATCTGTGCTCCCTGGTAATTGACCTCTTCGCTAGGAAACACAGGTCCTTCCTGTCTACTCTATCTGGGCCACTCATAATTTTGTACACTTCAATTAAGTCACCCCTCAACCTCCTCCGTTCTAAGGAAAACAATCCTAGCCTATCCAATTTTTCCTCATAGCTGCAACGTTCAAGCCCTGGCAACATTCTTGTAAATCTCCTCTGTACTCTGCAGAGCAATTATGTCCTTTCTGTAATATGGTGACCAGAACTGTACGCAATACTCCAGCTGTGGCCTAACCAGTGTGTTTTATACAGTTCCAGCATCACATCCCTGCTTTTGTATTCTATACCTCGGCCAATAAAGGAAAGCATTCCATATGCCTTCTTCACCACTCTATCTACCTGTCCGGTCACCTTCAGGGACCTGTGGACATGCACTCCAAGGTCTCTCACTTCTTCTACCCCTCTCAATATCCTCCCGTTTATTGTGTAGTCTCTCGCTTTATTTGCCCTCCCCAAATGCATTACCTCACACCTCTCTTGTTTGAATTCTATTTGCCACTTTTCCGCCCAGTCAACCAAACCATTGATATAATTCTGGAGTCTACGGCTATCCTCTTCGCTATCAACTACACGTCCAATTTTTGTGTCATCTGCAAATTTCCCAATCATGCCTCCCACATTTAAGTCCAAATCATTAATATATACCACAGACAGCAAAGGACCCAACACTAAGCCCTGTGGAACTCCACTGGAAACAGTTTTCCATTCACAAAAACATCCGTTGACTACTACCCTTCGTTTCCTGTCACTGAGCCAATTCTGGATCCAACCTGCCACATTCCCCTGTATCTCATGGGCTTTCATTTTACTGACCAGTCTGCCATGCGGGACCACGATAAATGCCTTACTAAAATCCATGTAGACCACATCCACTGTGCTACCCTCATCAATCCTCCTTGTTACTTCCTCAAAAAACTCAATCCAGTTAGTAAGACACGACCTTCCCCTAACAAATCCATGCTGACTAGCCCTGATTAATCCGTGCCTTTCTAAGTGACAGTTTATCCTGTCCCTCAGAATAGATTCTAACAATTTACCTACCACCGAGGTGAGACTGATCGGCCTATAATTATTTGGCCTATCCCTCGCACCCTTTTTAAACAATGGTACCACATTCGCAGATCTCTAATCGTCTGGTACCTCTCCTGTGTCTAGTGAGGATTTGAAGATGATCCTCAGCGCATCTGCTATTTCCTCCCTGGCTTCCTTTAACAAACTGGGATGCAATCCATCTGGCCCTGGTGACTTATCCACTTTCAAGGATGTCAGACCCTCTAGTACTTTCTCTCTCATTAATGCTTATCATATCTAAATCCCATTCAATGGTGTGCTTTGCACCTTGTGACCAGTAGATGTCCCCATGTGGCTATGAGGCCCTATAGTTGTTGAGTAAAATGTTCCATTATGATGCAAATCACAGAGAGCAGTGAAATCAACTCCACACACTTCAGTTTGAGTCACATGGTGTAGTTTTGTAATTGCTCAGCTTTGTTGTGCACCCCCAACTTTCTTTGGGATTTCTCCATTCACGCCTGCTCTCTATAAAGTTACCCTCTGTTCTGAAATACTCAAGAGCAGATTTGCCCATCTACAGCAGTCTTTGCATCCGGCACACTTCAAACTGCCAAATGTGAAAAGCAGAGAATGAAAGCCAGCAGTTTCATGCTAGTTTCTTCTGACCCAGAGCTGGGAATTTACAAGTGCCTGCTAATTTACAAACACCAATTAACCTCCAGTTCTGATGAAAGGTCACAGACCTGAAATGTTAACTCTGCTTCTCTGTCCACAGATGCTGCCAGACCTGTCGAGTATTTCCAGTACTTTTTGTTTTTATTTCAGATTTCCAGCATCTGCAGTATTTTGCTTTTATTAACCAATTAACCTCCAGTTGACTCTGTATACAGTAATTAGAATGTATGGGCTTACACAACACCAGCGTGCATTTATATAGTGATCTTAATTGTCATTTCCAACTTTGTCTCAAAGGTTTGACTGCCCACTCTGCCCCAGAGATGAACATTAGTTATCACCAAGCCTTGGTGAAACTGAAAGCTCAGTGAAAGAGAATATGCTTTGAGAGGGGCTTTAAACATTTGGTAAGGGGCAGAGGGCTTTTTTTCCTGAGAGGAGGTCACGATGGCTGTTCTGAAAGGGAGTGATGGGGTGTTGGAGATTAGATGGGTAAACAAATGGGGGGAGTCGGGAACAGCTGTCTAGATCTTGTCAATCTCTACGACCAAGAAAGCCATGAGCTCCTTATGTTTTGTGTCGAAAGCAGGAGGAGGAGACAGATTGGGGGTTTAGGGAAGGAGACTTGAAGAGGCACTTTCTGATAAGAGTTTTTGTATTGTCCTAAGTATTCAAGCTGACACTGGAATAGCAGTAGGATTTGACCATGGAGACAGAAGCATGTTAATGCTTGGTATGGTCCAACAAGATCTGGTGGTGGGCAACAGAACTGTTATGTGCTGTACAGCAGTCAAGTCTATGAGTGACTTTGCGGGAATGAGGACATTGAAGGCAGAATTGAGGGAATTGTTTAGGGGGTCAAGAATGACAACAGAGTTGCTGTGAGTGGAGAGTCAGATAGAGTGAGAGAGCGAGAGGTAGTTTTGTCAAGGGGAAAAGGGTGACATTATAGGAATGGAGGAAGGCAGGGAGATGTGGATGGTAAGGAGGATGACAGAGGTTGGAAATAGCCAAATAGGTGATTGAGACCTTGGGTGTAATGAATAAATATGACGGTGAGGAGGAGGGGACGTTTTGAGGGAGGAGAAGAGGGCAGGGAAGTCAGAAGAGCTGACGCAAGGGAATGTAGTGGGAAGTTGAAGTCACCAAAGATGGGTAGTCAGTGCAAAGGCTGAGGGTGAAGATCTCAGCACGGAATTCACCTTGGAACTTCAGGACAATACACAAGCAGGAGAACCCTTGTAGAAATCCACTCCTTAATTCTATTCAGAAAATAATCATCCCCACTCTGTTGAAATCAAGCTTCATTTCACAAAGGCTAGACCCGACTTTTTTTTTAAATGGTGAAAAGCTAGAAGCAGTGGAGGTCCAAAGAAATTTAGGGGCCCATGTAAATGGATCACTAAACTGTGGTGCTCAGATATTAAAAACAATCAAAAATTCTAATGGAATGTTAGTTTTTATATCTAAACAGCTAGAATATTAAACCAATGCACACATAAAGCCACAGCCCTTTTGATAGCGCTGTCTGTAAACCAACCAACATGGTGTGATACGACACCATACAGACCAGGAATGGTTTGATCCTAAGTTGATCTCAGTCAGAGTTACAATGGGAGCCACTAGACCCGTGGGCTAGAGAAACAAAACAGAAACAAAATAAATTCAGGCAGAGTTGCTGCTTGCATGTCAGCTTTAGCTTAGCAGGAGAAATCTTACCTGTAAATCATAAGGTACGAGCCCTATTCCAGGACTTGAAACATAATCTAGGCTGACACTTCAGTGCAGTACTGAGGGCGTGGCGTCTTTTGGATAAAATGTTAAACTGAGACTCTGCCTCTCAGGTGGATGTAAAAGATTCTATGGCAGTATTCGAAAAGATACCAGAACGCTCTCCGAATCTGTTCAACAATACCACAGCATAAATCTGTGAGTTCAGGAGAGGAAGGAAGAACATTGGAGGCCAAATAAAGCCAGGGGGAGGGTTGCAGTCCAGCATTAGTTCTATTCGATATAAGTTCTATTCTATATTGAATAGCCTCAGATGGTGTTTCAATAGTGGAGTGCAGCTGCTTCCTTTCCAACAAGTAATTACAGGATAAGCTGCCTGCTGCTATTTCTAGTTCAATGATACTTATTCTTGGGTGGTGGGTCCATAAATTGCTCTTTAGTCACTTAATTAAAACATTAATATCCCACTTAATTGGCTTTCAAATCTCAATATTAAGATGTGGAAACAAAAGTGGATTACAGCATCAATGACACATTAATGCTTTTCTTTTGTGAGTGTAAAGAAACTGTATTTTATATGTACCTTTGGCAAGAGCAAGAGCTGTGATGATTTGTATTCATCTCACACATGGCATTACAGAAATGCAGCATCATCTGTGTAATAGTCTGTTCAATCTAAGATCACTCTTCTAGTTAGGTTTAAAAACCTTTTGGGACAGGATATATGATGTGGACTATTTAGACAATAACAAATGAAAAAAATGCATATTTGTGAGAGGATGGGTGGCAGCTTGTCCTAGATTTAGTGAACAGAGGACAGTTTGGCCATAAGGTGAAGCTAACAGCTAAAGATGTTCCTAAACTATAAAAGCACTTTTATGTTGTTGTAGAAGACCTCAGGGTAGTGGGTCTCGAAAGGAGATTCGTTACTTCCATGTCCAACTTCCTCTATTTGACTTGCTGTTGCCAGTGCAATTGTAGTCACTGAAGACTGAACAGTGTTATGACCAGGTGAGGAAGGGGTCTAGGGTTCCCTCTCAGCCTTCACCTGGTCTTACCATAACAGGGTTTAATTTTAAACACCCCGTGTTTTGAGCTCCCCTTGGTGAATCCTTGTTCATCGCTTTCCAATTATAAGGCAAAGAAACCAGCACAAACAGGTTTCCTTAGGGTTAAAGAAGAAAAGTGAAATTTATTAAACTTAAACTAAAAGCTCTAATTTGGTTAACGCCTACGGATACACACCGCGCCCCACACTAACATGCATAGGTGATACGCACATGCAAATAGAGACAGAAAAGAGCAGAAGAAAAATAAAGTGGAAAAGTTTGAGGCAATATCTGAAGAGTTTTTTTGTTACGGGTCTTCGAGCTCACTGCAGAGTCCTTGTTTGTAGGTGGATTTTGCTTCATGTTGGGGCCCAGTATTCTTCTTAAACCTTGTAGACTGTACGGGACTTTTCTCTCTTGGGGTTCAGGTATCTTCAGTGGGTTTCAGTTCTGTGAGAAAGAGTTGGGAGCAGACAGGAGGGGAGGAGGTCTTTTCAATCCAGGAGCACAGAGCTTTCTGTCTTCAAACACTGTCTCTACAATTTAAAACTTCCCAGGTTGGCGAGTAGTCACATGACTGGTATAACCAATTCTGGCTTTGTGTATTGGGTGGGTCGGGGAATGGTCCTTTGTTCCAGGCAGTGTCTGTTAATATGCAAAAAATGTCCTTCCAGCCAGGGGCCTGCAGCCCCTTGTAATAGGGGCTCTCTTTTTCCCAGCAACAATTTGAAATTTAATGTCCATGTGGCGAAATTAATGTGCCTCATTCTTGGCAGGTGGGGGCCTGCATGACAACAGTATTAATGCAAAGGCCTACAAGGGCCATGCCCAGGGTCTGTGCAAATAAATGTCTTGTGGTGAGACTCACCATAATGCAGAAAGACTGCATTCAACCACTGGATCAAAATGTTCTAGCATTTAAAAATGTTGTTAGAAGTGGAAAGGCTGAGTCGGCAGATTAATTACAACATTAATACTGACACTTACAGTTTATGTTTGTATTTTAATGGAGGGATATGGTGCGTGGGGGCTGCAGAGGGGCCACTCCATGGCCAGTATATCCTTCCTGAGATGTAGTGTTCAGAACTGAATGCAGTACTCCAGATGCAGTCTAACCAGAACCTTCTATTTCTGTAGCATAACTTCTACCTTTGTATTCCAGCCTGTTTGAGATAAAGACTAACGTTCCATTAGACTTTTAAATTATTTTCTGTACCTGTTTTTATTCATTTCTGTACATGCACCTTGTAATCTCTCTGCTACTCCAGCTGCTAATTGTTACAAAATGCTCAATCTATTTTTCCTGTATGCGAAGTGAATGACCTCACACTTAGTCACCTTAGTAAGATCAGAGTCATTATGGCACACAAGGAGGCCATTCAGCCCATCGATTCCTTGCCAGCTCTCTGTACAGTAATTAATCAGTCCCATTTCCCCCGTTTCCTGTAGTCCTGCAAGTTTATTTCCCTCAAGCGCCCATCCAATTTCCTTTATATCATTCATCGTCTCCACTTCCTCATAGGCAGCGAGTTCCAGGTCATTACCGCTCACTGTGTAAAAAAGTTCTCCCTCACATTCCCCCTGCATCTCTTGCCCAAGACCTTAAATCTGTCTCCCCAAGTCCTTGTACCATCAGCTAATGGAAAATTAAAAAAAGGAATTGAGAACTTGATAGTGTCTATTCCCCCATGTCATTAGAAATCAAGCTTCCAAATAAAGAAATGAATGATATAAGATCCCACATATTCGGTGTGTGAATGTGCTTTGGTACTGAGCCATGGAGGGTTTAATAGGTCACAGGTTTAATCTCTGGTCTGTGCTGAGTTATCTGACCTCAGTTGGGGTGACTGCAAGGATTCTATAGTCAATTCATGCCTCTATATTAGTGTGTTATCACTCTTTTCAGTTTGATTTAAAAAAAAATTAATTCCTGGGATGTCGGCATCGCTGGCCAGGCCAGCATTTATTGCCCATCCCCAATAAAGCGTGGCTACCCAACCCGAACCCGACCAGACCCGACGACATGTGTTGGGTTCTGATCGGGTCAGGTCTCTCTTCTGGGTCCGGCATTCGGGCTCGGGTCGGGTTGGGTCGGACTGGACATGGACACAGTGCTGACTTGCTCAGGGAGGGAAGTAATCATCAAAATTTGAACATTCAGCCGGGACATCAAGGCGGGAAACGTGCTGCCGGAACGGAGGATCACAACATTTGGATAAGGTAGAGCACAATAACCTGTTTGATATAATTAACTTTATTACGGTAGTCGGGTCGGGTCGGGCACGGGAAAAAAATCAAAGGACTCAGGCTCGGGTCAGATTCAGGTTGGATGTGATCAGGTTGGGCTCGGGTCCGGCTTCAATTTCATACCCGAGCAGGCATTTAATCTCCATTGCCTATGAGAAGGTGGTGGTGAGCTGCCTTCTTGAACTGCTGCAGTACATGTGGGGTGGGTACACCCACAGTGTTGTAAGGGAGGGAGTTTCAGGATTTTGACCCAGCGACAGTGAAGGAACAGCGATATAGTTCCGAGTCAGGATGGCGTGTGGCTTGGAGGGGAACTTGCAGGTGGTGGTGTTCCCATGTATTTGCTGCCCTTGTCCTTCCAGTTGGTAGAGGTCACAGGTTTGGAAGGTGTTGTCTAAGGAGCCTTGGTGAGTTGCTGCAGTGCATCTTGTAGATGGTACACACTGCTGCCACTGTGCATCAGTGGTGGAGGGAGTGAATGTTTGTGGATGGGATGCCAATCAAGCAGGCTGCTTTGTCCTGGATGATGTTGAGCTTCTTGAGTGTTGTTGGAGCTGCACTCATCCAGGCAAGTGGAGAGTATTCCATCACGCTCCTGACTTGTGCCTTGTACATGGGGACTCAGGAAGTGAGTACTCGCCGCAGGATTCCTAGCCTCTGACCTGCTCTTGTATCCACAGTATTTATATGGCTACTCCAGTTCAGTTTCTGGTCAATGGTAACACCCAGGATGTTGATAGTGGGGGATTCTGCAATCGTAATGTCAAGGGGAGATGGTTAGATTCTCTCTTGTTAGAGATGGTCATCGCCTGGCACTTGTGTGGCGTGAATGTCACTTGCCACTTATCAGCCCAAGCCTGATTATTGTCCAGGTCTTCTTGTATTTCTACATGGACTGCCTCAGTATCTGAGGAGTCATGAATGGTGCTGAACATTGTGCAATCATCCACGAACATCCCCACATCTGACCTTATGATTGAAGGAAGGTCATTGATGAAGCAGCTGAAGATGGTTGGGCCTAGGACACTACCCTGAGGAACTCCTGCAGTGATGTCCTGGAGCTCAGATGATTGACCTCCAACAACCACAATCATCTTCCTTTGCGCTAGGTATGACTCCAGCCAGCGGAGAGTTTTCCCCCTGATTCCCAATGACATCAGTTTTGCTAGGGCTCCTTGATGCCATACTCGGTCAAAGGCTGCCTTGATGTCAAGGGCAGTCACTCTCATCTCACCTCTTGAGTTCAGCTCTTTTGTCCATGTTTGAACCAAGTGAGAAAGAAAAATATCAGTAGGGTTCGCTGCCTTGATCTCTGCCCAGTGACCTATGCCAGAAAGTGGATGTTTACATTTGTCATGCGAGGGCAACATTGGACTTGGTCAAAAAGTTTGTCAACATTCACTTCTTGTCGAGTTGTCCTTCTACCTGAGCAGAGGGCAAGGAAAACCATTAACTGGTGATGATTGAACTCACCTGGTTACAAAGCCTGCCCTGATGTATTTTTCCTGAATTAAATGGGGAGTAATTCAGGTTAGATTCTCCATTCTGAACACTGCTCAGGTGGCACAGACAGAAATCTACCTCCCTGTCTCAACTCACATGGACGTTCTGAAGGGCTGTAGGTATGTGTGGATCTCGATTAGAGCATAAGTCAACACTTTCAGCACAGGATGGGAGAAAAATTAGGGAGGACCTATCTCTCTGAGGGGAAATTAATCAGTTCAGTTTGCTGAAATATATATCAACTTTCCTTTGCAAAATATTCTCCATATATTGAGATAAAGTCCATTGGTTTGTTCTTTTTTCCTTATTATTAATTGACTGAATAATTGAAAAATTTGCATCTGAAGGGGAAATGGAAAACTGAAGTAAAACAAATGCAAAAGGTTAAAAAACAAAAGGAGACAGACGAAAACAAGCATGAAAGTGATAAATGCTGACACACAAACAGAAACAGAGAAGACAGATGTACAGTAAAAAGATAAATGAGGCAGATGGAGAGACACAGACAACAAGGCCCTCAGAATCAAATACCAACATTTACTAACCTCTCACCTTTTAAAAAATATTCTCCCTTTCAATTCTTCCTACCAAAGTGGCAACTTCCCCACATTATACTCCATCTGCCACCTTCTTGTCTAATCACTTAACCGGTCTATATCCCTTTGCAACCTCTTAGCATCCTCCTCAGAGCTTACTTTTCTACCGAGCTTTGTATTTCAGCAAACTGGAATATATTACATTCGGTCCCCTCATCTATAGATTGTAAATAGCTGAGGCCCAAGCACTGATCTTTGTGACACTCCACTATTAGACCCTGCCATCCTGAAAATGACCTGTATATTCCAAACCTCTGTTTTCTGTCGTTTGACCAATACTCAATCCATGCTAATGTATCACTTCAATCCTGTGATCCCTAATCTTGTGTAAAATAACCTCTTGTGTAAGTCATACTGTTTATGGGAATGACTGATGTGATCAAACCTCAGAAGATATCTACTGTAGGCCTGAATTGGGGAGACGGTGGCATAATGGTAATGTCGCTGGACAAGTAATCTCAAGGCCCAGGCTGATGCCCTGGGAACATGTGTTCAAATCCCACCATGGCAGCTGGTGGAATTTACATTCAGTTAATTAATAAAAACCTGGAATTGAAAGTTAGTCTTAGTAATGGTGCCATGAAACTATCATCGATTGTCATAAAAACCCATCTGGTTCACTAATGTCCTTTAGGGAAGGAAATCTGCTGTCTTTACCTGGTCTGGCCTACCTGTGACTCCAGAGCCACAGCAATGTGGTTGACTCTTAACTGCCCTCTGAAATGGCCTAGCAAGCCACTCAGTTAGCAAGGGCAACTAGGAATGGGAACAATTGCTGGCCATACCAGTGATACCCACATCCCATGAAAGAATAGGAAAGAAAATTTGTGAGGTTAGTACAGACAAGAACCAAACATGGGATCTCTAGGGACATATGTTTCCAAAACAAAAAATACACAATTAGCTCTTGGTTAGAAACAGAAAATGTCCTTAAATGAAGAATCACTCTCCCCCTTCAATTATCACATCAATCAAATTTATTAGCAAAAAACCATAATAAACTGACTGAGACAAGAGCTCTTCAAAAGTAACATAATAATAATGTTTAGAGAAAATTATTCAGAATTTCCAAGGGAAAAAAGGCAATGAGATCTAAATTGGAACTAACAACTATCTAAATTTGCATATCCACAGGATCATCTGTAATAATTTTTTAAAATTATGCTTTCATGGGATGTGGGCATCGCTGGCAAGGCCAGCATTTGTTGCCCATCCCTAATTGCCCTTGAACTGAGTAGTTTGTTGGGCCATTTCAGTGAACAGTTAAGAGTCACCCACATTGCTGTGGGTCTGGAGTCACATGTAGGCCAGACCAGATAAGGACAGCAGATTTCCTTCTCTGAAGGACATTAGTGAACCAGATGGATTTTTACAACAATTGATGATAGTTTCATGGCACTAGCTTTTAATTCCAGATTTTTAATAAAATAATTGAATTTAATTTCCGCCAGCTGACGTGGTGGGATTTGAACCCGTGTCCCCTGGGAATTAGCCTGAGCCTCTGGATTACTAGCTCAGTGACATTACCATTACACCACTGTCTCCCCATGTTAGAATATTCTGCTTCACTGAGGTGATCTCTTGAATTTTAACAATCAGTTGTTGGTGAGCTCAAATGGCCTCATTCCAATTAAAAACATTCGACTTCTCTTAATTTTCAACACTCAGTAGCTGACGGTGTCACAGTAAGAAGAAGGTTGGTACAGCAAATTGAGTTTCTGGGAGTTAAATGCAGGCTGGTGTCCATGGTTTCTAGCCAAAGGACTCTCAGCAATAGCAGTTGAAGCTGAAATGATTAACTCAATTTATAATGGGAGCTGGGTAAATAGTAACCTTTGTGACTCAAGCTTTTTCAGCTCCTTCCTTCCCCCCTTCACGAGCCCACTGCTCTCAGAGCCTTTATGCGATCTTAGCTGTGATCTCTGGAATTCCATTCTCATCCCATCCACCTCTCCTGTTTGCTTTCAAAATCCTTCTCAAAACCCATCTTTCTGATTAAGCTTTTGCAGGTAGTTGTCAAAAGGAAGAGGTGAAGGAGCGATTTAGCAATTCTGTGGTAACTGGAGTTTGTGGCTGGCAGAGGAGGGGAAATTAAGAGTTCAGGAGTGAATTATCAAGGGAATTAGGAGGGAGGTTTTTTTTGGATGAAGAGGGTTGTAGGGTTGTGAGGCATTAGGAAATTGTGGATGGAGAGGGAGATAAGGAAGTGGTTGAAGAAAGCCTGGACAGTGATACAGACCTCAGGAATGACGAGGCCGCAAAAGATGTTGAGTTGAGACCGGCTGTGGATGTGAAAATTCATATGGAGGGAGAGATTGAATGAGGAGAGGAGGTCAGACAGTCAAGAGGAAAAGTGGCTCTAAGAGTTTAAGCGTGCACTGAGGTCACTAAGGATGAGTAATCACTTGGTGTGGAGGCTAAAAGGCCGAAAATAGGTCTTGGAGAGCAAGTTGGCATGAGGCTTGGGAGGGCTGTAAATCAGAACAATTTTAAATGAGGTGGGATGGATGCCTGAATGTATGGTGCTTAAAGGAAGAGAAAGTACCAGAGAAAAGAAAGACTTGCATTTCTATAGCACTTTTCACCACCACCGGACATCTCAAAGCATTTACAGTTAATTAAATCTTTAAGTGTAGTCACTGTTGTAATGTAGGAAACATGGCAGCCAATTTGCACACAGCAAGCTTCCACAAACAGCAATGTGATAACTGATTAGACAATCTGTTAGTGATGTTGATTGAGGGATAAATATTGACCAGGACACCATCTCTGTTTTTCTTTGAGATAATGCCATGGAATCTTTCATATCCAGCTGAGTGGGTAGACAGACCTCACTGCACTGGAGTGGCGGCCTGGTTTTTTATGCTGCTGGAGTGAGCTTGAACCCAGACCCTTCACATTCAGGGTCAAGTGTGCTACCCACTGAACCAAAGCTGACAACACTAGATAGAAGCTGATGTGAGAATTAACAATAAGAGCTACACTGCCAACCGATACTTATGATTGTTATAGATGTATCATGTTAAACTTGCAAGTTGGTTTAGAAATCATTTGCTTAATTAACTGATGGATCAGTAGTCTACTGATATTGTTCCATGTTGACATTACAAAATAAAGGGGATGCCACTTGGGACCAAGATGAGGAGACATTTCTTCACTTAGAGGGTTGTGAATCTTTGGAATTCTCTACCTCAGAGGTCTGTGGAAGCTCAGTCATTGAGTATGTTTAAAGCAGAGATTGACAGATTTCTAAATACCAATGACAAAGGGATATGGAGACAGTGTGGGGAAAAAGACAGTGAAGTGGATGATCAGTTATGATTGTATTGAATGGTGGAGCAGGCTCGATGGGCTGAATGGCCTACTCCTGCTCCTATGTTCCCAGGGATGCACCTGCCGGTGTCCTGCTGGCCGAAGGTGTCCAGCAACATTATTGGAGACCATTGTCTATGTGAATAATCCCAGTGCGGGGGTCCCTTCATTTGAAAGAACTATTGAGACTTTGCATTTTACTTGTTGGACTACAAGAGGTTAGGTGGTCAGATTCTGGGGAGTTTCAGGTGGGCTTCATATCATTCCTACAGTCTGGCACATAGGATGGATCCAAAATTGAGGGTTAGCTTTGGTCAGTATCTCTAGATACAGATCTACAGTATTAAACTGGTCTCCAGTATTGCAGTGACTGCTTAAAACTGTCTCAGTCATGTCTACATGATTATGATGGTTGCTCATGCATCAACTAAGGAGGTATTAACTGAATCAGGGCAGTAATTGAGGCACAACAATTGGTCTTAGTCCTTCTACACATGGCGGGCTATTAGTGTTTAATCACTCCTGATCACTGTCTAGTGACTCCCAGTTACAAAATGTATCCATGTGGATGTTGGGTGGGAACAGAAATGGACATGTCTGTGGTGCCTGCCACAGTTGAATAGCCTGTCAATAGACTTAAACATGAAGGTCAGCTACCTGAATGAGGTACTGGAGACCTACTGATACCTGTGGGACTATATCCTAGAAAGAGCAAGTACCTTCAGGCGAAAAGGGGAAGAAATTGGAGGGGAGAAGATCTGTGCTGTCTCTTGTTAGTGTCTTTGCTGAATTATATCTCAATGTGAGGAGGTCACATACCTCCTCATTGCTCCACTGCCCTCCAGAGAATCATTTATCCTGCAGATCATTTACATTAACATTGCTCTCAGGCCTTCAAAATGTCATAAGTCAAGGAACAAGTTTTTAAAAACTACTGGTGCTAACTGGAGCATAATCTGAAGGGCTCAAATTGATGCAAACTCACTGTACACATCAGTGAGGTGACAAACAGATGGAATGAGACACTGAAACCAGCCATTCAGAAAAAATAGAGTCAACAGAGGTAATATTTATCAAAATGACGGGGTGCAGGCTCATTGAAAAAGACTGCATAAGCTTCCTGTTACTGATTTCCACATTGTAGTGTTGCCATAGTGCCAGGATCTGGGTAACTGACTCAAATTCTCAGCTGCACAAAACAAGTACACAATTTGGCACTCATCCCTCTTATTTATTGACTGTAAAACCTGTCTATAATAACTGCTGTTCTAGGCTACAGTTGGCAACCTTGATACATTTGTCCAATTGGACAAATTACAAATCTAATTATTTTTCCCAATTTTCTCCTCGACTCTATTGAAAGTATTGATTTTTACTGCAGTGCAGTCCCATCGGCAGCCCTTGGCTCAGTGGCCATTATTTATCATTTGAGTCCAGACAGTGTCAGCAAACTGTTCAACTGGATAGGGGTGGTGAATATTACAGCTCATCCTTCTCTCAACTGCCTACATGCATTTTCCAATGGTGGGCGATCAGGGTCGGGAACCTTGGATGATTATTTTCATCTTCCCTAGGCTAGGGGTGCAGAGGCCACCTGTCACCCCAACTACTGATCTGACTGAGATTGGTTAACTCAGTTATAGTTCTTACGAGCCGAGTTCTTTCACTTCTTTGGGTTTAGGTTCACGGATAAGTGCTTGAATTTTACCAGATTAAAAAATACAGAAACTATCCAGTGTACATCTCTCAGTCACCTCTCTACTTCGGCCACTTCTTATGGTCCTGAATTACTAACCATTGTCAGACGATATAAAACTTTCTCCATAAATTGTTCACACTGTATTACAATCACATCATCTGGTCCTGTTATAGTCTGCTCCTCTACAGTCAACATGGAGTCTGGAGTGGCATCTCGAGACTAAGTGCTGAAGTACAGTTGGACATTAAAATAAACCAACACTTCAAGCTTCCATTAAGTAATTAGGCAAAATTATGACCACACTAATGATTTTACTACAGTAAAACATACCTTTTTTTACTCTTTCACGGGATGTGGGCATCGCTGGCAAGGCCAGCATTTGCTGCCCATTCCTAATTACCCTATGACAACTTGCTCGGCCATTTCAGAAGGCAGTTAAGAGTCAACCACATTGCTGTGGGTCTGGAGTCACATCTGGGCCAGACCAGGTACGGACGGCAGATTTCCTTCCCAAAACGGCATTCGTGAACCAAATGGGTTTTTGCAACAATCACTGAGACTAGCTTTCAATTCCAGATTTTTATGAATTAATTGAATTTAAATTTCACCAGCTGCCGTAGTGGGATTTGAACCCCCCATCCCCAGGTCATCAGCCTGGGTCTCTAGATTACTAGCTCAGTGTTATTACCATTGCTTCACTGTCGCCTACTACAGAATGTATTGAAATTGTTCCACCTTATTCGGGAAGATACACACAGTCCTTTGGAGAGACAGCATGCTGCTAGAATATGTTAGTATTTCAAACTCACTGTGGTAAGTGTAGGCATTACAGAAGTGACTCCACTTCGAAATTACTTAATTGCTGTAAAGTATTTTGGGACGACTGAGGTTGAGAAAGGCTCAACAGCCCTTAGTATTTGAAACACCCACATTAAAATGGGCAGTTTGTTTATATAGGCAAAAACCAATAACCATTATTCATTTGTATGAACATCAATTTCAAAGTTGCCGATTTTAAGTGCTGTGTTTATTTCAGGCTGACTCACTAGTGCCATCTCATTAAAGTTTTCGCTTTCATTAAGACCACTTCCGTATCCAGTTCTTTCTTCTAGTTGGCCCCCACTTTGGAGTGTTGCACATTTGGTGTCACACTGTGATGTCTTGTCTAATTCACATTCCCCCAGTTCTGATGAAAGGTCACAGACCTGAAATGTTAACTCTTGTTTCTCTCTCCACAGATGCTACCAGACCTGTTGAGTATTTCCAGCACTTTGTGTTTTTATTTCACATTCCCCCAGGTTTTACGCTGCCAGAGCTTTTTTCTAGAGCTTTTTCTGCAAGTCTTTCCAATTTCACTTCCTTCCACCTTCCTTAGCTTTCCTGCAATGTGGGAGGAATAATATTATATAAATGGAGACCCCTTTTTGTATGATAATGGGTGGTATAATACCTGAACAAAGTTTATTGTCTTTCTCTTTCTCACCCTATAACGTGCTGTCTGCAGCTCCCCCATTTCCAGCCTCTTCATTGAGAGTGGATCAGAACTGGGTGATAAGCTTTTGAGTCTGCGACAGTGATTGGCTATGTCAAGATAAAAAATGTGGAAATATCATTCTTGTTGCAAAGCTGACATTTCCATCATTTTTACACCGGCCACCAAGTATTGCAGGCAAACCACATTTGCACAAAGATGCCCACAATAAGTAGTGTGAGCCCCATGTAAATGTAAGTATCTCTTTAGCAGCTGTTCATAAAACAATTGAGTCGACTCTACTGATGACAATAATAGACGTATGTATTCTATGTAAATATATTGTATTCAGCATTGTTAAGTGAACAACTTAAAATGTTTAGCCTTTTGTCTCAAGCCAGACCTTTGAATAGATTTGTAATCTCCCTCCCCCAAACTGCACAGTGATGTGAGCTGCCACAATAAGTGTTTTCTGAATTCAGGAGATCTAATGCATCTTAATCCTTTTCCTATTGATTCTTTCAATATTAACTGTTCATGTAGCCTTTGTCTTCCTCTTAAGATTTCTTCACAGTCATGCTCTACCTGGCGGCTCCTACAAGTGCTATTTCACTTTGATGGGTTAGTCATCATAATCCTCTGTCTTTGGAGCCTTTCTCTGTTAAATTATTGACTGTCCTTGTAATCCTGAAAGCTCTGGGTGAACCTCCTAAACAGTTCGAATTGTCATGTCTAACCCAATCCAATGCAATCCATCTCCATGTCTTACTTGGCCAAAGGAAGAATATGATCAAGCGAATGGAATTAGCTAGTTTAGCAATCAGAGAAGAAAAGATTTGCCATGAGTCAGAGGCAACATGCTCACAGAAGCTTTTACTGCTGTTGCACCTATTGATTTTGCGTGATTACTATAAAATCCAATGAATGTGTCACACAGATGTAAAAGCCAAACTTCTGTTCTTTTTATCTCTTAATTTTTCTACTTCCATAATATCGGCACATTTAGTTGTAGAGCTATAGGGGTGACACTACCTTCTGATATCTCACCTAAATAGCCATTTTTCACGTGTAAGTCTTAATAGTAAACGACAGGAGACTACCTATGATCATAGCTGAATGTGAACCTGCCTTTGCTGACTGTCCACATATAAACACTTTCCAGCATGGATCATGATTATGAGCGGAAAGCTATACTAACTTCTCCCTTCCCAAGTTTTCAGTACAGTGGCCAACTCGTTCTCGATTGAGATCTGTCAACAGTACAGATCAGCAATTAAACCTGGCCCCAATCCTGACTCCTGGGGAACATCACAGTGTATTGAACCTAACATTTGCCACAAGACTACTGTTTCTGTTTCATCTTAATCTCTATGGAGGCAAAATTGGACAAGGCCCAAAAGTGGGTGCAAGGATTGAGATGTGGGATTATCCTCCGCCTGTTGCTTCCAACAAAGTTTACATGCTCTCTGCTAGCTTAATCGATTGCAGTATTCATCCAGCGCTTAGCATGTTGTTGAGCGTCTGCACACATGAACAGCGACACAACATTGTGAGACACTAGTTCCAGTTAAAGCCAGGCTTCACCTTGTAAAGGGGAGGTGCTGGAAGTCGTTCTGAAAGTGATTTTGAGGTGGGGAATACTCAATAATGGTACAATATGTTAGAAAGCAGCCTCCAACGAGTTGTTCATGGACATGCCTGGCCAGGAAGGGGCTTTTCCTCCTCTTCCTCCACTTCTTTCTGCTCCTTTTCCTCCTGCTCAGCTGGTTGGCGTATAGTCAAGGGATGTTCCCCCATGCTGAGGTTGCTCAGCATGCAGCTGGCCATCATAAATCTTGATACCTGCTCTGCCAAGTATTGCAGGGCTCCTCCAGCGCGGCCTAGTCAGTGAAGCACAGTTTCAACATGCCAATGGTGTGCTCTATGATATTTTGTGTGACAGCATGGCTTTCATTGAATGCATGTTGCACACCAGAGTTCTGAGCCATGTCATCATTGTCTAGTAGTTTGTCATGGTGGCTGAAATGCAGATGGCACAGCGGACTGCTGCCAGGATTGGACATTGACCTGCAGGATACACTGCCTCTGATCATATACCAACTGGATGTTGACAGGAGGAAATCCCTTTCAGTTGCAGTACATCTGAGAGTTGAGATGCCCAACAATGTGCGATGTGTGCAGTCATTGGCACCCTGTACTACGGGGAAGCCAGCTATCCTCGCAAAGCCAAGTGCTTGCTCCACCTTGCTCTCTGGCAAGAGGGAATTAAATGGATTCAGCTCTCTTGGAGTACAGAGTCTCAGTGACCACCCTCTTACAACAGTGGATGGAAACAGGGAGATGCCAGCCTGGAAGGAGCTCGATGCATTAAGTTTCACGGGCATGGTCACCTTCACAGTCACTGTGACCCTTGCTGTGTTCTGAGGTTGCAGCTGTGGCTGCAGCAGGTGGCTGATATCAGTGAGGATGTCTTTAGTGAAGTGTAGATGTCTGACACATTGTTCCTCGCGAAACACCCCAGGCAGGTATGGCTTCCTGCTGAGAGGCTTTCTCCCCACCACCTCCTCCCTCTTCCAGCAACTTGTCCTTTTCCATGCCACCTCTGCTCATTCTCTGCTGTAGTCCAAGGGGAATGCTGACTACTGCACCCGTATCTGGGATTCTAGAAGTCAGGACAAAGTCCTCCAGAATGCACCACACCACTCCCTTGGAACTTTAGTAACTTAAAACAAAACTCTAGAAACCACCAAACACTTCTAAAATTACAGCAACAGGCAGCAGAGACTAATCAGCAACAAGGAGAGAAGGAGGAGGAGAGGTGACTTAATAGAGACATATAAGATAATCAGAGGGTTAGATAGGGTGGATAGTGAGAGTCTTTTTCCTCGGATGGTGATGGCAAACACGAGGGGACATAGCTTTAAGTTGAGGGGTGATAGATATAGGACAGATGTTAGAGGTAGTTTCTTTACTCAGAGAGTAGTAGGGGCGTGGAACGCCCTGCCTGCAACAGTAGTAGACTTGCCAACTTTAAGGGAATTTAAGTGGTCATTGGATAGACATATGGATGAAAATGGAATAGTGTAGGTCAGATGGTTTCACAGGTTGGCGCAACATCGAGGGCCGAAGGGCCTGTACTGCGCTGTAATGTTCTAAAAAAAAAAAAATCTGAAAGTTGTTGATGATCCCTTTAAATAACACCACTGAATGAGAATTCGCTGGGGCATTGAGCTCCAAAATTGAGCTTCAATTCTGGGTACTGCCTGTGTGGAGTTTGCAAGTTCTCCCTGTGCCTGCGTGGGTTTCCTCCGGGTGCTCCAGTTTCCTCCCACATGCCAAAGACTTGCAGGTTGATAGGTAAATTGGCCATTATAAATTGCCCCTAGTATAGGTAGGTGGTAGGGAAATATAGGGACAGGTGGGGATGTGGTAGGAATATGGAATTAGTGTAGTATTAGTATAAATGGGTGGTTGATGTTCGGCACGGACTCGGTGGGCCGAAGGGCCTGTTTCAGTGCTGTATCTCTAAACTAAAACTAAACTAAAATGGCACCGCTGTGTCAAATCAGTGTTACCCATTGATCGACATCGTGATCTATCTACTCTGCATACTTCCAGCCGACAGAGCACACGCTATCGTCTCCACCAAAATGATGTCTGCCGTGAATCACACCAGAAATGTGTGCGTGTGTCACAGACACCACTTTGGACCTCTACGGCCACTCACAGCACCCAAACATCGGGTGCTCTACATTCTAAATTTGCAGATAACGTCTTCAGTAATCTGGGGAGTTTCAGCTTTTGATGCCTTCCTTTTCCCTTTGCGGGAATCTGTCTACTCTATACCCTACCGATTTCTTATTCCTATAAACTTGGGCTAGACCCCTTTTCAACTCACTGAAATTAGCCCTCCTCCAGACTCTATTTGGTGGCCTATAGAATACACTGAGTAGCATAATAGCTCCTCTGTTGTTCCTTAATTCTAACCAAATAGATTTTGTCTTTGGTCCTCAACTACATCATCCCTTTCCAGTGCTATAAGTTTTTCCATTAGTACTGCCGCCCCCTCCTTTTTTACTTCCTTATCTTTCCTGAATACTTTGTAGCCGGGAATGTTGTTCCCGATCCCCCATTCTTTGAGCCAGATCTCTGTCATTGCCACAATATCGTTGTCCCACGTGACGACTTGTGCCTGCAGCTCACCAGACCTATTTACCACACTACATACATTTATATATATAACTCCAAATCCATCTCAGACTGCCTCATATTTGCCACCCTCCCTCTGTAAAGCAGAACATTTAAATTTGGAGCAGGCGTCACAGTCTGAAATTTGATTAAATCCAAATGCTCATCTGTAAGTAGTATTGGATCATTATCAGTGTATCCAAATGGGGGCTGTCCTGTTAGTTTGTATGGGAGGTAGGGAGGGGGCGTAGTATCACGCTTCCCTGTTCTGAGTTGGTGGAGGCCAAAGAAAGGCATCACGCCTGCCCTTGACAGATCGAGTTCGTCTTTTGATTCACTCACCTGTCCTCCAACTTATACAAAAGCTTATCTTGCTCCAGTCATCTTAATGAAACACCTTCGCACAGCCCATAGCACTGAAACATTGAAACTCTTTGTTAAGAAAGAAAAGCTTCCTCTTTCAAAAATATCATCACATAAAAGACAGAAAACACGAGAGACAATCTTAACATTTCCTTTAATATTGCATTTTTATGTCTGAGTCACACTGATGTGTTCATCGAAATGGAAAATATCTTAAATGTAAAGGACATTTTGAAGAGAAAAATAGTTTGAAAATGATGGTGGTCCCTTTTGTATGTTTTCAAAACCATCAAGCCCACATCATGCGCTGTTTGTTGTCATGGCCTTGTCACAGTGGAGGAGGATTTTCACTAACGTCATTCAATTCTTGAGATAAAATTAATCAAAAGCAGTGAGAGTGGTAGTCAAGAGTGACAATCACCTACTATCAATCTAGAACGTCAATTTTATGGGAAGGTTGTCGAACATTTTCCAAATCCTGACAAATTGTAAGGCAAATTCACAAGCCCACCATTAAGATCAGAAGAAAGCATGAAATGAAAAAAGGGCGTCTGGTCCATCCAGCCTGTTCCTTCCACAACTCACATATAATCTGTTGTGAATGAGGGGACTGCACTGAGATATATGTGATACTAAAGTAGAATAGAAAAAGTTAATCTGGAGCATTATTTTAAGTTAAACAATGACTGTTGAAAAAGGGGACATAGATAAACACTTGCAAAAGGCAAGTCCACACTAATGTCAAGAAGTATTTCTTCACACAAAAAGATGAATATCTAGAATAGTCTTCCAGATACGGTAGTGGGGAAACCCCGGAGTTATTTAAGAGGAAGTTGATGCTGCGATAGGCATCTTGTATAATTCTATGGAGGGTTGAGCTAATGGACTCCCTCATCTGTAATTTTATGATAAGAACTCTACCCAGTTGGTTTAATCTCCTGAAGAGACAGCCCGCAAAATTTCTCCTGCCGTTCCTATGGATAAATCAATCCAAACTACAGAGCATCTATCTAACCTCACATCGTACCTCTCTGAACTGACACAACCACTACCTGGGATGACTGGGACTTTCCTGACCAAAATTTTCAACAGTACAATTTATTACATTCCCTTATTTCATATTTCCCTCTGTAGTATACTGCATGGTGTGTAGGGACAAAGATTGCACTTGAATTGGATTTTAAATGGATCTCTGCTTATATCTGACCCCAAACAGCCAGTCAGGACCATTCTCACCTGTCACCAACAAAGAGAGCTGATGTCCAAAATTACTGGTTTGCTACAATCCCACTCTTGAATGTATTATGCCATCATGAGATTCACTTTACTATCTTGTTACCTGGTTAATGCCAGCTTTATGTAGTGCCACCTATTTTAAAAATCCTGTTGTTTAGTAATTTTAATCAAAGGACCTTGTCCTTTGACACTTTACCTATCCTTCCAACAGAGGTCGCATCCTGTCTCATTGTGGCTAACGTTTGGGACATCAACATGTTTTGCCGAAGTGCCACATATTTGGGTAAATTTACTGAACCCACACTCTGCACTCAAACATTTAGAAAATTGGTGCAACAACAGTTTATCCAACTCAGATTCCTTTCAAATACAGTTGTTCAGGAACTCAGGATCACTGAACTTTACCCTACAATGTGCACTGGGACAGGCTTGATGGACAAGGCAGCCTTTTCCTGCCCGTCTTTTCATATGTTCAAATAGATAAAATAAAATGGGAACAAGAGAAGGCTGCAAAATATTTTCATTTCACTCCTACTTGGCCTGGGAAGAGGGAAGAGAGGTATCAGGCAGGGTTCCCACTCCTCATCATTATTCAGTGATCCTTGTAGACATCAGGCAAAGAGAGAATGAGGTTTGGCTGTGATACCCGCCATGGGGAATAGTCAGCCGACATGTGCACATGAAGAATGAAGCCACTAACTTAGGCCAGATACTCGAAGTTGGCTGACACCTATGGAGCCATATCCCGGAATGCCAACATTTTCAGGATTAAAAAGAAATTGTGGGAAAACACTGCCCCCACACCCCTCCTTCATAATGTAAATAAAGATTCCCCCACTGGTTAAATAAGCTGTGGTTCGGGATAATCCAAAACCTATCAAAACACACAGTGTTCACCAAAACAGATTCCTGTATTTATTAGAGCGTCAAGAACTCGATTCGTACAATTTTTGTGTCTTTCCTCTCTTAAACAGTTTTCATGAGAAAAAATGTTCATAAGTTTGTTTACAAACTTGACAATATAATGAGGTAAATTGTGTTGAACTGCATGAAATTTGCTCTCTGCTTCTGTTCCTCTATGTTTGGGCTGTGGCTTCATAGGTGCTAATTCTACTGCATTATCTCATCCACCCGGCCAAATTTCCTGTGTGGGCAGAGACAGTCAGGAAGTGGTCGGGGTTGGAATTTTAACCTTCCTGTCCAGTGGAAGTCGGGTAAGGGGCAGTAAAAATGGAATACAGAAAATTCCCCACCAACTTCCTGCCCTGATCTGGCTGACTACAATGTTAAATTGCAAGCGGCTAAGGCATTTGCCTAAAGCCGACGAGGGCCACTTTAAATATGTAGATGACTTCATTGGGGGCCTGACTGCAATATTAACCCAAGGTCTGAGTAGAGGTTGCTTTCCAGCTGGATAAAAACTGACAAGAAGTGGATCAAAGGCCAGGAGAGGCCAGACATGTACATTTAAGAAAATATATATTTAGCCCTGTGAGCCAGGTGGGGGAGCAGTTCTTCTCTGTGCCCCACAAGGAAAACTTCAGCCTCCCCTGCTTTGGGCTTCCCTCCCCTTACCCTTGTGGGACCCTCTTTCTGATCATTTACCTTAGTATTAGGGTTTATCACTTCTGGTCTCCAGTAGCGGATTTTAACAGCCGGGCATTTTGGTCAGGACGTTGGCTGGTGCGATTCTAATGAGGTTCGGATGTTAGCATTGGCTGGACCTCTCCACTGCTGCTTCCAGATAGGCCAGTTACTCACTAGACCTTGTTATCACCTGGGACTGAATATAGACCCCTGAAGATCAGCAGGCAATTCAATCATAAAAAGCAACATAACTGAGCCCAGTGTTGTCCTCATCCAGGTTGGAAGTGTTCTTGACACAGAATTACATAGTATTTACAACACAAAAAACAGGCCATTCGGGCCAACATGTCCATGCTGGTGTTTATGCTCCACACGAACTTCCTCCCACTCCCCCTTCACCTAATCCCTTTAACATATCCTTCTACTCCTTTGTCCCTTATGTGTTTATCTAGTTTCTCCTTAAATGCATCTATGATATTTACCTCAACCACTCCCTGTGGTAGTGATTCCCACATTCTCACCACTCTCTGGGTAAAGAGGTTTCTCCTATATTCACTACTTGATTTATTAGTGACTATCTTATATTTATTGATCTCCCCCACAGTGGAAACATTTTCTCTATGTTTACCCTATAAAACCTTTTCATAATCTTAAAGACCAAAATGAGAGTGCATATCCCAGCATGTGATTTTTTTTTAACAATTAAAACGCCTGCAAAGGGTGTGGAAGGAGCACTGAAGTGGAAGACTCGATTGAGTAGTTCTCTTTCCCTGTTTTAGCCCAGGGGTGATAAGCCAACTATAGAAACCCCCCACTGCAGTCCCATTTGAGATCATCATAGGTTGGGGATTAAACTGGTATCTTGTTGGATGCGGATCACACCACTTGATTCATTTACCTACTGAGTCACTGGATGAGCTTTCCAGACCAATTTCTTTTGAAGGCAATGTGTCTTTAACAATAGTTCAGCTCAACTGAACATGAAAACATACAATGCAGATAATGAGCACATTAAAGAAAATAGGAGTGTTACTTTTATAACCTCAGCACTACAAGTGTATTTATTTTCCAATCTATGCAGCTTAGAACCAGTCATCTCTGAAGAGAAGCATCTAATTTCTCTCCTCACAGAAAGCAGGATTTATATTCATGCAGATTTGTTCAATTAAATATATAGAAACTCACAATGTGGAGGTGGAAGATTAGAAATCCCAATTTGGCTTGTGGGGAAGGTTTTTTTAAATTGTGTCATCAAAACGTGCTATGCTGAATGATAATTTTTATTCAACGGTTGGAAACCTACATTCAACTTTTTAAAAAAGCAAGCAGCTAAGATGGCCACCACGATTTCTACAGAAATACCTCACATTCCAAGGGCCTGTTTCTGTGCTGTGTAACTCTATGACTCTATGAGAAGCATGTCTAAATAGCTCTCATCCAGAACAATGGCTTGAACAGTTGAATGAACTACCTGATAATGCTTTCATTAGCTAGACATTCAAAGCCATCTTGTAAGATTACCCCTAGTGGAGATGAACCTCCAGGCAGTCATCATTGAAACAATAAGGCCTGAGAGAGATTAAAATTCTCGGACTTGAACCTCATTAAAGTGCAACAGAGAATACACTGAGACAATCATGTGATAGTCTGTCCATCTCTGTGAAAACTTGGAGTTTCTTCTGAATACATCAGACAAGCTTTGAGTGCAGGACTCCAATGGGGTTTTGTGTGTGTGTGTGTGTGTGTGTGTCTCTCTCTCTCTCCAGGTGATACTGCAAGTTTCGAACCCTGTCTGTGGACTGCAGAACATCCAAGTCTATCATCGCTACAGACAAGGATTCTGGGGAGAAAGCCATCTACAGCACGGTCTCCAAGAAAACCCTGAAGCAAGGGAACTACTTCCACCAGCCAGGAACTTCAGGACCACAAATCAGCCGGAAGGTGACTGATTACCAGACCCCACAGACTGTATATTTTTTATAATTTGTTTTGGACTCTAATCCAACCAAACTATTCTTCATCACTCTGTAACCTATTTGTGCCTGTGTGATTCTCATATGTGTATGTGCGTATGTGCATGTCTGTGTGTATGTGAAAGTTGGAGCGTAGTTTATTATTTTTAGATCGGATTTTGATTTTAAGTACAATAAATGAACTTTTTTGTTTAAACTCAAGAAAACATGTCTGGTTCTTTTATGATCATAACACTTAAAGGGTTACACACTCACTTAATTGGTATGCACATTCACTGTTTAAAAGAAATAAACCCTTTTGTGCTCAAACAAGGAGACGGACAAGAGGGGAACCTTTCAACCCCTCCTCACCTGATCGTAACAACTGTTAGACACGTGTTATGGAGCCATCTCCAATTGAGAATTTCATAGGTGCCCTTGGTGTAGTCCCTAGCTATCACCCATGATATGCTACATTTCCATGGCAAAGAGCTTCACCAACTGCACTGCCTAGGAAGTAAAGAATTTGTTAAATAATGTTCTGCATCCATCTGACATCTGACATACTTCAGATATCATACGTCAAGGTGTCAGAGGTATGAAAATAAAGAGAAAGAAAGTCAAAGATTCAATGTTCGTTTCTCCTGGTCTGTAGCTGGCAATACACTAGCTTCTGACATTCTTTAAGCTTCTCTCACCAACAATTAACTTACAACTGACCTCAGGATTTACAGGGATTAGTTTGTGCCCTTAAAGGATGGAGTGTAATAATTGCAATTTTAAAATGAAAGGAAATAAACTAAGCACAATGATGGTATCTTAATAGCAGAATAATACATTGTGAGGGCAATTTTCTAGTTTGGTGTGAGTAAAAGACTGGTGGTTGTGGCTTGGCCGCCAATCATACTCCCCACCTGATTTTTCCTTCCATTGTGAAAAAGAAAATTGGGTCGGTTGCATTAACGGGGGCCGATCTGCCACTGAACTTTCTGCCCCCTATGTGTTACAAGGTAAAATACTGCTGTCCTGGTTTCACTTGCTGTATCAAAACCATGTGCAGTATCATTCACACTACTGGTTATCTCATTTCACTTAGCTCATAATAAATATTCCTCAATTTTTAATCTCTTACCTCATCCTTCTCTCTCGGAGACAGAAACTCCAGTGGGGTACAGTTCCACATATGCTAACAGTCCATTTGTCATCTATAATTCCTGTTCCATCTGGAGCAGCAGACATCAAACCCATTCATTATTGACAAACATACACTTCCCACAGGCTGGGGAATGGTGTCAATGGAGATTTATCTGCAGGAGCCCTGTATGATTTTCCTTTCTATTTCATGAGCACTGGTGCCAATTGTAGCACCCTGTTGTCACACCAGAGAGGTTGCCAAGCTTAGCATAAACTGGAGATCTAACCTTGGGCTCTGCTGGTATCTATGCTCAATTCTTCTCAAAGGTGTCAGCTGTGGCTCAGTTGGTAGCACTCTAGCCTCAGGATCACAAGGTTCTGGGTTTATGTCCCACTCTAAAGCACGAGCACAAAAATCAATGTGACACTCAGTGCAGTACTGAGGGAGTGCTGAAGTGTCAGAGGTGCAGTCTTTCAGATGAGATATTAAACCGAGGCCCATCTGCCTACTCAGGTGGATGTAAAACATCCCATAGCACTATTTTGAAGAGGAGCAGGGGAGATCTCCCCGGTGTCTTGGCCAATATTTATCCCTCAACCAACAACACAAAAAACAGATTATCTGGTCATTATCACATTGCTATTTGTGGGAGCTTGCTGTGCGCAAACTGGCTGCTGCGTTTCCTGCAATACAACAGGGGCTACATTAGCTGTGAAGCACTTTCAGACGTCTGGTGGTTGTGAAAGGTGCTATATAAATGCCAGGTTTTTTTTTCTCATACTTCTCATTGTCATTAGCAACTGAACCATCAGAGGAACAGTCAGGTTATCTTTAGGAACAAGACATACTGATTCCCAGCACTCAAATTTATGTAAGTGTAATAGGAATATGAAAATATGAAATGAAGTGGATGAAAGACACTGTATGTATCAGGCATTATTGACACCTTGGATGCTGTGAGGAAAGCAAGATACAAAGAAATTACTTAATAACTCAATTTTCTTTATTGATCTGCAAACATGTTTTACATTTTAAGTAAAATCACATAAACATTAGTGCATTGGACAGCCCTGCAGCATCTTGTAACCCACTCTATCCACGGGGAAATTTATGAGAAGTAGGATCAGAGATCATTTTCTGCTCAGTCATTACCCAATTTCGATCTGTCCCTGACCCTCTCGTGGGTTATTGCTCGCAGACTGAGGAATAATGATATCTGAAGATGTTCATCAATAAGCTTTAATTCCAATTAATTTCCCCAAATACGTAGTGATCAATTTATGGAAAAAAGATAATAAGTTGCAAAGAGGACAATAGGCAGCCAACTCATTATCAAAAATGTCAGTCTGGGGCTCTTTTATAAGTGTATGGACTCCTTCCACAATAAGCTTTCTCCTTTGAACTGGGTACAATATATTCCTTAGACTTTTCTGCTAATTAACTGGGAAATTATTTATCGATAATCTTTGGAGTAATGATAGCAAAGTTGTCAACACACCAGTTATCAGACATCATCAAGACAGAGTGTTCTCGCAGTTACTGTGGATGATATGAGCGTAAAAGAATAAGCCCAGCAGAACAATGCACAACTTTTATAGGACCAGATATTATTTAAAATCACCAGGGTGACGTGGCCTCATTCCCAAACCTGTCACACTTTCGAAAGCCTCCTGAAAACCTACCGCTTTAATCATGCTTTCACTACCTCCTCTGATTCTTGCCTTCCTGTTTGTTCCCTGAGAAACTAGAGATATGCCATTGTATGAAAAACACGATTAAAGTGGAGTTCTTGTTGCAGAACCTTTGTATTGATCTCTAAATGAGCTGATGTGTACATAACATGTTAGAATTACTTTTGTAACTTTTTAAAAAAGGTTATTTCTCCTCTCCTGAAGACTTATGTTGACTATAGGTAGAGTACAGCTGAATAAATATGTAAGTTTTCTGCTACTCTGCCCATCATTCATCATTTTTGAACCTAAGGAATAATTATTAACTCTGGAGAAATCATTAACATACAGTGTTACTTCCCATTAATGGTCAAGGGATAGCAAGCACAAGCAAGCGCACTGGTTAATTTCCCCCTCTCTAGCCAAGCAACAATGTGACCAATTGTAATGCCCCTACTGTCATCACATCTGAGATCAGTTAGCTCAGAACTTGAGACCTCTGTAGTCTGCATGGGTCAGTTTTACACTGGGAAGTGTATCTGTAGATGCACAATTTTTAATGAAAAGAAAAATCCTTTAAATTCATTAAAAACTAAACCACATTGAAGAAGCAATTAAATGGCTCCCTGAATGAGTTAGCAGCATTCATTAAGTGGGAAACTCCAATCTTTTAATCTTGGCACTCCATCCACATTGATTATCTGCACATGCGAAGGGGGAATAGCAATCTGATGGGTTTTAGTGAGAATGTGTGGGAGGATTAGGATGAAATAATTAGTATGATGGTCATGGTAATAGTGTGTCCAAAGGGAAGCAGCAGAAATCAATTTACAATTTGTACAAACGCTTTGGTGATGAAAGGAGGTTGGAATATGCAACAAGAAACAAAATGGCCTGTGAGATTAAATTTATCGCTATCAAAATTTTCAGCAGGAAATGATGCAGGGAAACAGGAGGTGACCACCTCTCACAGGACTCAAAATGAATGTGAACAAATACTTTATACATATGTAAAAAGACCGTGGTGGAGGGGCCTTGAAGTAGAAACATCAGGCACAAGTGATATAAACACATGTTTTGCATCATCACATCATTATGTTGGCTATTTTTCATTAAAGTCCTTTAAGTTTCTTGTCCCTAAATAAAATGCTGTTATTTGAAAGGCTGTGACTTAGCCCAGTGTAAACCATTACAGAAACTCAAATGGTAAAGCAGCACTACATTTATCATTTTCACTGTGTAGCACCTGGTACCTATTGATGTGCAGGAGCAACAATTCAGGCAGCAGACTGAATTTTCTGTGATTTGTATTAGGTTGACAAGGTACAATGGATCTTTTTTAATCTATTCTAGTCCAGGGACACTAAGGCTTCTTGTTACACCGTCGCTAATTCTCAAGATAAAATCTACTAAATAACCCTGGGTGGAAGTTGAGTTCTTCTTAGTTTGGATGGCTTAGTATTATACACACAGTAGAGCAGCCAGGTACAAACTTAAGTCTGAGGCTAAGTGGAAGGTTGAGTGGCTACTGGGTCTTGGTGCATAAGCATTGGCATATGATCTGATTGCTTCTTCCTGTACTGACGTTAGGATCCACAAAATTAATTTCTGGGCCAGAGTCATCTTCGTCAGCATAAGTGGGAATTTTAAATGAGTTTTGAAACTGTTAAAACTGTATGTTGACGCTTAATGCATTGTTTCTAAGTCACCATGTGTGCTAGGAACAGAGGCTATGCAGGCAATATTTTTACAATTCTTTTTCAATAGTCTAGTGATCAATACCTGACAGACATTTCAGCTGCTCTTCTCCTGAATACTCATCTTCCTATAGAAGAATTGGGAACGAAATCACAGCAAGACAGTTAATGCAGTGCGATAAAGTAAACCTGAAACAGTAAGTTAGGAAGGGTAGTTGACGCATGCCTCTTCTGGCTGTTCACTTTCTTCAAAAAGGACCCACCAATTTTCTCCCTTTCTCTCTGCTCCTGCTGTCCTGAAGGTGTTGATTCACGCCATGTGGGCCCCTACTCCATAGATTTTGGAGCTGTTTAGCAGTGGTCCATGTGGCTATTTTGTGGTGTGTGACCCTGCACAGTGAGCATTAGCAAGGTAATTGATCGGGAGTTTAATCCTGTCCCCACCCAATGTTGATAAACTCACATTTTCCAACTGTGGTTACTGGATAACAATCAGGATTTTCAGGCTTGGCTGTGAGGAAGAAGCAGAATGGAAATGTTTTCTGCTAAGCTGGATAGAAAGAAAGGTTTCAACCCCACAGTGTTGGCTTCGCACTCACACCTGGTACCACAGGCTATACCATGTCTACATCGACTGACTTATCCTATGTGTGAAAATGTCAGGTGAGAAGTGGTTAAGGCTTGGCTGTGATGGTCTGCATAGTTCGATAACTTGCTAGCAGGGCTAATACATAAATGAAATAACTTATATTTATATTACGCCTTCCACATTGTCAGGACGTTTCAAAGTGTTTTGCAGCGAATGAAGTGGTTTTGAACTGCAGTCAATGTTACAATGTAAGGAAACACGGCAGACAATTTTCTCACAGCAACAGATTAATGACCAGATAACGTATTTTATTGATGTTCGTTAGGGAATAAATATTGGCCAGGACACTGGGAGAACACAGGGGCGGCGCAGTGGTTAGCACCGCAGCCTCACAGCTCCAGCGACCCGGGTTCAATTCTGGGTACTGCCTGTGTGGAGTTTGCAAGTTCTCCCTGTGTCTGCGTGGGTTTCCTCCGGGTGCTCTGGTTTCCTCCAACATGCCAAAGACTTGCGGGTTGATAGGTAAATTGGCCATTATAAATTGTCCCTAGTATAGGTAGGTGGTAGGGAAAGATAGGGACAGGTGGGGATGTGATAGGAATATGGAATTAGTGTAGGATTAGTATATAAATGGGTGATTGATGGTTGGCACAGACTCGGTGGGCCGAAGGGCCTGTTTCAGTGCTGTATCTCTAAAACTAAAACACCCTCAGCTTCTTCAAATATTGTATCTTTTATGCTCACCTGTAAGGGCTGAAAAGGCCTCACTTAAATATCCCATCTGAAAGATGGGACCTCTGACAGTTCAGCACTCCTTCAGTACTGCATTGAAGTGTCAGACTAGATTCAGTGTCAAGGTTTCTGCAGTGGGACATGACCCCATAACTTTCTGACTCAGGGACAAGGGTGCTACCATGAAACCAAGACTGAGATCAGCTTAAGACCAGCCTTCGGGGTAAGGTAGTAGGAGGGCTAATGCTTTCAATGGAGCCATACTCCAGTTCAGGGGAGAAGGTAACTGGCATTTGGATCATAAATTAAAATAAATTAAATCCTTCTCACTGATTAATTCGTCGGCACCATTACTGCTTCTGAAAATTTAGCAATGCAGGAATTGGAGTACAATAATGCATGAAATGCCTCAGATGGGCACAGATGCAAAATCAAGTGAAACATGTTAAAGAGAGATAGTTATTGAGAAGTAAGTAAGTAGAGATATGGCAAAAGGGTGGGAAATTGGGAATAAGAAAATAAAGGCTATAAGGGCTAACAAAATGGCAGAGAAGGTTTGATGAATTGAGCTTACTTATATTCCTATTTTACCACTCTGTTGCTTGACCGATTTGAGCAAGAATATACTGTGCCTGTATTTAAGAATAATTATAGAACTTCAGAAGTGAAACATTATGCTAGGATCTTTGCTAAGTTTATTTCATCAACTAGGGCCCTATGAAGTCTGTGGGAGGATGACTAACATTTTTATGACTAAGTTGACCTATGATATTACTGCATGCACTACTCCCATTTGGTCCTCCAGTCAGCACACACTTAAATTCCCTATGCTGTCAAACATTTGCCTAGAGACAAGACATTTCTAGTGACAAGCATTTGGAATGCAGCTCCTAGTTGTTGGGTGCACAGCAGTTATAGCTAGATTTTAAAATATCCAGAATACAATAAAGAGTTTTTGCTCTCTTCAAACCCTCGGTTCTTCCATTGTTTTAACTTAAGAACATAAATAAGAGCTGGTGTTGGCCATTTGGCCCTTTGAGCATGCCACACCATTCAGTAAGATCATGGCTGATCTTTTCCCTCAACTCTACCTCTCTCTCCCTTCCTGATCCACTCTGCTTATTTTTACCTAAATCTGCTCTACAGCCTTGGCATTTCTCTTATTGCTTTTGAATTTGTTAGTTGATTCTCCTCTCCTCTCCTGAAGGCACTGATTGTTGCTGGGGTTTTGAGTAGGGCTGCATGGTTTCAGAAAACATTTCACCTTCTGCTCATGCAACACAGGCTGTCTGCCATTCAGTGCTGCCAGCAATGGTCTAATAAACAGGCCGGATAAACACACACCAACGACAGCACTACCATTATCAGGGAGCCCAACACTGCTGTTGCTGTTTCTTCCCACATAAGCTCTAATCAAAGGAGCTGGTGGAATTTAAACTGTTTAAATAGATCATATTTTGCTATAAAATAAAACACATACCTAAATCTGAGAAAACAGCACTTATAAGCCATGCATGTAACAATATGTTTCAAACTAAGCAAAGCATAATATATATATGTGTGTGTATAATATATACAGGGATATAAGTGCAGCAGAATGCATTATTGCACTGGGCCACAGAGCTATGGGGCTTATCTTTAAATTCTCACACTGCAGAGTCCCTGATCTTAACTATGCTAGTGCGTGGAGTGAGTAGAGAAAAACAACTGGTTCTGGTTCTCCTTAAAATTAGTTCAAAGTGACAGAGTTATATCAGAATTACACAGAATTCTACAGCACAGAAACAGGCCATTCAGTCCAACTGTCTATGCCAGTGATAATGTTCCATGAAAATTTCCTCCTACCCAATATGCCTTAATAGCCTCTTGTGGTAAAGCATTCCATTTTCTAATAGCCCTCTGTGAGAAAATATTTCTTCAAGTTTCCTCACTGAACAATTTCTGGTTCATAGATCAATGTTTTTTTTTAAAGGTCCTTTTTAAGGCTTTTTTAAGGCCAGGTGACATGGGCTGGATATAGGAACAGCAGGAGGCCATTCATTCCCTTGAACCTGTTCCGCCATTCAATGATATCACGGCTGATCTGTGACCTAACTCCACATACCCGTATTTACCCTATATCCCTTAATACTTTTGGATAACAAAAATCTATCAATCTCAGATTTAAAATTAACAATTGATCCAGCATCAATTGCCATTTGCGGAAGAGAGATCCAAACTTCTATCACCCTTTGTGTATAGAAGTGTTTCCTAATTTCACTCCCGAAAGGTCTGGCTTTAATTTTTAGACTTTGCCCCCAATTCTAGACTCTCCAACCAGTGGAAATAGTTTCTCTCATCCCCTTTCAGGTATAGCCATCTACATCCCATATTCTTTCCAGTCCACCATCTTCTCACCTTTAAACTGTGGAGGTGAACTTAGGAGCTACCTGTGACTTTTTTAAAAATTCTGTTCATGGGATGTGAGCATCGCTGGCATGGCCAGCATTTGTTGTCCATCCCTAATTGCCCTTGAGAAGGTGGTGGTGAGGATCGAGAATGAGAGGACAGAGATTTAAGTAATCGGCAAAAAAGCAATGGTAACATGAGAAAAAACCTTTTCAGACAGTGAGTGGTTAGGACCCAGAATGCACTGCCAGAGAGGGCGGTGGAGGCAGGTTCAGTCAAGGTATTCAAAAAGGGAATTAGACAGTTACTTGAAAAGGAAGAATGTACAGAGTGTTGGGGAAAAGGTGGGGGAATGCCAGTAAGTGAATTGCTCACTCGGAGAGCTGGTGCAGACACGATGGACCAAATGGCCTCCTTCTGTGCTGTAACAATTCTATATTTTAGCTGGAGCTGCTGTAAGGATATTAAGGGGTGGGGAGAAAAATAGGTTACATTTTGATAATAGAAAAAGGACTGTTATTAGTATATGGAATAAGTAACAAGTGTTCAAGAGACAACTGGATGTGTTCCTATAGAGGGGGAATTGAGGGAGGAGGTGAGGTTAGATGGGAATAGTAGGCTTCTTGGCTTTTTCCAAACATTTCTTTTATTCTGATCACAGAAATGCCTCTGGACATCCACATAACCAGCCTTGATTGTTTGACTAATGCTGTTGTTCACTGCAATGCTAAATGACAGCAGGGCGTTTCTCACAGGGTAAAGGAAAAGTACATTAGGATTAGTTCTGTACTGTACAAAGTCTGTTGAGTCAAACACAGAAATAGCCTGATGTCAATCATGGAGATGTTTATGATGAGTATTTCAATGGGAGATAAAACAGGGATTGATGGCAATGGAAAATCCAAGAATGAGAGAATAGGAAAAACAAACACACACACACACACACACACACAGCTACACATCCAATACTGATCCTGGTCAAATGAACGGAAGTCAAGTAGGTTGAGAGGGTTAACGTGAGCATCTAACAGAAGGCTACTGTTATCTGAAAAATCTTTCATTAAAGCTTAATCCCCTGCAGGTTGTTTGAGAAGCACGTTTCTGCCTGGTTTTATGACTTGCTTTTTCATTAAACACGGACCATCAGATGGCAGACTGTTAACGGTTACCATGGCAATACACTTGCTTCTGAGGCTGCTGTTTGCTGTTACAATACTGAGAGCTGGAGAATACATGAAGCTGTTTGGACAATAAGCTTTAATCTATTTACATCCAATTATTTAGTATAGAATGTAATCAGCCAGAACAAAGGGTTACCTTTTCTTCAGTGTCTTTAAGGTTATAAACTTTAATTAACTGTTCAGCAGTTATGACAATAAGAACTGAGGGAGGACAGTGTTGTTTCTGTTACTGTGTAAGTGAAAAGGTTCCAACAGATGGTTCAACACAAGGGAAGAGAAGTGAGTGTACAGAGACCTGCACATTAGGTGTCAGCCTTGGCTCAGTGGTAAGTCTTTTGCAAGTCAGAATATCATGGGTTGAAGCCCCACTTCAGAGACTTGAACACACGATCCAGGTTGATACTTCAGTGCAATACTATGGGAGTGCTGCACTGTTGGAGGTGCTACCTTTTGTATGAGACTTTAAACTGAGGCACTGTCTACCCTCACAGATGGACATACAAGATCTCACAGCACCACTTGAAGAAAAGCAGCAGTTTTTCCCTGGTATTCTGGACAATATCATTAAAATAGATTATTTAGTCACGTATCTTATTGCTGTTTGTAGAACCTTGCTGTACTCAGAATTGGATGGCGTGTTTGCTGCATTACAACGGTGACTACAATTGAAAAGTAGTTAATTGGCTGTGAAACGCTATGGACATCCTGAGGTCATGAATAGGGTTCCCAATCCTTCCCAAATGACCAGGAGTTTCTCTAAATCAGGAATTCCTCCCCTGAGTGCTGCCTCCAGCCGCCCAGAAGATTCAATGATTTACATTTCCTATCGCAGTGCACCATACCCACTCCCACCCCTCCCCCGGCTTTATGACATCACTGGCCACTGTTTGAGATGTCTCAGGCTTGGTGATGCCACTCGCAGAGAGCCTCAACTGTGTTGAGAAGGCTGGAGAGTTGGAAATTGGGAGGTCCTGGGAATCACAGGTTTCAGCATTCGGAGCGGGGGATGTTTCATCAGTTGGGAATTCTCAGCATTTGGGGTGGAGCTCTGAAATTATGGGTTACTCTGAAATCTGGATGGGTTTTGAAATCAGGGAGGGGGAGTCTCTGAAATAGTGGGGGGGGGGGGATCGTTGGTTTCCCCTCTTGCCCATCGTCAACTTGCCCTCTTTATTAGGTAAATGCAATAGCATTTGGAGAGGTTATGTGAGCAAATGTCACATGATCAGATGGCATGTGACTAGGCATCATGTGGTCAGAATGTCATGTGATCAAAACTCCAGGACTGTCTCCAACTAGAGTTGACAACCCTGGTCATGAAAGGTGCTATATAAATGCAATTCCTTTCCTTTTATTACACATTGGTCTTGAGAACAATAGCTCCTAGGTGGCTTAGTGTACTTAGTGCTGATGTTCCTAAATTGTGAGGGACTGGGGGTTTACGATAAGGGTAGCAGGAGAGGACACATGGAGAACAGAGAAGGCCAAGAAGGAGAGCTACCACTGTGACCTCAGCCAGAAAAAGTGAATCAAGTCCAAATTTCTTTAAATTTGAAAGAAATTGGGAAACATAGTTAAATTCTTACTGATTTCTAGAAGTTGAACTTTCACTTCTAGAAATCAGCAGGAATTCAAACATCCTGAGAGCACCCCATGTATGTTTTGTATCAGTTTATACTTTCTCTTTGAATTTATATTTGCTCAGTTTTTTTTTTATAACTTAGAAATTCAGACTTTTGATTGCTAATCTACCATAATTCAAGCAGGATGTGTATTGAGGCTACATAAGTGGCAGCTA
Source organism: Heterodontus francisci (assembly GCF_036365525.1). Taxonomy (NCBI): domain Eukaryota; kingdom Metazoa; phylum Chordata; class Chondrichthyes; order Heterodontiformes; family Heterodontidae; genus Heterodontus; species Heterodontus francisci. Next base: position 27,737,120 of record NC_090413.1, on the reverse strand, counting down.
TAGGCATTTACCAGGGAAGTCTTTTCACAATATTATAGTTTTTAAAAATTCTTTCATGGGATGTGGGCATCACTGGCAAGGCCAGCATTTATTGCCCATCCCTAATTGCCTTTGACAGCAGGCAATTAAGAGTCAATCCTATTGCTACGGGTCTGGAGTCACATGTAGGCCAGACCAGGTAAGGACAGGAGATTTTCCTTCAGGTGAGTGAACCAGATGAATTTTTATAATCTGTGACTTTTCTAATATTTGTCAGTTCCGAAGAAGGGTCACTGACCCGAAACGTTAACTCTGCTTCTCTTTCCACAGATGCTGCCAGACCTGCTGAGTGAATCCAGCATTTCTTGTTTTTGTTTCAGATTTCCAGCATCCGCAGTATTTTGCTTTTATGCTTGAATTTTTATAACGATTGATTATAGCTTCATGGCACCATTACAGAGACTAGTTTTCAATTCCAGATTGTTATTAATTAAATTTAAATTCCACAAGCTGCCATGGTGGGATCTGAACCCATGTCCCCAGGGCATTAGCCTTGGCCTCTGGCTTACTAGGTCACCTCCCCCAGTTTACTTACCAATTCATGCCTGAATTGATATGTACATTCGTCTGCCATTTCAAATTAAAGTCTTCTAAACATCCTTTACCTCTGCCCAGGCCCCCCGCCCCCCCTGCCCCACCCAGGCCTCTTATGTGCTATATAACTGATGTAACTATTATACATGATCAATAATTGTGACGAAATTGAACGTTTTTTGAAACATAAAGTTGAGGATGTTGATCTCACAGAAGGAACAAGTATAGATGGGCAAAAGAAAAATAGCAAATACAATTCTCCACACTTGGACATGCAATTTACATTTACTGGTGCTGACGAAAGTCATCAAATGAAATATGATGAAATCAAAAATGAAGAGTATTTCTTAAATGGTCAGAGGTTGGGAAGTGTTGATGTCCAAAGGGACCTGGGTGTCCTTGTTCATGAGTCACTAAAAGCTAGTATGCAGGTGCAGCAAGCAATTAGGAAGGCAAATAGTATGTTGGCCTTCATCGCAAGAGGTTTTGAGTACAGGAGTAGAGAAGTCTTGCTGCAATTGTATAGAGCCTTGGTGAGACCGCACCTGGAGTATTGTGTACAGTTTTGGTCTCCTTATCTAAGGAAGGATATAGTTGCCATAGAGGGAGTGCAATGAAGGTTCACCAGACTGTTCCTGGGTTGGCAGGACTGTCTACGAGGAGAGATTGAGGAAACTGGGCTGTATTCTGTAGCGTTTAGAAGAATGAGAGGTAATCTCATTGAAGCATACAAAATTCTTACAGGGCTCGATTGGGTTGATGCAGAAAGGATGTTTCCCCTGGCTGGGGAGTCTCAAACCAGGGGACACAGTCTCAGAATAAGATGTAGGTAATTTGGGACTGAGATTAGGAGGAATTTCTTCACTCAGCAGGTGGTGAATCTTTGGCATTCCCTACCCGGAGGGCTGTGGAGGCTCAGTTATTGAGTATGTTCAAGACAGAGATCGATAGATTTCTAGATATTAACGATATCAAGGGATATGGGGATAGAGTGGGAAAATGGCATTTAGGTAGATCAGCCATGATCTGGTTGAATGGTGGAGCAGGCTAGAGGGGCCGAATGGCTCCTGCTCCTGTTTCCTATGTTCCTATGTTTGTGCTGAAGCTCAGAATATCATGAAACGAATAAACTAAAATACCATTGAGACAAAATAAGCTGCCCTCAAAGATAAACCACATAGGTTTTTTCAAACAAAAGGACAGATGAAGCTAACTAAATAATGATGAGTATCTTGTGATAAAGTTTTGGCAAGATTCTTCAAAGTCAGAAAGAATTGCTGCAAGTTTTTGACTGACTCTAAATCACCATTTCACCATAACCTCTTCAACCAGCACTTCCAGGTTTTACTGGGCTATTTGGCCGACATATTTACCAGATTGGTTCCAGGGATGAGGGATGAGGGATTTTAGCTACAAGGCTAGGTTGGAGAAGCTCGGGTTGTTGTCCTTGTAGCAAAGGTGTCCTAGCCAGGACAATGGCTTGCTCTAAGTGATTGAATTATCTAAAATGACTTCATTAGCACGGCAGTCAAGGCAATCCTCACATATTGACTTTAAACAGCAAACCCCCTTCAAGTGTAAATTGACATCCTGGGCATATGGAACCTTGAATTTCATTAGATGGTTCCAGAAAAACCTGAGGCAACCATGTGACCATCTTCCATTTCAAAGGAGTTGTTACACAGACAAAAAGACAAGCAATAACTGAGTGGGCAGCAACAGAGAAGGCTGCAGGCCTCCCTTTCTCACTCTCTCTTCCCCTCTCCCCAGAAAACATAAAGTTTGAAAACCGTCTGCGACTGGGAGACCCTTCAAGCCGACAGACTGCTACAGCCAGCAACCAGGGGAAGACAGCCAAATACAATTCTGCCTTTAGGAAAACCCTGAGCAAAGCAAGCCAGTCAAAGTGCACTATGACCAGCAGGGACTTCAAGAATACAGCTTCAGCCGAGGACTACCGGATCATCCATTTCACAGACTGTGTATTTAAATTCCATTTATTCTGGACTTTAATCCAACCATCAAATCTATTTTTCCTCTGTAATCTATTTGTGTGTGTGTGAGAGGTTCTGGTGTGAATGTGTAGCATTTCTTTTAGTATTTTAAAATCAGGGTTAGAGTGTTAAGTATAATAAACTCACCTCTTTCTTGTTTAAACTCAAGAAAACCTGTCCGATAGGTTCTTTCACATCACAGTAAAGAAAAAAGGTAAAAACACTCACAGAGATGGTAAGCACAGCCACTGCTTAAAAGGAATAAATCCTGTTGCGGTCAAATAAGAGGAAGGGTGAGAGGGGAGCCTGAGACCCCCTCCTCATCTGGCCGTAACAGCAGTAATGACCTGGAACCCGCTGCCTATGATGGTGATGGAAGTGAAGACGATGAATGATTTCAAAAGGAAATTGGATGGGCAACAGAGGGAAATAAACTTGCAGGGCAACAGGGATAGAGCAGGGGAATGGGACTGATTGGATTGCTCTACAGAGAACCAGCCTGTACTCAATGGGCTGAAAGGCCTCCTTCAGTGCAGGAATGGCTCTATGACCCTATTTGACAGGCTCAATGAACTCAATCTTTCTTTGCAAGGTTAGAACTGTTGACATTTTCATCACATACAGGAAAGTACAGATCTTTGCCAAAGACATTAGCAATGGAGTAGTTATGTTTTGTAGTACAATGCAGCTACCTTCCCAACATTGTCTTCTGTCTCCACTGCAGAGATGTAACACGAAATCTAGGTTGACACTCCAGTGCAATACTGAGGGAGTGCTGCTCTGCTAGAGGTGTTGTCTTTTGGATGAGACATTAAACTGACTATTTTCTAAGGTGGATGCAAGAAAATCCCATGGTACTATTTCGAAGAGCCAATAGTTATTTTCCTGGCTAATATTTATCCTTCAATCAACATCACAAAATTAGATGATCTGGTCATTATCACGTTACTGTTTGTGGCACCTTTCTGCATGCAAATTGGTGGCCATGTTTCCTACATTAAAACAGTGACCACACTTCAAAAAGTAAGTCATTGGCTATAAAGTGCTTTGGGATGTCTCGAAGTCATGAAGGATGCCATATAAATACAAATCTTTTTTTTCTTTATTATGGACTGCAAAATGTCAGTCCTAGGAGTTAACAATGTGATTCTGGAGCATTTATCTCCGCTTTTTATAAAATTCAACAAATAGTTTCCTGAAAGAGAGAGGCAAATTAATTGCAGGATTTTGCCAAGGTTTGAAATCCATTTTCAGAGGATTTCACAGCAAAGGTCAAGATTACTTTGAGTCCAAATTAGAATTTGATTGACAGTGTCGGTACTCTGTTCTGAGGAATAATTTTAAAGTCATGTCTCTTGATCAGTTCTGGCCAATTCAGAAACAGTACCCTGATTTATTCTAAAGAGCCATTGAAATAGTTATCTATTTTGCCTCAGTGTATCTGGGTGAAGTGGGATTTTCTTCTCTTCTTACATCAAAAACAAATATAGAAGCAGCATGAATGTAGAGACTGATTTGTTTTGAAACTCTCCAAAGTCAAACTGCCACAACTTGTGGATTTGCAAACATGCTCATCCGACTCACTTAGATAAGGGTGAGTCATCAAATGTTCTTTTCTGCTCGTTTATTCTGTTGTATACTGCAGGTAGTGTGGCATTTATGTTGCCTTCTGTCTTAATGTTACGTTAACCAAGAAAATAAATCTTCTTGTTCTATGTAAAAATACAAGACATGACATTGATCTTTACCAGTAGTGCAAAATGGGCTCACAGTGAATTAGCACCCGATTTTACTCTGTGCCCAATTTTCTTTTCCAATTAATTTCATTGCCAATTCCTAATCAAAATTCTCACCCTAATCACTAATCAACAACTTGAGCTTAGAAGTGTATGTTTGGATATTGGACAAGAATAAGGTCAGGCTTGGCTGTGATACACTCTCCTCCTGTTCCCCCACTCCCAACCATATTCACAATTAAATAGCCTGCCCACAGTGATGGTCTCTGCAATATACATATGAACAAATGACCACTTAGATGAGTTACGAGAGAGCTGCCTGTGCTCACTGAACTATACACAAACGAGCGTCAACACCTTAAGGAAATAATCAGGCAAAAGATGCCCAGTACATTCATGATTCTTCCTGTATCAGCTCCTTCAGAAGTTTTCCCTGACACTACAGATATCACTCCAACGTTAATCAGGATTAGAATCAACTCCTTACCTAATTTTAAGGTATGATATTCACAATGATGGCTGAGTTCAAGAAATCTTTTTCTGTTCCTTTACAAAC